>NW_022631063.1:2738672-3339622 GCF_010015895.1 Lontra canadensis | reverse complement strand
AAGAAAGAAAGAAAGAAAGAAAGAAAGAAAGAAAGAAAGAAAGAAAGTGCAAAGAGGGAAGAAGGAAGAAAGGAAGTAGAAAGTAGAAAGACGCTCTGGAGCTCTGGCATGTCTTCAGAAAGAGTAATTAAATCAAGGCTGCCCAAGAAAAGAGGCCCATCCCCACCCCAGGATCCTGGCAGTGGTTCCTGGCCCCATCCTTCCTTGAGCACATCAGGGCTTTCAGATCCAGACCCAGACCCAGAGCACCATTTCAATCCAAATGCCAAAGATGCTAGAATAACTTCACCTGTTTCCCTTTCTACACAGATTATGGAGCAAGAGAGCTGACACCAAGTCGCAACAGAGTTCATCAGGGATGAGATATCTGTCAAGGATTTGTGGCAGAGTGGCTTACAGGAATAAAAATACAGAATCTCTTCTAGAGATAGTATAAGAACAAATGAGATAATTCCCGGAAGTGGCCTGAAGTTTTTCCAGAAGAACGTGCTGTAATTACCTAAGGTATCTAAACTACCAGTGGGTATAAATTTGTGTTTGTGAAGGTAAACTAAAATCTCTATCAGCTAACAAGGTCAGCTGTTTCAGGGGGCAGGGGGACAGGAGGCAAAAGACTGATTACCTCCCTCCCTGATAGTTTGTTCCTCCAAAGAGGCAAACACTTAAGAAACATGGCAGAGATGACCTACAAGAGTGGAATGGTGCCAAAGGCTATTGATTTAAGAAAGAGAAATTAACATAACTTTTTATTTCTTTTTCTTTTAAAAGTGACATGCATTCTGTGCATTTAGTAAACTAACCAGGGCTGTATTTACTTGCATTTTATCATATTTATTTGGTGATTGGATGCATGGCTCGTCTGTTTGCATGGGGTAAAGAACATCCAAATATGTGGTTAGTATTTATTTGGTTGTAAGGTGGCTTCTGAACTGGTCAAGTTTTTGTACCAACCAAGGAGTATTTACTTGTCTGGTGTATCATCTGCAACTAACTAGAAATACTGTCTAAAACTGTCTTAGTCAAGAAAGATGCTTATTGAATATAACAAGAAGTGCAGAGGTTGTTTGGGTCCAAGAGCTGAGTGACCCATCAAGAGCCCAGGGATAGATTTGTCTCTGTGATCTGACACCCTCAGTGTGTCAGTTGTGCCCTTAGAATGGCATCCTTTCTGGATATAAGTTGACTAAAGTAGTCCCAGTATCATGATATCACCAGTATCACCTCAATGCAATAAGGTCCAGGGAACAGAGAATTATGTCCCTCCTTGTCTCTTTATTAGGAGGAAAGAAAATTTCCATAGACATATACTTAGCAGGCTTCCCCTCACCTTTTGTTGGCAGAACTAGGCCACAAGACTATTCGTGAACCAATGATTGGCAAGGGGCTTGGAGAAGGTATTTGGAGTTGAATGGATATTGGGGAGTTGAACATGCAATTGTGTTCACTTTGAAAACATATAGTAGAACAATTGAGGAGCTAATAAAACAATTTTTCTATTACAATGTCGGCTTACTTGTTATTACTTAGCAGTTGTCTCTCTGAGCTTATAGTTGTTTGATAAGGAAAAAGTCACTGAGAACATCAACACCTAGAAACTAATTATTAATCCCAAGATAAAGATTGTTCTGATGACAGAAATGAGCTCATTCTTTCCTACTCAGCTACTTCCCCCCCACCCCCCGACCCCGGAGGTATGCCATTGAGTCCAGGTAAAGAAAGGCAGAAATAGATTCTTTTATTAAAAAGTTAGCAAATCAATTAATAACACTTATGTGTGGACAATCATGAGTTTAGCTAACAGGAAGGGAACAATGACAGTGAAAGTCTAAATTTCATTTATATTTGGCCATGTCATAGTGATATCCTTGCCATACAGTTACTTTCTTGATAGGTTTATTCAGACCAATAGTATTGCATAATTCCTTGACAGAACAATGAGAGCAAGAGGTAATGATATATAAGAAGCTAGCCTAGGCTTTCTTTTTTAAAAAAAGATTTTATTTATTTATTTGGCAGACAGAGATTGCAAGTAGGCAGAGAAGCAGGCAGAGAGAGAGGAGGAAGCAGGCTCCCTGCTGAGCAGAGAGCCTGATGTGGGGCTTGATCCCAGGACCCTGAGATCATGACCCAAGCCAAAGGCAGAGGCTTTAACCCACTGAGCTACCCAGGCGCCCCTAGCCCAGGCTTTTAATTTATCTTCAAATAACTCAAAAGTACTTAAAATATATGTCAATACGTACCCATTAGATGTGGGTTTTATGTTTGTTATTAATTATTCCTGTTTATTTTCTACATTAAAAACAAAGGTGATGACTATATTGCTCTGTTTCTTAGATTGTACCACTCCATTCTTTTTTTATTTTTTTTTTAAGATTTTATTTATTCATTTGAGAGAGAGAGAGAGACAGAGCACAAGCAGGGGGAAGGGCAGAGGGAAAGGGAGAAGCAGACTGCCGGCTGAACTGGGAGCCTGACATGGGGCTCGACCCCAAATTCCGGAGATCATGATCTGAGCCGAAGACAAATACCCAACCATCTGAGCCACCCAGGTGCCCCTGCACCACTCCATTCTTAACATGAGGCTGTATACATAGTAACTTCCCAGTGAGGTAGTGGACTTATCTCAATTCCATTTCAGAACACATGAACTAAAAATCTCATTCCAGAGGCTTAGAACCCAGGTTATTTCCTGAGCTATTTGAGTTTAAATCCTGTCTTCTTGACTTACTTCTGGAACTTGGACAAGTTATCCAACCTACCTGTACCTAGGTTTTTTGATCTCTAAAATGGGAATAATAAGGTTAAATAAGATTAGATGATTAAACTTCATAAGATTAAGTGAGTTAATGTATATAAATTACATGTCAGAGTATCTGAGACATAACAATAGTGTAACAGTTTTATCTATTACTATTGTTTAATTCTCAAAGCCACCTAGTTAGGTAAGCACACCAATCAGATGTTTTTTCAAAAATCTTCTAAATTATGGAAAATAATGTTTAATTCTGCCTTGGAGAGTGTCCAGTGGTAATCATTATAATTGCCAGATGCTCTGTATATGCCCTTAATAAATTATTATTCTCTTTGTCACATATGCTACCTGAAAATATAGTAAATACCAGATAATCACTAACCCAAAATGAAAACCCCTTTAGAAAATATTAATAACTTTATTTAAAGAAAGGGTAGTTATCCAGTCCATTTTGTCTTTTAGATTATGTCCTTCATACAACAGTCTCTCATTGATACCAAGAAAACACAGCATCCTTTCCTTAGCAGTGGACTCAATCTTTTTCCAACAGTTTGCTCTCTCATCATCAAGGACATGAAAATACATTGTGGGGATTTATTTTCTGATCTCTCAAGTTGTATGACACAGAGCAGCTTTCCATCCTTGAAGATGGCAAATTTACAGCCTCTGACATAAATTTTGTCTCCATGGGAACGGACCAGAACTAACTGATTTTTGTCTGTAACATAATCATAAAGATCCCTACACAGGGAGAGAGAAACTATTGATATTAACAGGTTATAGGCCAATGCAATTTTCCAAACTATCTACTATTCTTGAAATTAGGCAAGATGAGAACTCACAGGCTATATGAGTAATGGGAAAAATAGTACTTCTGTCCTTGCCATGTAATGCCATGGCATAGTCCAAATGTTAACCATGCCCCCTTTTTCCAGATTCTGATTCATTAACAAATATTAGCTTTGTATTTGTATTAGTTGGTTTCATATAGTTTTAGAAGCTTATGTTAATATCAAAGCATACATATGTGTATATGTGCCTGGAAAACTGAATTGAACTATAGAAATCTATTTTTCTGTAGTTATTTATATAAAGCTTAGGTCTTTAAAATCAAATCATACAATAGTAAGATTCAAGATAAAAATGTCAACTATAATAGGAAAAGTCAGTCAAGAATAGAATGTGTGGAAAATGTTTTACCTCAGAGCAACAATTTGTGTTGTCAGTAGATGTTTTGGTGAAGGTTACTTAGCTTCTCTGTGCCTGTTCTTCATTTATTTTAAGTGCAGGGAGTTGACTAATTGTCAAATCCAATATATGCCTTTTAATTAGCATCTTCAAAATTCCTCTTTTGGCATCTATGTAACTGTTCTGACTTCATTGTCTAATTTTCCTCTCCTTAAAAACTGGTAGTCACAGGAGTCCTGCCTTTTCATCTTTCCAGTTTTTTCCTAGACAGTGTACTTCACATTCTTATTTTCAGTTTCAACCAGTGACTCTTTAATCAACATTTTCCCAGCCCAGACAGCTTTCCGATTCTCAGACCCATATTTTAATTACATACCCAGCTGTCTCACAGATATCTCAAACTAAATGAATTCCAAACAGAATTTATTATCATGCCCTACAACCCTCTCTACTTCTCTGTTGGGTTAATGACAACTTGTGGCTTAAACCATTCTGGGATTGAGCGTGACCTCATATGTCTTCACCAAGCCACATATCAAAACATCATAAAATCTCGTTGATTTTCTAATTTTGCACTGAATATAGTCCTCTGGCTATGGTTTGTTTTCTAATTTATTGATGGCCTACTCTCTTCCAGGCATTGTGCTCACCTTCCAAGAGGATTTTCTCATTTAATATCACATTAACTGTATGAAGTATGTGCTATCATTGCTATCATTGTTCTTACTATGCAGACAGAGAAACTGAAGATTATGAAGGATAAAAAAAAAAAAAAAAAAAACAACAACAACCTACCCAAGGTCACACTGCTAGAGAGTAGCAGACCCAGGGCTTGAATACAGTTCTGACTGCCAGGTCTAGGCCCTTAAATAGTACAGCTATAGTCACATTTCCTTGCCCTCTCCTTTAGATTCCTGTTGTCCATCTGTTTCCTTCTAGGGAAGTTCTCAAAGAGTGGTTTGTGGATAACTGGGGGTTCCTAAGTCCCTTTCAGGGGGACAGTAAGGTCAAAACTATTTTCCTAATACTAATCCTAAGAAGACCTTTGCCTTTCTCGCTGATGGCACAAAAGTCATGGAGTGAAACAGTTCATGCCTTAGTAGGAAGCAAGGGAGTGGCATCATTCTGTAGGATGAATCCTTGTTTTCTTCACCACCACACACTTTCAGTAAGAAAAAGTGCCAGTTCACATAAGAATGTCTTTGATGAAGCAGTAAATATTATTCATTATATTAAATCCTGACCTAAGGAACATCTGTTTTTAATATTCTGTATGATGAAACTGGAAAAATACATGAAGCATTTCTGCTGTGCACTACAGTACCATGGCTGTCTCAAGGAAAAGCACCTGCGTGATTGCGTGAGTCAGGAGGTGAAAAAGCCACTTTTTCTTTTGTTCATGGAACACCATTTTCACTTGAAAGAACAACTGACAAACTATGGAAAAGCCTGTCACATCAGGAAAAGCAAATGACAGCATTTGTTGTCAATGTTAAAACTGGAGCTTTCAAGTGGAAATTGGAATTTTGGAAAACTTCTACCTGCCGCTGGGAACTAGACAGCCTCCCAATATATTATGACTTTTCTCATGAGATCAATGGTGATATTAACAAATGTGATCTTTGATGTTAATGAAATTTGTCAAAGTTGGGGAAATCTGCAAAACACTGTGCCAATATTTTCCAAATGATCCATGCATGAAGGCACAAAATCCATCCAAGAGGCAAAATCAATACAAGTTCCTGATACAGATTCCATACTGAAACTAATACAAAAATTATCATTTGTAGAGTTTTGGTGTATATCAAAGAATATTCACAAGTGCCTGAAAAGACAAGTAAAATACTCCTTCCTTTTTCAGTTACATATATATTTTAGGAGGATTTTCTTCATGTACTTCAATCAAAACAACATATCTCAACAGATTGAACTTGGAACCCGATAAGAGACTCTGGCTGCATTCCATTATGCCAGACAGTAAAGAGATTTGCCCAAATTTAAAATAAATTGCTTCTTTTCACACCATTTTTAAAATTTGTGATAATATAGTTATTTTTATTAAAAATACATTTTATATGTAGACATATAAGGGCTTATTATTACATTAATAAAAGTCATAAAATCTTCTAATTTTTAATATGGTAAATATGAATAGATAAGTTGCCTATAAATAAAAGCTCTTTGACATTGTCATTTTAAGAGTATAAAAGGGTCCTGAAACCAAAATGTTTGAACCATTGCTCTAGGATCAGCCCACCTGTTTACCCTTCATTACTGCCACTGTTTCTTCTAATCTTCAAGTTAATTCCATCACTCCTATCCATGGCTTATGAAGTGTGCTCTATGAGACCTTTGGTGATTATATCCTGCCAGTATTTCAGTCCTTGTTCTTAGCAATCCCTTTTGAGCAGATTGGTCTCTACCCATAATGAACTTCTTTTTTTTTTAATTTTTAAAAATTAAAATATAATGTATTATTAGCCCCAGGGGTACAGGTCTGTGAATTGCCAGGTTCCATAATGAACTTCTTAGTTCTTCCCAGGCCCTCCCTGCTTTTTCTCATGCATATACTGTCTCCTAGTCTAACATATTTCTACTGATATGTCTTTGTCTCAACTTTGTCTGAACTACTACCTCCACATTAGTTGGTCAAATCCCAACCAGTCTAATAAAATTTCCCCAGGGAAATACCCTGATTTCCCTTCCTATCCTTACCTAGGCAGAACAAATTGCTCCCATTTATGGAACTCAGACAATAACCAGCAGTACATAATTGTATTATAATTATTTGTGTCCACATCTCTCACCCTGGACTGTCAGCTCCTTAAAAGCAGGGACCATGGGTGTTAATCCAAACATAGTATTGATACACAGTAGTCCCTCAATAAATATTTCTCAATAAATGATCCTTATCCTTCCAGGTTTAAAATTCTATGGTCCATCCTATAATGGGATTTTTTGAACTACAGTATTCTTATTGATTAAGAGAGGGATGCATTTCCTTTACTCATACACATTCACAGACACACTTTGGTTTTTAATCAAAGAGATCACCTCCTTAGTCTTTTTTTATCTTTTTTGTCCTTGTAAGGAGAGTTCTGGAGAAAATCTGGCATATTAAATTTGATGTATTTTAATAAATTATAATGCGTATATATTCATTAATAATATATATCCCACACCAAGGCATCAGTAGGAATTAATTTTTTAAAAGTCTGCTCTAATAGGAATATAAAATTATGTAAGAGGTCTATATAATAGGCTTGCAAAGAATAAGAAGGAAGGGGGAAAAAATTAAAATAGAACTGCCATGGAACTATGAGATGTTTCTAAAAAGCAAAGCTGTAGAAGAAGCCATGAGAAGCTCCCCTCACTGTGATTTTTAATGTTTCAACCTATCCAAATATTGGGCAAACCTTATTTCACCTTAAAGGAAAAGCCAAGAGTCTGGAACTGGCCTACCTTCTCAGGATTTAGAGACAATAGTGTGGCAGTTTCAAAGAGACTTCTTTACCTCTTTTTGACTAAGACTCAAATTCTTTGTTCTAATCCTTGATAAGTGAATAGGAAGGTAAGAAATTATTTCTGTTTAAATATGTTTTTACAATTTTTTGATACCTTGCTCCATGTCATCTCAAAAAAATCAAAGTAATCTATACAGATTATTAAAATAGTTCATTAGATATTTTTAACCTAATTTCATTTTTAAAAAGTTAGGAATTAGGAAACTCCAGTTAAATGAGTATGATTGGTTATTTCTTTACGGCAAAGTGTCGCCACATATAGGTAAGGTATTTCAATGACACTGAGGTTGAGGGGAGTTAAATGTCATAAGCAAACTGTTAGTTACAGGCTCAATATGAACCCAGAACTCAGATTCTGATTGCTGCATGTTTTTCATTGCATTGTTAATAAAGAAACAAAAATTAGTTTAACTAAATGCTCAAATACAAAAGTAACCTTTTTTTCCTCCCATAAGAAAGCAACCATGTTTCATAGAAATGTCTTAAGATAGCTTTGTCATGCTGTTGCATTTTTTTTCTCACCATAGCACATACCCTCCCTAATGTCCATCACCCAGCCACCATATCCCTCCCACTCCCCTCCAATCCAGCAACCCTCAGTTTGTTTCCTGAGATTTCATTTTCATTTAGCACTTGGTAAGAACCAAATCCATTCAGTTGATGAAAGGTGATGAGAGATAGGTGGATTACACATCTCTGGGTATTTAAGGCTTACAGTTAATGTGCAAACTCCTTCCAAATTCGAAAGTATAAATGCAATTATCCCATACAGCCTAGTGCTGGGTTATGTGAATATCAAAATGGACATAAAATGGCTAAAAATTTTAATTCTAGTTTGTGCCATCTGCCATGAATTTGGAAGGTACAAATTAAATAGCTGAATTAGAAGGTTTGAGAATACTTTTTCTATTTTAATATAAAATGAACCACCTAATTTATTTTGTGCCTTCTAAATTCATTTGATAGGGTACAAAACAAAACAAAACAGCCCCATCTCACCATAAATCAGAAGTTATTTTTCAGAGCTAGTGGCAAAAATGACATGGCTTTTTGACAGCTGATATTTTATAACTTACTTGGAATATACTTTCATAGTAGCAAAAAATACAGCAATGTCATATTATAAATACTAATTCAATGAAAAGACACAACTATTAAAAATACTTTAGTCATTGGAATAGACCAGGGAACTAGTAATTCAGATATAAACTCAAAAAACTTATATAATAATCTAAAATCATTTTTAGTCTCTATCATTTTTCTTACATTGCTGTAAGATCTAGAGTTCCTCACCCTCTGTAAGCTTAGTATATCCATGAAATAAACAGCTAAGAATTAAAAGGCCATTTAGGGATAAACTACTATGGAGACCAGAATAAGTGTGGGAGCAGAGATGAGGTGGGTGGTTGGGATAGGGAAAATGTCACAGATGACTTTGATGATTACCCCAATGTCATGGTTGTAGACTGTTCTATAAGGGACTGATGTACTCACTGTATTTTGTTGTTACTGTTTCTTTTTTCTATCCTAATTTTTTAAATGTGATTTTTGGCACAATGCAAAATAAAATAACTGTTAAATTAGATTTCCAAATACAAGAAAAATACAATAATCTAGCTCAGATTTCTGGCATTTTTGACAGTTCTGTCACATTTCTAGCAGATTTTTTCTTCCTTTCCTGGAGAATTAAGCAGGTGTCTGCCTTCTTTCCTTTCTAATCCTAGGCAGTTGCTTGGCATGGGTGACTATGACCCTGTACTCTGTACTTCCTAGCCCACTCCAGGAGCTCACTGGTCAGCTCTGGTTCCACCAAATAAGGGCCTTACTTAAAGGAGAGTGGCTTGAATTGTGAGAATGCCTGAAATCACAACAGAGGAAATAGATGAAGGAACGAAAGATAATTAGATTATGATAGATGACACCAACACAGTGCTTACTAATCCCAAAACTATTCTAGACACTTAATGTAAATTAATTCATTTATTCCTTATGATAACCTGGGAGGTCAGTTCTCATAGCATCCCCATTTTATAAATGGACACTGAAGCACTGAGGAGTTACATTCTGCAAAGTCATACAGCTCATCAATGACAGAGCCAGGGTTAAGAACAGAGGCAGTCTAACTCCATAGTCCATGCTTCCAACCACTACACCAAATGGAAGATTCAGAAAGAATATGAAAAGTGTCTTGGAGTAGTTGAGTAACAGCAGACTGGAAAAGGAAATACATTCTGCATTGCCTCAGAAGATGCTTCAGAAGGATCCTAGGTGAGAAGCTGAAAGGAAATAGTTTTGGGGGTACTTGGGTGGCTCAGTCAGCTAAGCATCTGTCTTTGGCTCAGGTTATGATCTCAGGGTCCTGGGATGGAGCCTCATGTCAGGCTCTCTACTCAGCAGGGAGTCTCCTTCTCCCTCTCCCGTTGCTCCTTCCCCCTGTTCATGCTTTCTCTCTCTCTCTCTTTCAAATAAATAAAATCTTTGAAAAAAAAAGAAGAAAGAAAAGAAAATAGTTTTGACTTCTCTGTCGCTGCTGACGGTCGGGCTTTGTTTGGATAACCAACGGTCAGTGATGATGATGGTGACAACCAGAACAGTGGTTGGATTAGGCAAAACTTCTTTTCTTATTCTGAGATTTTAGGAGTCAGGCATATACCAGTGTATTTCTTTATTTGGAGAGCTAGTAAGATGTGATAAAAGGAGTGAGGGTGGGGAATGATGGGTCCTTAAGTAATTTCACTGACAAGCATTACTGACATTACTCTTTTTACCAAAGTATACTATAATATGTTTTGGTTCAAAGGTCTCAGACCAGACTTTGATAGACTTATAAAACTAGTTTATTGAACCTTAGACTGGATAATGATGCTTCCAGGTTAAAATTTGTAGTGCAGTCCTAAGATGTTTATACTTTTAAAAAGTCACCAGAAGAATCCCCAAAGGAACATTGTAAAATGTTTATACTGCGCACTGAGAAAGAAAAGAAGTCTATGCATTGAAGAAGAGAAGTTTTTTCCCACCAAAAATAAATATTCATTTATTAATATACTACCAAAGAAATTGCTAGAAGAAACATTAAATGACATCTTGGCTGATTTTCTTAATCCCTCTCACTCACTTGCTTTCCTATCTCTCATGCATTTTTTTTTCCTTGGTAGGCAATTCTTATGCAAGAAGCTAAACGTAATTAAATGTGCAGGATGAAAAGATGGCACAGGCACTGCTGGTACCCCCGGGGCCTGAAAGCTTCCGCCTTTTTACTAGAGAATCTCTTGCTGCTATCGAAAAACGTGCCGCAGAAGAGAAAGCCAAAAAGCCCAAGAGAGAACAAGACAATGATGATGAGAACAAACCAAAGCCAAATAGTGACTTGGAAGCTGGGAAGAACCTTCCATTTATTTACGGAGACATTCCTCCAGAGATGGTGTCAGAGCCCTTGGAGGACCTGGACCCCTACTATATCAATAAGAAAGTGAGTGTGGATTTTATACTTTCAAAAGTTAAGTTATATTTCCAAATTTAAGTCTTTAAACACTAATGTTAATATACTTTTCTCTGGCTCATATACATATTGCATCGTAAGTTTTCTACTGTTAAAGACTTTGTACTTTTTATTTCTACTTACTTTTAAGCACAGTAGCCAAAGTCAAGATTTGGCTATAGTGAAGAGATATGATAGATAAACAAATGCTTTCTATAATTTCACAGTAACTGAAATAGTCAAAATGAAAATTGACACTTACAAAGCAAAATATGTTATCACTGACATATTTCAGCACATGGTAGACAACAGAAGAAGAGTCATGTAAAAGAAGAGTTATGGGCATATGTACTTCTTATTTTTTAGTTATTAATTGTCTTGAAGTTTGCTCATAAGAGATTTGTATTCTAGAGGGTAATAATCTTACTTAGCATCCTCCTGTAAGAAGATAATACATTGACAAGCACAGTCACACCTACTTATTGTTAAAACATCACTCAGTGAAAAAAATGTCAAGAACAAAACACAAAAACCCCTCAAGTTTTCTCTATCTACATATGACTTTAATCAAGTTATGACTATGCCTTCCTAATGCTATAATAACAATATAATTCTGTCGGAATTAACTAGTTTTTGAAGTTAAACCAGCTGTGCAGAGTTTTATAGCAAATATTTTTTTTCTTAAATGGATGATAGATACTGCACCATCTAATTGGGTATTTTGGCATTTTATAACACACAATTTATATTTCACATTCATAAGCATAAAAAACAGGTCTATATAGAAACTAGAGATAAATAAATATCACCATGAATTGATAGTTTGTGGTTTAAAGAAGATACTGAATGCCTTTATTAATCAGAGCCAGTCCTTTTAGAAAGAATAGCTAAGGAAATTGCATTTTCTAAGCAGTATGTGCTTTAATCTTATAAGATCAGTGATGGGTAAAGAACCTGACAGTTAACCATCCAAAGGTGGAACTAGCCCTATTGCCCTCAGGGAGGGCTTCTCAAACTTGCACGTGTATACACATCATCTGAGGATCTTGTTAAGATACAGATTCAGATTCCAGAGGTCTGTGGGGCCAGAGATCCTGCATCTCTAACAAGTTCTCGAGTGAGACTCCTTCTGCTATAATACACGGGCCACACTTGGAGGAACAAGCTCTAAAATGCTTTCTATAAGTCATAAAATCAATTTAAATAGTTAAACAGGCCCTTTCTTTTTCCTTTGAAACTAGTTTCATTAAAGTGGCATTTAATACTGATTCACACATTTTTGAAAGTCATTTGTTCCAGTACTCTACTCTAGAAGTGATAAGGAAAATTTTGAAAATTTGAAATTTAGTTACTGTTACTGTTATACATGATGATGACAGTGAGACCTCCCCCCAGAAACTAGAATAAAATTCTCCTTAAAATTACTGATTGAAAGTATATATTTGCAAAGATGTCTTTAAGAGACAGGGATATGCTCACTCTGACATACTTGGAAGTATTAGCTACTAAAAGAAAGGAAGTATCCTTAGGAAAAGAAATTGGTAAGATTAAGGAGTGGGGAGAATAACAGAGACAAACAGTGGCATTTTCCAAAGGAAACAGGTCTTTAGAGTAGCCCTGAAAGCATTTTCCTCCCCAAATCAAGGCTATTTCATTGTAGACGAGCTACACGGGGCTACCTAACAGAGGTGTCATTAAACATTGTGCAGCATTTGATTAAGTCGGCTTGTTTGGACTCCACCCTCTGCAAAGAACCTTCTTATTATAATTTGTCTTCCCACAGATCTGCTTGAAAGGAAAGAAAATGCTGGTTATGCCACTGCAATTATTTCAGTCCATGTGACAGTAATACATCTTATTGTAAATAAGTAGATTGGCATTCTGATTTTGTATGTGAGGCTTTCAGGCTTGGTTACTGTGAGTCTGCTGCTAAGAAACAGAATTGTTCTGTGTATGCTAACAAAGTCAGTTTTTATGGCCTTCCTGTCTGAGAACCAGACTTGGACCTTGATTTATTCCTAGTGGCCATGGCCCATCTTGCGAGACATCTAGACTATTCACTTTTTACTGTTGGTGCACTGCCCTTCTTTATGAAGTACCTATAAAAATGAAGACTAAGGTACTATTGAAGAAAAAGGTAGTTTGTGATTGTTAGGATTGAAGGAGCTAACGTATGAAGCTAATGGAAAAGTTCTGGAATTAAAAACATGGTATGAAGTTTATGTTAATTATTTGAATAACTCAGGTAAAAGGCACTTCAAAACTGTAAAGCATTATGTAACAGTTTGCTGCCATTAATTATGATATATTTTACATACCTAATTTAATCAGATAATCAGATGCGCCACCTCACAATGCATTTCAATGGTGTTTAAATTGACCAGGTAACAACTGAGGAATAGTGACGCTGATAACCATAAGAAGCTAACGTTTGTTGTGCTCCTACTTTGTTGGGCACTGTTTCAGTGCTTTAAGTGTCATAATTCATTTAATATTCCAAGAACCAGTCAAGCAGTACTATATTAGCCTCATTTTACACACAGGAGGTCAAGCCCAGAGAGGTTAAGTAACTTGCCCAAGTCACACTCCGTAAGAGATGAATTCAGGGAGTGAAGCCAGGCAGTCAGAACTCTTAAGCACTAAGCAAAATTATATATGGCATTTATTAATAAAATGAAAGAAAACGTTAAAAAATTGGTTGCATGCTGTTTTGAATTCTCTATTTGATAATGTCCTATTCGCAGATATAAAGCTTACTCTTGCCTCAAGTAGTAAACATTTTAGTGAACCTGTAAGATGTACATTCATCTGGGAAAAAGCAAGCAGCATTCCAGAGTGAACGACAACTAGGTAGACATACTTACATTATAACATTCATCACCTTAGTACTAATAGGTAATAATTTTTTTAAGTCATATCATTATTTATCATTACTTGAAGACCAGATTTTGGACTTGACACTATTTATCCCTCCTCCAATTATCTGTCACTCTCTCCAGTAATTTTCAGTTTATGCACATCTATCAATAACCTCAGAGTCCCAAATTTCAAGTGTCTTCCTTGTAATTATTTCACTATACAGGATATTAGTATTTTATTCCTCATTTCTCAGAACTCAAGGTTTTGTGTTAGGTGGTATTCACCAGAAATAAACTTGAAATTGTGCTCTTAAGGCCTGCTCTGTTCCAGAACCTGCAAATTCAATGAAGATGCCCTTGACATGTCATTTTTAATCCCATTAGTTCCATGAAGGCTAAGGCTAATCTTTCCGGAGAGCAGAGGATTTCATGTTTAAAGGGACATTTCACTCCTGTCACTCTGTTTTTGGAGATTTTTCAAAATAAATTCCTCTCCTAGCGTTACAAGTGGTAACTGCTTTTTCAGGGAAACTGCCTCACAAAAGAATGAGTAAACGCACTTTTAATTATTGTGAAGTTTACATCATTGAATGCCTAAATGTATCTAGATTGTTTGTAATATTAAATGATCTAATCCTGTGAATTCAAGAAAGTCCTTTAATGCATTTGTGCTTCGAGGGCAGTTTTCCCAATATCCAAAATCCCTTATGGATGATCTCAATGCTAGTAAAAAAGTTTACTTGCCCTCCTCGTAGAATTGTTCAACTTTATAGATTGCTATTCATGGAAAATGGTTGATTAGATAATGTTTGGCTCCATGGTCTTGAATACAAAAGGGCAATGTATGGAGAAATTGTTTTCTCTGTCCTTTATACTCAAAATATAAGTTTTTCTGTCTACCTATTCAAACACTACCATGTTGTCAGTGAACATGATTGTATGGGATACAGACCTTAGTTTAAGAGTAAAAACATATTATTAAGCAAATGGATGCACTGATGTCTTAAAGGTAAATAGCATCTTAAAGGCAAGCCTGCACTTAATTAAAACAAGTGTTTATTTACAAACCACACTATTAAGTACTGTGGGGAAAAAAATGGAGAAAAAGTAGATTAAGGCTTTTATGCTCAATAGGTTCTAACAACTTCTAACCTAGTCCTCAGTGGAATGAACCCTACATGTAAATTGCTACTTGACTATAATTAAAAGCAACATGCCAATGTGTGCAAATTAATATACTAAGACTTACTGGTAAAGGGAAACAATTAGAAGTGATCAGAAGGCAGTGATTTATCTGGAAAGACATGAAGGAGGAGGTGATTTTGATAACTGAGGACATTTTTGAAAGTAGGTCTTTTCAAACCTGGCTGCATATTAAAATTTCCAGAGGAAATTTTAAAAATAATACCCATGTCTATGCCCATCCTCCAGAAATTCTGACTCAATTGGTTTTGTGTGGGACCCAAATATTGGCAAATTTAAAATCACCTCAAGAGAATCAAATATACAGAGAGAACTAAGAACTTTGATTAAATAGTTGGTAGGACCTCATTGTCAGGCCTATTATGGACCTGAAATGAGGGCAGTTTATATTAGATGACCTCTCAGGTACCTCCTTCTTCTAGGATTTTATGACACATTTTCAGAATCAGAGGGTGAAGCTGATAGGTTTGTGAGTTAAATTGACAGGCGGACAATTTGTTGGAGCAGAGACGGCTTAGTGGGAAAAACTAAAAGTTGATCCTGGAGAGATGTGGTGGGTAATCACTGAGTAACACGGCTTAAATGCTAAATTGATGGTTACAGGTTTCAGGTCATAGAATTTTAGCTACAGAATGCCCTTTGAAATGATGTATTGAAGGCTAATTCTCAATGCAGCTTTCCCTTTTTAGTATTACCAGCAGATCCACAGAATCAGCAAAACCAGGTTATTTAGCCTGTTTGAACATTTTAAAGTAGGACAACTACCATAGGGAAAATAGAGAGGATTCATAAACTTTAGAGTTCAAAGACTTGAAATAATTAAAATAAAAAAGATTATTTTTGTAGCAATATGTACAGAATAATCTGAAAAAGTTACCAAAACTGGAGACAGATGGTAAGCTTTAAATAAAATTGGAGTCTGTAAAGTTACAATTTGATAAAAAAAAATTTTTGTGTAGGATCATCAGTTTGTATCAGAAAGTTGGAACTCTAGAGACAAATTAGGTAATAGTAAATCATATGTTTACTATGTTAAGTCAGGCGAGAAACATCTAACATGTTTATAGTTACAATAAACTAATTTGTTTAAACAAACAAGTTTGAACAAACAAATCAGGTAAAAAGTTCTTCATCTGTTTAAGCTCTTCAAGTAAGCCACATGTCTAATCTAGTAATTTTTTTCATATTTTCTTTTTCAGACTTTTATAGTATTGAATAAAGGGAAGGCAATTTTCCGATTCAGTGCCACCTCTGCCTTGTATATTTTAACTCCGCTAAACCCTGTTAGGAAAATTGCTATTAAGATTTTGGTACATTCATATCCTTTTCATGTGATTGAATGCTGGTACTTGATTTTATAGAAAATGTCATTCTTTTATACATATTTTTATATATTTATATTTTACGTATATTGTGTTATATATTATATATAATTTCTTTAATATTAATTGTGACTTTGTTATTTAATCTTTTCTCACTGATTTTTCTGCCACTTATTAAAAGATTAGTATAGAATGACTATTATGATCCTAGAAGTAAAAATGAACTATGTTAGTGAATGTGTAAATGAAACATACTGTGTAGAAGGAACAACAGCAAATCTACTTCACACTTTTATTATCCTCCAGACCACACATAATTGTTGCTAAAGAAACATAGTCTATTGTGGTTAGTATTATTATCCATATTACCAAATATTCTTACTTTTATGCCTTGATTGGTTCTGTATCTTCAGCACCTGGATCTGTCCATCCTTCTTTTACTAAATATTTATTAAACTATATATGTGCCTAAATATCTAATATATATTTAAAAATAACTGAACTTAAGACTACCTACAATGATAGTCAAAAACCATCAAACAAGGACAGAATAGGTGTGGATTTCAACAAATTCTCCAATAGGTAATAATAAAATAGAAAGGTATTCAGAGGCTGTGTTTAAGAACGGATATTTTTTATTTTTTTTTAAGTTTTTATTTAAGTTTCTGTTAGTTTAACATACAGTGTAATATTAGTATCAAGTGTACCATTTAGTGATTCAACACTTCCATACTATACTCAGTGCTCATCACTAGTGCACTCCCTAATCCCCGTCATCTATTTAACCCACCCCCCACTCACCTCCCCTCTGGTAACCATCAGTTTGTTCTCTGTAGATAAGAGTCTATTTCTTGGTTTGCCTCTTTTTCCTCCTATGATCATTGGTTTTGTTTCTTAAATTCCACCTATGAGTGAAATCTTATGGTATTTGTTCTTCTCTGATTGACTTGATTCAATTAGCATTATATCCTCTAGCTCCATCCATGTTGTTGTAAATGGCAAGATTTCAATCTTTTTTATGGCTGAGTAATATTTGCGTGTATGTGTGTGTGTGTGTACACACACATCACATCTTTATTCATTCCTCGGTTGATGGACATTTGGGCTCTTTCCATAATTTGACTATTGTAGATAATGCTGTTATAAACACTTTGGGTGCATGCATCCCTTTGAATTAGTATTTTTGTATTCTTTGGACAAGTGCCTAGTAGTACAATTGTTGGATTGTAGGGTAGTTCTATTTTTAACTTTTTGAGGAGCCTCCATATTGTCTTTCAGAGCAGCTGTATGTTTGCATTCCTACCAACAGTGTAAAAGCGTTCCTCTTTCTCTACATCCTTGCCAACATCATTTGTTTCTTGTGAGATGTTATCATTTTTTTTTCTTTTTCAAATTTTTATTTAAATTCTAGTTAGTTAACATACAGTATAATACTGGTTTCAGGGGAGTTTAGTGATTCATCACTTACAGGAAGCTCCAATGCTCAACACAAATGCCCTCCTTAAAACCCCTCATACATCTAGCCCATTCCCCACCCACCTCCCCTCCATCAATCCTATAGTTAAGAGTCTCTTATGGTTTTTTTCCCTCTTTTTCCCCCCTCCCCTATGTTCATCTCTTTTGTTTCTTAAGTTCCACATATGAGTGAAATCATATGGTATTTGTCTTTCTCTGACTGACTTATTTCGGTTAGCACAATACACTCTAGTTCCATCCACGTCATTGCAAATGGCAAGATTTTTTTCTTTTTGATGGCTAATATTCCAGTGTGTGTGTGTGTGTGTGTGTGTGTGTGTGTGTACATACCACATCTTCATTATCCATTCATCAACTGACAGACATTTGGGCTCTTTCCATAATTTGGTTATTGTTGAGAATGCTGTTATAAACATCATGGTGTGTGTGCCCCCTTTGAATCAGTATTTTTTTTTTTTTTAATCCTTTGGGTAAATACCCAGTAGTAAAATTACTGGGTCATAGGGTAGTTCTATTTGTAACTTTCTGAGGAACCTCCATACTGTTTTCCACAGTGGCTGCACCAGTTTGCATTCTCATCAAGAGTATAAGAGGGTCCCCTTTTTCTATATCCTCACCAACAACTGTTGTTTCTTGTGTTGTTAATTTTAGCCATTCTGACAGGTGTGAGGTGATATCTCATTATAGTTTTGATTTGTATTTCCTTGATGATGAGTGATGTCAAACATCTTTTCATGTGTCTGTTGGCCACCTGTATGTCTTCTTTGGAAAAAGTCTATTCATATCTTCTGCCCATTTTTTAATTACATTATTTGCTTTTTGGGTGTTGAGTTTTATAAGTTCTTTATATATTTTAGATACTAATTCTTTATCATATACGTCATTTGCAAATAATCTCCCATCTGTAGGCTGCCTTTTAGTTTTGTTGACTATTTCCTTTGCTGTGCAGAAGCTTTTTATTTTGATGAAGTCCCAATAGTTTATTATTGCTTTTGTTTCCCTTGCTTCAGGAGACATCTAGTAAGAAGTTGCTATGGCTGGTGTCAAGGAGACTACTGCCTGTGTTCTCCTCTAGATTTTAATGGTTTCCTGTCTCACATTTAGGTCTTTAATCAAGAATGGGAATTTTATACAGATAGATTCAAAATAGCCTTATTAAAAAAAAACAAAACTAAAAGAGAGACAAAAGACTGGTTAACCTAGAGATAGGGTAAATAGGACCGAACTTTTCATTTGAATTCTTTTCATTCTATGGTTTGATATTAAGGATTTATATTTTTAAATTAAAGATTTACCCCCAAAATAACCATAATATTCCTTAGAGTGAGGTCTGATTGAGATCCTAATAGAAATTAATTACAGCTAATTCTCAGGAAGTTTTCAAAACAGCACTCATCTGTTTAGTAACAATGTGGACTAGATACAGAAGGATATCTAGATGGTCCATTAAGTTCTCCCACAGTCTAAAGTGAAAATAAAAAGTTAGGAAACAATATTAACTTATCAGCAAAAAAATTCTCTCTTTCTTTACTCTTATAAAACACTGAAAGAATGAGTCACATCACAATAAGATTATTAAAAGTAACTGATTACAGTACAATTCTCAATCAATGTAATCCTTGAATATACTGGGGTATTCTTTCTCGGGTTTTTATATTGCATTCATTAATGTTTTATCAGTCAATGGTGATTTTAAATTATATCTGAAGTTTGTACTTCAGATGTAATAACATTTATACTTTTCACACTTTTATTTTACACCTACATTGTGAACTTACTAAAGAATGGTCATTTCTCCTTGCAGTGCTATTTCACATAACTAATTGGAATGCAAAATTCCCATTGCTTGAAACAGAGATCTCTTTCCATTAAATTCAGTTCTGTGAAGTTTTACATTTCATGTAAAATGAAAAAGAGTAGACCAAGGATGTATGACAGGCTTTGAAGTTTCTTATTACTTTTGCCATTGTTTTAAAACAAAGAAGACATATTTCACAGTAACTTTGACAATTTTTTTTGGTATTGGGTTGTTTGTAAATGGTCTTGATAATATACTGGCATTTTTTCCTTAACTATAATCTACTTTATTCAGCATGCTTATCATGTGCACTATTTTGACCAACTGTGTATTTATGACCTTGAGTAACCCTCCAGACTGGACAAAGAATGTAGAGTAAGTAGGAATGACTTCTTCGAATGAGAAATGCACATTCAAATTACCTAGCTTTGCCTTATGGTTATGGTCTGACTTAAGTTTTACACGTTTCTGGAGTCAGGCTAAAAACTTCTAAGAAACAGTTATTTCCATAACATGAAAGAACATAAGGGAAGTTCTTTGGGGGAGCTTCTCTTCTATGAGGTAAGTATTCTTTCCAAAAAATGCATGATAGTATCTGTTTAAGAAAGGTTGTAAAGAGTAAATACACTAGCTGGTAAACTAAACCAATCATTTAGCATAAAAGTTAAAATTCAATAATAGGTATGCATTTTAGATTTTTTTTTTAAAAAAATGACCATTTTGGGCACCTGAGTGGCTTAGTGGGTTAAGCATCCAGCTCTTGATTTCAGCCTAAGTCATGATCTCAAGGAGCCTATGCAGAGCCCCACATCAAGCTCTGCACTCATCAGGAAGTCTGCTTGTGGATTCTCTCTCTCTCAAATGAATAAATATTTAAAAGAAACAACAATGCCATTTGAGTAATATGATGAATAAAATTATTTTATGCTGGTATATTACTATTATTGTTATATTCCCATAAAACAGATTTAGGTGTTTAGCATAATATTATTATAGTAGGCATTTTGGTTATATGTTATATCATTATAGTTGGGAAAATACATTTAGGTGCTTAAGTAACTTAGATATCTAGTTATACTTAGATATGTAGTTTATTCAGACACAGCATGTGTGCTAAAACACCATAGATGTGTTCCATAAAAGAAATAAAACATCTCTACAAAATCATAGCTCAAAAAATAATAGGGCTTAAGGGGAAAACATGATTAAGAACAGATCACTCAAAACTTAGGAAACTTTATAATTAAAACACTAATAAAAACCATAACAATCCCAATAAAAATACTGGCCAAGTGAAAGCTCTATAGACATTTGTACTTAAAATCACAGCCAGAAACTCCTTTGCAGTCTCACAACCAGGTTGTGGCCTTTCTGCCTTAAGACGAAGACCTGGGGACATTTCTATCATGTCATCAAACTAAAATATTTGATGTATTATTTTAATACAAAGGAAAAGGTCTAAGCACAATATTTCTTGGGCATTAAACTAGCCCCTGCTTCCACTAAAGAAGGCTCTTATATGTTTGCATTAGCACTTAGGTCTCCCTTTAATGCTAAAGATGTTTTATTTAAATGTAAGGATAAAAATGCCACTAATTGATTCAAAACATCAATGTGCTGAGGAAATTTTTGCATTAACTAAATAATTTCTCCATTATAACAGCATTATTTCCCAAGTTTTCTTTCACATGTGAGATTATTCATGACAGAGAAACATATTATTTAATGAAACAGAAGGTGTTTAGGTTATGTAGGTTATTTATGTATTGTATAATACAATGATAACATTTGGTAAAAAAGGTTTTTAGTATGTTCTTTTTATTGTTATATTTTTTTAAAAGTAATATCTAATAGGAGATAAGTTATTACAACAAATATTGCCACTTCTATATATTTTTATAGACTTTTATTGGGGATTTAATGCACTATTCTAAGCCATCATTTGTCAGTTTAACACATTAAAGATTTTTTTTATAGTAGCTTGGAAATGTTCCTTAGAAATAATTTTAGTAGAGAATCCAGTTCTTATGCTGAGGTAAGCAATTTAACAGAATTCTTTGTTATCATTTATAATTTGTGGATTAACAAATGGACATTCCTATATAAAGCCACTCTGTATCTACTCTTCCTAGAAGAAATTACTGAAACATTTAAACATGTACAAATCACATTTATTTGTATAACATTATTAAAAGATAGGTAAAGAGGACATTTGGATATTATTACTTGAATATGCACGTCTCTCTCTTTTCTTTCTTGGAGGCGGCAAAAGGGAGGGGTTAAGGGAAAGGGAGAGAATCTTAAGCAGGCTCCACATTCAGCACAGAGCCCAATGTGGGCTTAATCTCATGGTCTCATGAGCAGAAATCAAGAGTTAGGTGCTTAATCGACTGAGCCAACCATGTCCCTCAGCAGGTTTCTCTTTTTAAGGTCATTTTTAGAGATAACTATATCCATTATGAAAATGGTCTTATGCGTACAAAAGGTTTTGACTTCATTCGGTGGGAAAACTTTGTACAATTATTAGGATCATTTATCACTTGACAGCAAAGTAGCAGGAAAACAACCAAAATTAGTGGTTATAGCTTGTAAGCCAAACCAAATAAAGAAGAGTGCAAAAAAGATAGAAATCAGTTATGACATGAAAACAGGTCACTGATAGCATAAACAGTCCTGGTACAAAGAGGTGATACGCACAGAATAGGCTGAGGACCATATGGTATAGTGAGGGTCATGTTATGAAAGGCAGGCACAGATCTACAGACATCATAATTACAGGAAAAAAAAAACTGAATGACATGGACAGAATCAACAGTATGATCAGAAGCCTAGTGAGGCAGAGGTAAGAAAGATCAAGGTCCCTTCAATTCTCACTTACTTGTTCTATCTAGTTTGCTAATAGGCATTTCTGAACACCTGTTCTGGGCAAAGCTCTGTCTCACATGTTAAGCTCCAGCACACTCTTCCTTGGATAGGTATCAACAAAAACAGGGATAGGGGAAGGGACTTTAATATTAGATAACTTAGAATTGCCTAAGCATAGACCATAGGGCATTAACCATTAATGTGATAAATAAAACATACATTGAGCTGTCTCTTATGGCTTTTCACAGGATAGCTCTCTCCAAAAGTCAATGTCATGGTGATTATGTGTAATGTACAAAGGTCCAAACTAAAACACAAGTAAATATAAGCTTGGCATTGTAAATTATATCTTTTTCTAAAGAGGTCAGCTACTTCATAATAAGTAAAAATAGCAATTAAATTTATTCCTCAAAAAATCAGCTGACTTATTTTAAAAAGGAGGAGGGGTGTTCTTAGGAAAACTTGATGTGAAGATCTCTACGTAGATTTTCCTCTTATTTCTTTGTTCCCTCATCTGAGAGAAATTTCTGCAGAAAACAATGCAGAAATAACTCTCCTAACTTTATTCACATATAAAATACTAGTAGGTGGGAAATACAATTAATTTTAATAAGAGTAAATCAAATCTTTGTGGCTGGGGTGAAATAATCTGAAGGATAATCTTAAATAGCACTTTTTAAAAGAACACAATGTTGAAAAACAAGTACTCTTTCTCAACTGTTTTTGGAAGAATAGAGAATATTGTCAACACTCGAAGGAGAGAGGGCTAAAAATGCACTACATATCAAACAGTAAATGGAAAAGCCTTTCGCCATTTTGGAGGCTGAAATTTGAATGTGAGCATGTTTAAATGATTTGGCTCAATTGTATAGAAATGGTAGCTAATGCGGGTAAGAATCAGATCTGCTTTTGCTCTGAGCTTTGGTAATTTGTAAATGCACATATATAAAATACTAATAAATTATAATTTTCCTTGTATAGATATATATGAGAGAAGCACTTTAAAACTATATGCCTGACCCTTAAAGATAAAAAGGGGAAGCATATTTTCTAGGTTAGATATGTGAAATATGCCTAAAAATAATTCTAATCATTAATAAATTTGAATGGAGTATTTTATTATAAATAAATAAATCCAAGAAATTTTTACCTATAGAGCTGTATTGTCTAATGAGGGAGACACTAGCCACATGTGAAACCTGAAATCTGGTTAGTCTTAGTTGTTGAAATAATATTTTAGCTACGTTGGTTTAAATAAAATATAATATGAAAATTAAATTCAACTGTTTTTCCTTACTTTTTTGTTTGGTTACTGAAAATTTGAAGACTACATATTTAGCTGGTATTATATTTTAATCAGTGTTGCTCTAGAGGGCCATGCTTGATGATTATCCATAAAACACATGAAATTATTATTCTAAAGTCTAAATAGTTAAACAAGACCAGATTCTTTGGGGAAGATACTATCTCTTCACTTTAACCCCTTACTCAGGCTTACGAAATTAATTAAATAGTCAAGTCTCTGTAAATAGAAATAGGAAATAGGATTTTAGCAAATAAAAAAAAAACACAAAAGGATACATTTGCCATATTTGAAACCATGTGTATTAACAGCTCAAATGAAACTGTTAATTTTTATTTGGATGCTCTTCCTAGGTACACATTCACTGGAATCTACACCTTTGAGTCACTTATAAAAATCTTGGCAAGAGGATTTTGCTTAGAAGATTTTACATTCCTTCGTGATCCATGGAACTGGCTGGATTTCAGTGTCATTGTGATGGCGTGAGTATTTTTGAAAAGTTGTTAAGCTCAAAGGAATGAAAACAGTTGTAGCACAAACCAAGTGGTTGTGACATATTTTAAATGCAGAGTTTGCTTATTAGCCAAATTAACTATACACCTCATATATTTTGAGAATACACATTACAATACATACAGTAAGGTAAATCTATCTGGTAAAGGAGCAATAAACAATTACTGTCATGCCATATTGTCTTCCATTTCATCCAAATGAAGTATTCATTGAGCATGATACCTCACCTATACTTTGATTTCTTACAAACTTGTTCCTATTAGTGAAAATTTCATTGAAATAAGGCAACAAAATTTTATTCCTTAAAAGCAGCTTTCAGCATATGGCACCCTGAAGTCTGTAGCAAATCCATTTGTTAAACTCAAGGGGCTCTATACACCAAGCCCAAATTTCATTCTTTATTTAGTATAAACTTTGCAAAAACTATCAGTAACTCTGATTTAATTCTACAGGTATGTAACAGAATTTGTAAGCCTAGGCAATGTTTCAGCCCTTCGAACTTTCAGAGTCTTGAGAGCTCTGAAAACTATTTCTGTAATTCCAGGTAAGAAACTGGTATAAGAAGATAGGCTCCTTGTATCTCCAACTTTTCTTGTGTATTATTGTGTTGTGTGTGAACTCCCTATTACAGATACGTGACAGAGTTTGTGGACCTGGGCAATGTCTCAGCACTGAGAACATTCAGAGTTCTCCGAGCACTGAAAACAATTTCAGTCATTCCAGGTGAGAGATAGGTTAAACACTGGGGCTGACTTTAAATGCACCGTAATAATATTTAGGTTCAAATCACACTTAGATCATTAGACTTGTTTATTATTCTTGTTTGTCAACTTCAAGAATGCCAAATGATGTTTCAAAGCAGTTCAGTTCCTAAAATTTTAGAAATTACACGTTTATTTGTAAAGTCAGCCTTTGAGTTTAACAGAGAATTGCATGAGTTGTCTATAAAAATACTAGTTTTGTGCACATGTGTGCACTGTCTCTCTCATGCTTTTTCTATCTTTTTGCATTTATGATGTCAAGTTTTCTCTTCTACGATATGGAAAAAGCTTTGCTACCATGCCTTTACTAACTTAGTTGGGTTTTACCATTCACTGCAGATCTATTCTGAAAATAGATCTCCTTTTATAAAGGAGAAAAGATTATTCTTGAACAGCATGGCTTAGGATATTTAATACTTTAAATTCTTTTCTCCTCTGAATTATTGCTACTTGGAGGCTGGTGTAAAGAATGGGTTGGAGGGAGATGCCTCAAGAAACACAATCTGAAATGAAAAATAACTGCAAGTTCTTTAGATGTTCATGACAACACATTAAACCACACACAAAAAAGCTTCCCGCCTAGATATTTATACTTCCATTTTAAATCTCCAGAAAGCATACTATTCATAAATAAAATCTGCTTTTCATCCATCTCCCAAACCATCTGGCTATCCATAAAGCTTTCATGTCTAAATAGCCAAGCAACCATTTACAGGAAAAGATAATGTGTGTGACTAAAAAGACATTGCAGATTATGACACTCTTCTTTGGATGACCTACTTTGTCTCTCCTCAGGTTTAAAGACCATTGTAGGGGCCCTAATCCAGTCCGTGAAGAAGCTCTCCGACGTCATGATCCTGACTGTGTTCTGTCTGAGCGTGTTTGCTCTAATTGGTCTGCAGCTGTTCATGGGCAACCTGAGGAATAAATGTTTGCAATGGCCCCCAAGCGATTCTGCTTTTGAAACCAACACCACATCCTACTTTAATGGCACAATGGATTCCAATGGGATATTTGTTAATATAACAATAAGTACATTTAACTGGAAGGATTATATTGAAGATGACAGTAAGAAATATTGCTACATTGTTAACCTTAGTGTTGCTGAATGAATTATCAACTATAAATAGCTAAGGCTGTGGGCTTGAAACAATCTTTGTAAATACACTTCATTTTGTCATCCACTTTGGAAATAACTGAGATAGTCAAACTCTCATTTATTCCTAATGTCAGTAGGACAGATATGAAATGAAATAGTTTATTCTTTATATTAATAGGTCACTTTTATGTTTTGGATGGACAAAAGGACCCTCTACTCTGTGGAAATGGCTCAGATGCGGGGTAAGAAACATAATTTTTAAAAAATGTGGAACACTTTGAGAAAAATCAGATGGGAAAAATACAAGGGTATTCTTACATATATGTAATAGTGATGCTACCTACTTGGGAAGTACCTTCTCTGTGTTAGAGGGCTGCTATCAGTTCTAAACTTGTGGTCATTAAAATCACCCCTCTGGGGGAGGACATTTTCTCCAGAATTCCATAGTTAAGATGTACCTGATTTTTAACCCAAAGTGTGAAGACCCATAGTCTGTCTTTTTTGTAAACCCATTAAAGCTGTTTAATAAATACAGGGAACATTTTGATTGATGTGGATATGTTCTGATATGATAAGTTTTGCTGTGGCTGGAAAAAATCCAGAATATAACATGATCTTCAGCAGTTGGGAAACTGTTTTTGAGAGAGTTAGGTATTCTTGAAATAGCATGAAAACCCCGTGTGCAAAAAACCCAAGGGATAGATATAGGTCAAAGGCACATGTAGGTCTGAATCTGCATGCCTAATAGTTATTTTTGGTCAAATTCTACAATAAGAGACACTTTAGTGTCTTAGTCATCCTGCTGGTCACTCATAATTAACATATTTTCCCAAGAGTATTATAAATTGATTTTAGGTCAGGGTGTAATTTTTTTGGAAGCCAAGGACAGCAATAGTTGTTGACTCTTAAACCACAGAATTTGCACAGAAGAATTTTGAGTCATCCTAGAAAATGGGAAACTCATGTAGCCATAAAGATCCAGGAGTATTATTGAAAATGTATATCAGTCCTGGAGATGGTGTTTTGTGGGGGGGATTGTTTTCCTGATATTTTCCCTAACCTTTGTTAGGAGAATGTAGTGAATAAGAGCAATAATTCTAGAGTTCATATATATATCTGGATTCAAATCCCTAACTCCACCATTTACAAACTCTGACTTTAGAAAAGTGTGTTCTAAGCTCTCTTTATCTGAGTTTATTTATTTCCAAAATGTCGAGAGTAGTATTATCTCTTAGGGTTGTTCTGGTGATTAATTACTTAATACATATAAGCACTTGGTTTAGCACCTGGTCCACCATAAGTGTGTATTGCATTTTAGGTATTATTTTTTATTATTAATAGTTAATCTAAAAGCCTGACAAATTTTTGGATAAGGCTGGAAGATGCATACTTTATCATTATTAAACCATAAAAATCACTTCTATTTATTGAGTACTTAGTATGGGTTAGGTGATTTACATGATAAAATTAATAGCCACTCTTGTTAAATATCAAATAAAATTCTAAAGAAATCTACCCAATTTGAAGAATTCTTACAAGTATACAGTAATCAAGACAGTTTGGTACTGGGGAAGGAGAAGATAAATAGATCAATGGAAGAGAAGAGACACCCCATCCCAAGAAAAGTAGACCTACACAAATGTAATCATCAACTAATTTTTGACAGACAAAAATTCAATTCAGTGGAGATAGGAAAGTTTTTGAACAAATCATGCTGGAGCAATTGGAAATCCATATGTAAAGAAATGAACCTAGATACAGATCTCACACCTTACACAAGAACTAACTCAAAATCAACCATAGATCTAAATGTAAAATGCAAAACCATAAAACTTGTTTAAGAAAGTAAAGAGTAAAATCTACATGACTTAGATTTGGTGATAAGTTTTAAACAGCCCAATTCAGGAAAGAAAAAATTGATTAAGCTGAACTTAAGTAAAGTTAAAAACTTCTGCTCTGCAGAGACACTATAAAGGGAATGAAAAAAAAAAAAACAGCCATAGTTGGGAGAAAATGTTTCCAAAATATTTATCTGAAAAAAAACTTGTAGCCAAACTATACAAGGCACTCTTAAAACTCAACAACAACAAAAAACAAATAACTCAATTTAAAAATAGGCAAAAATCTGGACACCCTACAAAAGAATATATACAGATGGCTAATAAGGATATATAAAGATGCCAAACATCATTTGTCATTAGGGAATTGAAAACTAAAACAACAATGAATTACTACTCCATACCTATTAGAATGGCTAAAATCCAAAGAAACTAGTAATACCAACTGCTGGTGAGGATGCAGAACAACAAGAATTTTCATTCAATGCTGGTGGGAATGCAAAATAGTGCAACCATTTTGGAAGACAATTTGGCAGTTTCTTGCAAAATTAATACAGTTTAACCATATGATCCAGCAATTTGCCTACTAGATATTTAGCCAATTAACTTGAACATTCATGTGAGTATTTATAACAGTTGTATTCATAATCACAAGAAACTGGAAACAATCAAGATGTCCCACAACAGGTGAATGGATAACAGTGATGTATTCATCCAATGAAATATTATTCAGTGATAAAAAGAAAATGAGCTATCAAGCCACAAAAAGACATTGATGAACCTTAAATACATATTAATACATGAAAAGAAAAGAAGCCCAACTGAACCTATATTTGTCTGATTCAAATTACATGACATTCTGAAAAAAATAAACAGTAGAAATGATAAAAAAAAAAATCAGTGTTTTTCAAGGGTTCAAGGTAGGAGGTTGACTGGGTGATGCATGGGGGATTCTTTAGGGTGGAGAAACTTCTGTATGATTCTGTATTGATGAGCATTAAGCATTTGTCAAAACTCATAGAACTTAACAGCACAAAGAGTTAACAATGTATGCAAAAAAAAATAATAATCCACAACACTGTATGGTTGGAATATCCCCAGTTGAAATACAGAATGCAACAAAGGGATACAAAATTATTTATAATGTATAAGATAACCTTACTGAAGAAGTATGAGAATAAGTGTTGATCTAAACCACTTTGGAAATGAGTGGAGTCTATAAGGCAAAGGAAACAAACAAACAAACAAACAAACAAACACAACTGTACTCTAGTTGATAAAGTTTTCTTCCCATGCTAGTATGGATTAACAATCCTGAAACAACTATGCATGTATGCTAGTATTGAACAATTAAGCATAAATAGTAGATGATAGAAGCCAGTCACTTCTGGACTAAGAAGTTACAGATAAGCAAAGGTGGGAGTCTAGAATGGTATCATGGTAATGAAATAGGGTTGGAGACAGTATGACTTCCTATTTAGCTTAATAGAGGCACAAATATTTACATATACATACACATATTCATATACATATATACACATACTTGTTATTAGAAACCAGATCTAGGTGCTATGTTTATTGCTAAGGCAGTGTCATTGCTTCTAGGCACTCAATTGACAAAGCAAGGAGATATATGTGTATACACATACACACACACACACACTTGTCCTGGGTTCTAATACTGTTCTCCAATAAAAGAACAAGGACTTGGAGAAATCACTGATTCTAGAGCAGGAAATATAAAAGATGAGTCTAAAGCATCTTGTAGTGCCACAGAGTAAGAAAGTGTTAAAAAAACAAATAAAAACAAAACACACAGAACCATGGGGTTACATCAAAGAGATACTGGAGTCAATGAAAAAGCTCCCAATGGCCAAAACAGGGACAATTTAAGCAATAAAATAAATAAAACAATTAAATTGGAATTCAAAGTATGAAATGAATATCTTAAGTACCTACTCATATAAAGAAATGATTGAATAATAGATAAATAAATAAATGAGAGATAATAGACAAATCCCCCATGCAAAAGAATTCCAAGTAATTTGTGTACATGCTCTACTCTTAAGAAGGTGGCTCATAACTCCCTGTTCCTAATATGTGGGCTGCACATAGTGACTTTATTTCAAAGAATCCACTACGGAAAAAAAAAGAAAGAGTAAATGTACAGTGGGAAAACCTGACAAACATTATACTCAAGTGATGAAAGTTAGTATCAACAGTGATAAGTCATATTCATCCTATGTACCCTTGATATGATGTGACAATAACGGTATTTTACCTCCCCCCAAATCCATTCCCAATCTAATTATGAGAAAAATGTCAGACAAATCCCAATTGAAAGACATTCTTCAAAATACCTGAAAATATTCCTCAAAACTATCAAGATAATCAAAAACGAGGAAAGTCTGAAAAACTTTATCAGAAGGAACCTAAAGTGACATGGTGACTAAATGTAATGTAGTATCCTGAATGGGATCTTGAAACATAATAGGATATTAAGGAAAAACTGAGGAAATCTGAATGAAGTATGGGCTTTGGTTAATAATAATGTATCAGTATTGACTGAAATGTACCATACTAATATATTAACAAGAGAGGAAACTGGGCATGGAAGCAGGGCATTTATTCTGGGCCCTCTTTGTAATTTTTCTGTAAATCTCAAATTACTCTAAAATATAAGCTTTATTTTATAAAATTCTACAGAAGTGCCTACTGAAATAGCTCATTAAGTGGTCCCCTATCCTTTGTTTCCTGGCCTTTCCTTTTTAATTATTGATTCTTGCAACTTTGTATAGAGCAGAACACTGATGATCTCAGAGGTAAAAGTATGTGTTGCTGCCTCTTTGCCGTTCTAAATGTCTGCAAATCTGACTCCTTGCATCCCAGTTTTCTATTGGTTTTCCTAATAAATTTCATCTAATAACAGTATCACTGTAACCAATTACCTAAAGTGCTCTGGAAATGAACGTGAGAAAATCCATCATAGACAGCAACCCTGTGTTTTGACAATTCCTATAAATCAACATCGATTGAAATAGCTGTAATTGCCAACCTGACACTAGCACCATTTCTCTCTCTTATAGCCAGTGTCCAGAAGGATACATCTGTGTGAAAGCTGGTCGAAACCCCAACTATGGATACACAAGCTTTGATACCTTTAGTTGGGCTTTCTTGTCCCTATTTCGACTCATGACTCAAGACTACTGGGAGAACCTTTACCAACTGGTAAGTGTCCTGTCCATTAGGGCTGCTACAACAATATACCACAGCCTGGATAGCTTATAAATAACAGAAGTGTATTGCTTACAGTTCTAGAGACTGGGATGTTTAAGATCTAGATGCCAGCCTTGCTTCATTCTGGCAAAAGCCCCTTTTTAGTTCATAAACTGTCATCTTTCTATGTCATCACCTGCATAGAAAGGGCTAATCCCATTCATGACAGCTCCACCTTCACCATCTAATCACCTCCCAAAGGTCCCACCTTCTATCACACTGGGCATTAGATTTTCAACTTAGCAATTTGGGGAAGACACAAGCATTCAGACCACAGCAGTAAGGCTCAAATTAACACATATGAGATTTAATTTTATGAACATATATGAACCTACAAGTATCAATATTATTAATAACACTGTAGAATACAGAGGAGTGTCCAGTACAAAGCATGTATGCCTACAATCCCAAATGATCATTCAGTCAGTACATGGTACAATAAAAACTTTTTATATGAAGGACATTCTGCTAGGAAGAATGGATGATGCCAAGATTGTTCAAGGCTTTAGTTCATAATCTATTTGTAGTTATAAAAAGAGCATGTGAAATATTTTAAAAATCAATTATATAAAAAATTTCAAGTTAAACCCATGGTTAATTGGAGCTAGGAAAAGGGGAAAGAAAGATGTTGAAAGATGTAGAGAATAGGCTGCCATGGAAAGAGAACTCCATGGAAAGGAATTAAAGATAGTGTTCTTATTTATTAATAGTGCCCCCCATTATGGACTCTAAGATTTGAGTGAGGTTTTGCATATATATATCCAACATATACTCATCTGAAAAGTGTATGTTTGTATCAAATGACACTATAGTTAAGCATCAGGTAATTTAAATATTATTTGTGTATATGTGTGTGTGCACGTGTGCACTTACATGTGTTCACTTTAATACCAAACAAATATTGGCCAAAATACAATGGATGCTAAAAAGTATTCACCTCCTCACTATCTAATTATGGAAATCAAAGGATATTATAGAAAATACTCATGAAATTTGGGGACATTATAGAAAATACTCATGAAATTATCCTTTGTTTCCCTAGACGTTACGTGCTGCTGGAAAAACATACATGATATTTTTTGTCCTGGTGATTTTCTTGGGATCTTTCTATTTGGTGAATTTGATCCTGGCTGTGGTGGCCATGGCCTATGAAGAACAGAATCAGGCCACCTTGGAAGAAGCAGAACAGAAAGAGGCTGAATTCCAGCAAATGCTGGAACAACTTAAAAAGCAACAGGAAGAAGCTCAGGTACTGAGTGATAATAAGCAAAGTTTTATCAGTATTGTTATTACTACTGTAAGTTTTAAGAATATTGTTGTAGCATAGAGGTCAAACTGGAACCAGCTTTTCATTTGGTATACAAGCACTAGCATTAGAAATAAGAGAAAGCTATTCAAACCTAAAACTGTTTCTGAAATTGAAATCAAAGGAATTTTTTGACATTATATATAAAGAAGTTACTTTGGGGTAGAAAACACATTCAGGATAAGGTGGACTATGAAAGTGTATCATGAAACCTGAGGGGAGAATCTGACATTCAGTTTAATGTGAAAAGGTACATAACTGATATTTCCAACTACTCATGTTTCACCCCTAATTATAACATTTAAGGTTTTATTCTGAATTTAATTTTTCTCAAATATTAACAAGAAAACTTTATGTATACCTATTCTTAACCACTCTTTGGGTTTTCTGCAGCATAAAAGGTATTTGCTACAGCCCCTATCAGGATATCAGGAAAGCATCTGCATTAAATGACAACTTTAAATTCTCATTAATATTGATAGGTTATTTGAACTCAGGGCATGGTGAATGGGCCATCCATGTCTTGAGGGAAGAGACAGGATAGTATCTGCTTAAAAGGAAAATAAATAAATAAGTAAATAGTCATGAGAAGACAGTAAAATATGATACATGGTAGTAAGAGTTTCTCCACATTTTTACCAGTACTTGGTTATGGTTAGTCTTATTAGCCATTCTACTAAGTACCTCATCACTTTATTCTGCATTTTCTTAATGACTAATGATTTTGAGCATATTTTCACGTTCTTATTTTCTATCTGTATAGCTTCTACTGTGAAGTGGTTGTTTAAATCTTTTGCCCATTTGTTTTTTAAACTGGGCTTTTTGTTTTTTGAGTTTCAAGCAGTCTCTATATATATCCTGGGAATAAGTTCTTTAGTCCTTAATGATATATATGCTTTGCAGATATTTTCTCCTAATCCTTAACTTGTCTTTTCATTCTAATACAATTTTTAGATAAAAATTAAATCTGGATGAAGTATACTTTACCAAGTTGTTTTGTTTGTTTGGTCATGCTTTTGGTGTTGTGTCTAAGATATTTTTGCCAAATCTACATCAAGATTTCCTATTCTTCTTCCTAGGAGCTTTATAGTTTCATGTTTTATACTTAGGCCAATGACCTCTCTTATGCTAATTTTTGTGTAAGTTGTAATTTATATGTTGAGATTTTTTTCTTTTGCATATCTAATTATTGCAGCACCATTTGTTTTTCTTGCTGTTGTTTTTCTCTTTTTTAAATTTAAATTCAATTAGTTAACATATAATGTATTTTTGGTTTCAGAGGTACAGGTCAGTGATTCATCAGCCTTATATAATACCCAGTGCTTATAACATCACATGCCCTACTTAAAGTCCATCACCCAATTACCCCATCCCCTACCGCCCCCCTCCAGCAACCTTCAGTCTGTTTCCTATGATTAAGAGTTTCTTATGGTTTGTCTCCCTCTCTGATTTCATCTTGTTTTATTTTTTCCTCTCTTCCCCTATGATCCTAAGTTCCACATATCAGTGAGATCATATGATAATTGTCTTTCTCTGATTGACATTTTCACTAGCATAATACCCTCTAGTTCCACCCACTTGGAAATGGCAAGACTTCTTTCTTTCTCTTTTTTTTTTTTTTTTTTTTTAATGGCTGAGTAGTATTGCATTGTATATACATACCACATTTTCTTTATCCATTCATCTGTCTATGGACATCTGGGCTCTTTCCAGAGTTTGGCTATTGCGGACATTGCTGCTATAAACATTGAGGAGCAGGTGCCCCTTCAGATCACTGCATTTGTATCTTTAGGGTAAATACCTAGTAGTGCAATTGCTGGATTGTAGGGTAGTTCTATTTCCAACTTTTTGAGGAACCTCCATACTGTTCTCCAGAGTGGCTGCACCAGGTTGCATTCTCACCAAGAGTGTAAGAGGGTTCCCCTTTCTCTGCATCCTCACCAACATCTGTCATTTCCTGACTTGTAAATTTTAGCCATTCTGACTAGGGTAGCACCATTTGTTGAACAAAATATTCTTTCTCCACTAAATTGCCTCTGAACCTTGTCAAAAAAGTTGTCCAGATGTGAATGAGACTATTTCTAGATTCTATTCTGTCCAATTGATTTGTTTCTCTTTACAGGAATACACATTCTCTTTATTACTGTAGCTGTTTAATAAATCCTGAAATCAGATATTATAGCTCTCCAATTTTTTTCCCAAAGCTGTTTTAACTATTCTAAGTCCTTTGCAGCTTCATGGGACTTCTGGAGTCACCTTGTCAATATCAGTTCCATTAGTTTCCATTGCTATGTCTTCAAGTTTACCATGTTTTCTTCTGTAGTGTCTGCTATACCACTAATCCCATAAAGTGCATTTTTCATCTCAGTTTTTGTAATTTTCATCTCTAAAACCTTTACCTATATTTCTTTTATATTCCCCATGTCTCTAATATTTTGAACATACACAATATGGTAACTATTTAAAGTCCTTAAAGCCCTTTTCTTCTAATTCTAACATCTGTGTCAGATCTTGATCAGTTTTAAATTTTTTCTTCATTAATGGTCATATGTTCCGGATCTTTCTTTCTTTTTTCTTCTTCTTCTTTTTCTTCTTTTTTTTTTTTTTCATTCCTGACAATTTTCAATTGAATTCCAGACACTGTTAATTTTACCTTTTTTGGAGTGCTGGATATGTTTGTCTTCCTATAAAGATTCTTGATCTTTATTTGGGGACATTAGTTACATTACTTAAAAACAGCTTCTTTTCCATCTTGAAACCTTTGAAGATTTGTTAGGTAGGACTTGTAGAGCATCTAGTCTAAGGCTCACTGTTCCCTACCACTGAGTGAAGATGCTTTTGAACACTCTACCCTGTGTCCCATTAATGATGTGTCTTCAAAACCAGTGTTATATACATTTTGTCCATTTTAGTGGTTGTTTCAGGATGGAGAGCAAATCTATCTTAGCCAGAAGCAGTAGTCCAAATAACTTTTGTACATAGTGACTTTTTGATAGTGATTTTTTTTTTCAGATGGACAGGTCATTTAAAGCATTATTTGAATTACAGTAGATTTGTAGATTCAATGGGTAGAGTCAAAATTTAAGTTTTTAATAATTCTGAGTTACTCTTAAGATGCACAACATATAGTATTAAGTCCTTTTTTTTCTGAGGCATTTTTTGGTGAGACAGGGATTTGACAATGAATTGTTTAGCTGGTTACACAGTCCAGCCATATTCTTGGCATTTGTTAAACATACTGGCTTTGCTATTTTCATCTTACCACCGGGTACAGAGTAATATCATGGTTATAGTTTAGTGATTTTACAAGAAAAGCTTTAAATATGTTTGGTGATACTTAAAAACCTCATAAAATATACCTCATGCTTGGCAGAAAGTTCTACTATATTTCAAGTACTTAAAAGTTTATTTCAGATCACTATAAATAAAACACATTTGTAAGATAATGAAGTGCATTAGCTATTTACAGGACTAATTATTTCAAAGTTTTAAATAAATATAGGAAATAATATTTGTAGGTTGTATATAAATGTATTTTAAAGCATTGGATTATTCTATTATCAATTATAAAAAGAAACAGCAATGTGCTTGAAAAATACTATAGTACAAGAGTAGGAATACATTCTGAAATTCAGCCACTTTTGGGTAAAATATAGCATCAATTAAAAGAGTAGAAGATTTTAAATTTAGAAGTAAAAGTGCACAATGTCTATTAGAAGTTTAAAGAATCTAATTATCTATATCCTAATTAGGTCAACTAAAAAATGTGCATTCTTTTCACTTAAAAATCAATTATTGGATTCCAGTGATCAAATCATGATTTGGCTCAGCTTTAGCTTCCTATGTACAAAAATTTATGCTGATCCTAGGGTGACTGATCCCAGTGTTTTAATTTGGACTGAGATGACACAATACCAATCCAATTTTACCTCCTTACTGAGAACACAGATAACAATGCCCAGTAAGTAACCAATATTGAAACAGAGGAAGGTGTTGGAAGCAGACAGAGAAGGAGATGTAGTCTACCCATGAGATCATCGGTGCTCCACCATAACTTACATCTTACTAACCACTTGTCACTCTTCAAAGGTACCATCTAGCCAATGACTTCATGAAACCTAGCATCACTTCCATTTTCATTTAGTATCTGTTGAAGGGCCTCCTAAAGCTAGTCATTGTTTAGACATGAAAAAGTAACAGTAAGCTCAGTGAACTCACAAGTCAAGTGTAACTTTAAAGGATGACTGAAGACAAAACCCAACAACAAAAAAAAATGTTTTATACTGAATCATCATAACCGTGTTTTGCATTTAATTTGTGATCTTTAATTCGTTAATGGGGCCTAACACAACATATCCCATAGCAGTTTATATAGGTCTGATAGGAAGAATTTTATAGTAAGCTTTGGGACAAAATTAGAAATATTGGCATTTAAGAGAGCCAATATAATTAGAAGCAAAACTGAAACAGGTATTATAGTTAATGTCTTGTAATTTTGAACAGGTTTGTTAAACTGGATTTATGTTTAAAGTGAAGTATAATTAGAAGCAGTCATGTGGATTTATTTCTTAAGGACACACACATACAGTGAGTTATAGAACTTATGTTGAAACACACAGAAATGTTATAAGGAGAGCTAAATGTTACTCCTTGAGTAAATATTAAGCATATATTTGTTATTTGTTACGAGAGGAATTCATCAAGAGGCATCTGGGTGGCTCGGTTAGTTAAGGGTCTGCCTTCAGCTTAGGTCACGGTCCCAGGGTCCTGAGATCAAGCCCCGCATTGAGCTCCCTGCTCAGTGGGGAGTCTGCTTCTCCCTCTCCCTCTGCTGCTCCCCCTGCTTGTGCTCTCCCTCTGTCACATAAATAATTTTTTTTTTTAAAAGAGCAATTCATCAAGCCAGTGAAAGCAATACTCTTAGTCTAAGTAAGCAGAACATTGGTCTTGTCACAGAGATGGGTAGAAACAGGTACAGACATAAGAGATGACAGGAAACATCTGCCTTTGAGGGAATTGGCAAATCACTGGCAGTGGAACAAGTGACAGATTGAGTTGATATGTGACACAGAAAATGTGTTGTGTCGGGAGGTTACCATTGTTGCCTTAGAAATGCTTTAGTTCTGAGTTATTTGAACTGTTATCCAAAATAGGTAGGGAAATCATGTCTTATGCAAAACAAATTCCGGAAGTGATTTAAATGAACAAGAGTTTCAGGATTACGGCAAAGGAATATTACCACCACTTCCTTTGTTTCTAACTACAAACAAGTCAATAGATGATTAACACTATGCATTGCACTGTGTTACTGTGTATACAAAGTGGAAAGAAGAATTAAGAACTTTATTTGGATAAAAATAAATATATGTATATTCATTCTTTCAATAAGTGCTATATATTATGTATTTTTTATGTATTAAGTACTAAGCAACTATATTTAACTTGCTACAAATAAGTGCCTCATTTATTCACTTTATTTTATATATATTTACATTAGCCTCATTTGACAAAAGGCCTTTAATATTTATCTTCCATTACTGACATTAAAAATGATATTAACAATCAAGAGTTCAATAAAAAATATCTGGTTATCTGACTGTATGTAATTCCATAAATATCCAAATTCTGAATTACTGTTCCATTTAATTGCTAGGCATAGTCCTATACTGAGTCTTAAATTGAATATAGTATTCAATATGAACAAATATCTGTTTTATGTTTTATGTACACTTTACATTGCTTAGCCCAACACACATATTTATTACTTATGTAGTACTATGGTTCCCATCTCTGGGATCACAATAATCTTAGAGAATTTGTATTTATAGTACCTTTAGTCTAAAACTTTTTTTTTTTCTTTGTAATTATAGTTGAGATGAGATTCAGAAATGGAAGCTACTGTGGAGGGTTTACTTCTCCTCAGGAAGAAAAAAACAAAAAGCATGTGTTGTCAAGCTCATTATATATAGTTTTATCTTCTTTCCTAAAATGTTTCTGTTATACAGACCATTCTGACACAGAGTCTTTTATGAAACCTTGAAAATTCAAGTCTATATAGGTCTTCTTCCCCAACGCCATCCCAGTGTTTGAGACAATTGACAGCATAATGCCTTTTTCATTTTTATTCACTAAACATTCACTGGACACTTTTTATGTCAGGTGACATACTAGACAATATGTACAAACCCATTTGACAAAATTCCTACCTAGCATATATCTAGTGGAGAAAATAAAATAAAGTGGGTAGATAAATTAGAGCTGTCTGTATTTAGTAATGACATATGTAAAGAGTTGAAACAGTATTCTCATAATTAATTCATTTCCACTTCCATGATTATATTTAAAAACAGGAATATGCTTAATGAGAACTCAGCTTTGATAGGAATTATATCACTGTTTCATATCCTCTAGTCATGGTTAGATCACTTCCAGTCTAAAAATACTATTCATTACAAAACAACCTGCCGTACTTCATCTTAGAAATGGTTGTTTCTTCAGTATATACAAAAATTCAAAATGATAAAATATACTTAGTGCTGAAACATAAAAAGAAAATATTTAAAGAAAATCTCATAATCCCTTAAATGATTATTTCAGGTACTTATTGATTGATATGTTAATCATTTGTTATTTACAATAATAATAGATATTTTGTAAACATTAAAAAATTAAAGCTAAACATGCAATGTAATAAATTAATCATGTTCATCTCTGGGATTAACATAACCCCAGGGATGTGAATGACAATACTAAGGGAATTCAAATGGAAGAAGAGGTCAAATGAGCCAATATATTCCCACTACTTCTATCTACTGGTAAAATAGTAGACACTTTAAATTCTTTGAGTTCACAAAAAGGGAAAAGAGAAAGTCTTAGACCTAGATTTAGAAGGAAAAATATACCACTCAGTTGTTGGGATGGAATTGGAACAGTAATCAGACCAGCAACCACCACTAAGAGAACATTTGTTTTTAAAATGTAGAAGATATTTTTAAGAGAGCAACTTTTCTTGAAAATGAAGCTAATCTCAAAAGAGTTGTTTTTTTTTAAGCTTCTCCAAGAGATGTGCTAAACCAGACTTTTCTTGCCTTAATGCATAGGTTAGCATATTGCTTTATACTGTTTTAAATTGTCGTTATTAAGTAAACTCTCTAAGACACAATGAAGTGACCAGAAGGCACCATGTTTACCTACTGTTCACAGTCTTAATGACAACATTTGTACCACAGTTGACTGTTTCTAAAAGGACTTGGTGTAAACAGTGCCTGGCTTTGTCTTAAACAGGCAGTTGCAGCAGCATCAGCTGCTTCAAGAGATTTCAGTGGAATAGGTGGCTTAGGAGAGCTCCTGGAAAGTTCTTCAGAAGCATCAAAGTTAAGTTCTAAAAGTGCTAAGGAGTGGAGGAACCGAAGGAAGAAAAGACGACAAAGGGAGCATTTTGAAGGAAACAACAAAGGAGAGGGAGACAGGTTTCCCAAATCTGAATCTGAGGACAGTGTCAAAAGAAGAAGCTTCCTTTTCTCCATGGATGGAAACCGACTGACTAGTGACAAGAAATTCTACTCCCCTCATCAGGTACGGTTTTCTTCGAAGAGCTCCAGTTTGTTCTGTCATTGCTATTGCTTTGTAATTACTGTATATTGTTTTGGTATATTTTTATAATATCTGATATAAATGAGGGACGGGGAACTACCATTTAACATGATTCTTTAATTTGTATCATAAGCTGTCTTTAAAAGAGACTTTTAAACCATTAATAACTTTTAAGGCAATCAGCTTTAAACAACACTATTTTGAGACCATGTTTCTTAATTTTCAGTTTTTGGGGGGTGAGGGGAGTAAAACTTAGCTATTGGAACTCAGTGAGAGTTTTGCAATCTCCTGTTTACCTTTTTCATTTTGAGACCTCAAATGAACTTAGTATCTCTGCATATGGGTGTCTGCCTTTATTGTCTGAGTTGTAATTGCCACATATGCATGAATTAAAAAAAAAAAGTCTCTGGATTTTGCCTTGATCTTTTGATATGTGAACCATGCTGTCATAAGTCTCCATTATGCTGACATGGTGTCACTCTAAGAGACATCAGAATGAAATGATGACCTAAATGCTCTTGGAAGAGACCTAAACTGAACACAGTCTATTTTTGCTCTGACTTAATGCCAACTACATAGTTCTTCAGCATATTTTCAAGTGAAAGAGGGAAAGGAGTTTTAACTTTGTTTGTTAATACATTTTATGGGTTACATAATGTAAAGAATAAATAATTATGAACTCTGTGATAAGTAAAGTTTTGACTTTGAACACTATTTGGTTCCACTAGAATTTCATGTGCTATGAATTATTAACTCTTCTAATCATATTAATCTGGGTCAGAATTATACCCTAAAAATAATGCTTTGAGGGATACTATATAATTAAGATAAAGCAAAAAACTATATATCAACCAAGAGGTATGATATCCTTCTTATAAAGAACAAAAACCTTTTTAAAAATTGGAGTGATAAGCACAAATTCAGCATAGTGTTTAGCTCTTGGTTGGGAGGAAGGAGCATATGCAAGGTATCAATGAGTGTTTATCATTTGTATTGAATATGTAAATAAAATTTTAAAAAATAAATAAACTCCACATTAATAACCTGAATTCTCATAGTAGGACAAAATAGATGTGCACACATGAGAAGTTGAAAGATAAAAACCATTTTCCTCCAGATAATGCCAATATCAAAAGGTCCGATTATTATCTTGCATAAAACAAATATAAAGTATGGTTTAGATAAATACAACACATTTGGGATTAACTGGAATCTCTACTGGGCAAGTTAGTTTCTCTGACCAGATTTTTTTGTCACCTTGATTTTAGCATTATTAGGACTATAAGAGTCATTAGGATTAAGAGTATTTGACATTATACCATAATGACTGACATCATAAAAGCTTGTGTTCATATCTCAACTCCCAAGTGAGTTCTGTGACCCTACTCAAGTAACTTGTATTTTTGTAAGATTTCTGTAATAGGGGTAATACTGTCTACCTTAAAGAGTTGTGAAAGATTAAGCAATATATAGAAACCTTATATGACAAATAATAAAGCTCTTATTAAGTTAAAATTGATGAATGATTCCAGATGAGGGAAACTAAAAACTTTTGAGTAGTTGCAATTACCACAAAGGTGTATGCACAGTAGCAATATTTACATAAGCATATTTATAAGCTTATATTTTTGCATATTTTGCAAATTTAAGCATATTTTTTAAAACAGTATTGTTTCCATCCTTGTTTCATTACCACACTCAAATAGAAATTGGATTAGTTCATTCAGCCAATCAACAAATATTTAATGAACACCTACTATGTGGCAGAAGTAGTTCTAAAAAATGAAAATACTTTGTGAACCAAAGAAGGATACAATTCACTGACCTCATGGAAATTTATACTAAAGAAGAAGACAGACAATAAATAAGATAAATAAGTTACAGACTATGTTAGAGGGTGATAAGTGCTATGGGAAAAAATAAGCAAATCATGAAAAGGGGATCAGGAGCACTAAGTGGATGTAAAAATTTTAAATAGGGTGGTTGGGGAAGTAAAGGAGACATTTAAGCAAAGATTTGTAAGGAGGCAAAGGAAGAGATTATCTCATTGAAGAGTATCCCAGACTCATGGAAGAGCCAAATGTAAGGCCCTGGCAAAGCAGTATGCCTGGAATGCTGAAGGAGCAGCTGGGAGGCCTGTGTTGAGTGAACCACAGAGAGAGCAGAGAGAAATTAGGTGGCAGACACAGTTTTAATACTAAAAACAGAATCAGTATATACATATGTTATATGTAGTTCATTTTACAGTATTTGTAGATAGATAAGAGATAGGTAGATAAATGGAGAGATACACAGATATAGAAGATATTTCAAAAGTAAAAGAAAGATCCTATGAACACCGATACTTACAAATCCCAATAAAGACAGACAGGGAGCATGAACACAACTCATAAGCAAATATATACCGGAAGCAGTGTACGATTTCTGGCTATATAAACAAAAAAGCGTTCTGTGATAGTACAGAGAATCAATGAAGGTAGCACAGGAATCGGAAGCATAAGATGGACATGGAATGCATTTAGAACAAATTTATCTTCTGAAAATGTCAAGGCCACAAATTATGGGAATGCTGCCCTCTACTAACATAAATTTTTGAATGTTGCTTTACATTTACTTTATTATTTTATCTTCAAATAGATAAATCGTGCTCATAGTACAGCACGGAAATGTACTTAAGGGTGTACAAGGCAAAGTGAATCTCCTCCAAAGACTTTAGCTATGTTGTTTGGACACACCGAGACCATTTATTTTAAACCAGAAGGTGTGCTGCTACAACCAGTTATAGTTGTTGATTTACCGAAAACTCTGATAGGTACAGACAGCTAACTTGAGATTCTATTAAGTATTTCCACTAGAACATCTTTACATTCTCTGCATCATCTTCCATCTGGACTCTGCCCAACAGACTTCAAGTTCAATCCCTACATGCAGGACTGTGTATTACAGGCCTAATTACTTCTATTTTCTTTTTTGTTAATGAACATTGTAAGAGAGAAAGTTCATATTTACTTTCTCGGGACAAGGCAAAACATAAAAAATAAAGATACCTGGGATTCATGTTTTGCCATGCCTGAGGCAAAGAAAAATGGCCTTTTGGTCCTTAAAGCATAAAAGCTTGTTTTCCTTAGAGAAAGGGCTGCCGCAGCTGTGGGTATTTCCTCTACTTTGCTGCATCTTCTAGTGTGTTATTTTTGGTTTATTTTCTCTGAATACTATTTTTGTTATCTTCTTTTTCGGTCTCTGTTGCCTTGAAAGCTGTGCTCATACCCATTATTATACTTTCCAAAGAGTGAACAAAAGTTTCAAATAAACTTAAAATTCTGGAATGCCTTTGAAAACACCCCAACATAAAAACATTCAAATTAAAGGCACGTACCAGATACACTATAAACATGCACATACACCATATACTCTCAACCAATATCATACAGACTGATTTTCAGTTTCCAAAGATAGTCGCTGAACATATGCATATTAAGATGATTACACTGAATCATCTTAGGGGTTAATGCAAGACAAAGTTAGGATTCTTCTAGTACCTGCATTAGAATCACCTGGAATGTGTACTGAATATTTAGATTCCAGAGTCCTATCCCCTACTTATTAAATCCCAAGTGAAACAACAACAACAACAACAAAAACAAACAAACAAACAAAAAAACCTGGGACTAAAAATACACACTAAAGTTTTGAAACACAAGTCTGATAGTAGCCAGTATTATACTGATAATTAAAGTTGAGTCTAAGGAGAGTAAAACATTACCATTCTTTATTACTGGGGGTTGAGTTTAAGTCTTCATGATATCTGATTTCCTGATCATTTTGATTAACTAGAAAATCAGTCTAACTACTCTCTGACATTGGGTAGCCAACTGTGTGCAAACTGAGTGTCAGAAAGGCACAGTCTCAGGTTGGACAAGCTGGATAACGAATAATAGTTCCTGTGGATATTTTAACTAAGACCAAAACAAGAGCACATTTCTTAATGAGTAATATCTTTCCAGAACATCACTATGACAGAGGGCAACAACGATTATTCTGATCCTTTGCAGTCTGGGAAAAGCCATAAAAATAAAGCTAAAAATGGGGCCTAAGAAAATCAGCATGACCTAATTAGGCAGAGGATCCAAAAATAAATTTGATGGAGTCTGTCTTTTCTATGTTTTTTCCCCCACTAAAATCATTTTATTTGGATTTATATACTGACTTTTGGAAGAAGAATGGGAAGGTACAGGAATATTTGCTGTGGTTATATGGATATGTCTGCGTATGTGTGTGTACATATATATACATATATAGGTATATATACATACATGCATACATATATATAAAACCCTGGCTATGAAGACAGGTGGGGGAGGTCACGAGAGTCCAAGCAGGGGGCGCAATGGGGACTGTCATTGTTAAGAAAGAGGACAGTAAACAAAGATCCACAGACTGAATAGAGATATTTTTGAAAACTATGACCAAGGCTAAAATAGAGATATTTGGTGCTGCTGGTTTAAAATTCATCCAAAAGGTGAAAGAATGGATTTCATGTTATATCTTCATTTTCTAGTACCAGAAACCATTTGCTCAATTTATTTGTGAACTCATGTAATAAAAAAGTTCTGAATCATCCAGTTCCTTCTAATAAAATTAAAGTGAGATCAGAAGGATAAGCTGTCTTCTACATCACCCTCTTCGGTAAAGTCATGTACATACGTCTTGCTTTTTTAATCTAGTGTTGAATTTTAAGTAATAATAGCAACTTATATGGCACTTCCGGAATTCTCTCTGTTGTGTTTGTTAGTACATATATTCTCTTAAGGTGAATCACTAGTAGCTATTTGGGAAACTATTAGCAAATTCAGAAGACAGCATCATAGGTAAGTTTCATGACTTTTATTCCCACGTGGACAGAGACAAACAGATTCAGAAAAAGAGTAAACTAATTTCCTTTTAGAACTCAAAAGAAGAGAATAAGAGATAACAGTTTTGTTTTTAAATCAATATCTAGAAGTAACACATTTGATACAATATTTTAAATTTGAGCCAACACTCTCTCTTGAGGCATAATTTATATTCCAAGTTGCATGCCCTTCAGATCATAGCAACTCTCGGTAAAAGCCATCTACTATTTGTTTAACCACCACTTCCTCCAAAAAGAATCATTTGTCCTTTCCAGCATCATGTTCAGACCGGTAACATAATGGTAACAAAATCCACCTCACAGTATTAGAGTTAAGATCAAATGAAATGGTTGTGCACTTAGCAAATTGCAAATTAGGATTCCTAATCAGAAAAGAAAAAACAAACAAACAAAAAAAACTCTTTATACTTAAACTTGTATTGTGATCTTTAATAAAAATATCAAAATATATGTGTTCTCTATAAACCTGATTTATATATTTTAAGAGCATAAATAAGAACTATTTATATAGTTTAAGAGCAAGACTATTCTAATCCAAATGCAAATCGATTCTGCAATATTAAGACTTTTGTTAAGTAACTGTGTTTCTGTCCCCCTCCCCTGACCCCGCAATTCCTTTCTTCCTTGCTCTCTCCACAGTCTCTGTTAAGTATCCGTGGCTCCCTGTTTTCCCCACGACGCAATAGCAAAACAAGCATTTTCAGCTTCAGAGGACGAGCAAAGGACGTCGGTTCTGAAAATGACTTTGCTGATGATGAGCACAGTACATTTGAAGACAGCGAGAGCAGGAGAGACTCACTGTTTGTGCCGCACAGACATGGAGAGCGACGCAACAGTAACGTTAGTCAGGCCAGTATGTCATCCAGGATGGTGCCAGGGCTTCCAGCAAATGGGAAGATGCACAGCACTGTGGATTGCAATGGTGTGGTTTCCTTGGTGGGTGGACCGTCAGCTCTAACCTCACCTACTGGACAACTTCCGCCAGAGGTGATAATAGATAAGTTAGCTATGACATTACACACCAATTTGAAATATCAAAGCCTGGGCGATTTAGCCTGTTATACCATCCTGCTTCCCCAAAATGAAATGCCTCAAAAATAATATACAATTTATTGAATGAAAAACAACAAATCTTTAGAACCAATTGAATCGTATGGGACCATTAGCTTTCAAATGCCTTAGAGTTTTTAGAGTCTGAGAGAAAACATATCTGCAAATTCAGTAAACCTACCAATACAAAATAATGGGCACTGTGACAACTAAATTGTTATTATAAATGTATGCTCACATAGAATTATATAATTATTCATATTCTGTAAATTTAATATACTTAAAATTTAGTATTATCATGACCAATATATGGATAATAGGCAGTTTCCACACAAATATCAGTATTATATGCTAAAATGTTTTTAGATGTATTAAAATGACTCTAAAATGTTTTGATTTCTTGTAGGATGGCATATAGAAATAATCAAAGAAATCTCAGGAAAGCACACACATTTCATTGTACATCTGTGTTTGTGCATGGAAAAAAATTGGCCCATATATGTCAATATTGTCAATACAGCTTCAAAGAAAACACTCAAGCCTTGCAACATTATAATCCTAATATTTTGGGGGGGAGAAGATTGATCTGATTATTAATCATTGTGATAAGCTGAAAATAATCTGCATTTGAGTGAAATGAAACAATATATGACTTTAGCATGCTTATGAAAATTTCTCTGAAAATTCCAACAGGTTAATTAAAACATTCCTGCAACAAACTTGCCCTGTACAATTGCATCTAACTGGTGAATTCTTGTTAAACACTATCACCTGTGATAATTTTTCAAAAGTGTTTATAACTTAATAAACGCAATATGTTATTATTACTTGAAAGTTATTACCTGGAAAAACTGCATGTAGCATGATTTTCCAAAGAAATGGTATGTGTTATTGTATTATTCATTGAAAGGGTGGTTTGAACCATTAGTATTTGGTTTGCAGGGCACCACCACTGAAACAGAAGTCCGAAAGAGAAGGCTAAGTTCTTACCAGATTTCAATGGAGATGCTGGAGGATTCCTCTGGAAGGCAAAGAGCCATGAGCATAGCTAGCATCCTAACCAACACAATGGAAGGTAAGAAGCAAGACATGAGATAGTCAGCTTTACATGATTATATATGCTTTGTGGAACTATTTCTTTATCTCATAGAATTATCAAAGTCAACTACCCAAGATCAGAATGGTGTAACAGACCTAGGTAGATGATACACAAAATATAGTGTTATCACACTGGTTACAAAAACTAATACTCTTTCTTTTTCTTTTTAACTCCTTATCTTGACTGCACAGTGGTAGTCCCCCACTCCATATTATGTCAGTGAGTTTTTATCATTATGTTACATTATCCTTAAACAATCAGAATATACATTTCCCTTCTTAAGTTTTGTATGTAAAAGCACAGGAAACATCTCTTTCAAGCTTTAGTCTGTTCTCTGGGCCAGGAGGTAGTGATATGGTGGGGGGAGACATGTGAATGAACGGAACAAATGAAAACTTGTGTTCAACACTGACCCTAAGAAAAGACCTCTTCTCCATCTTTCACATACCCAGAAAACATTACATTCCTTCAAAGGAGAGCTTAAACAAATGTTTGTTGATTTTGACACATGGGAATGGGCAGCAACTATTATATTATTCCCCTGTTCATTCATTAAATAATTCTCCACTTCATAAAGTTTGGAGGATATTTCATTAGTTCTGCAATTTTATAAGTCTTTTATATAAGTAATATTTAACATGTGGTCTTCAGAAAATATCACTAACATTTTGTATCTTGTCCTATTGGTGTGTATGATATCTGAACAGTCACGTAATAATTATAACAAGTTTCACCTACTAAAATTACTAGCAACTTTTAAAAATATTTTATGTTAAAATTCTGAAAGATATGGGTAATATGAATAACATAGGTAGATATGGGTTTGAATCTATACTAAAAAAGGACATACCACATACTCATTGTGTGCAAGATTAATGCTGATGTGGAGACAATCAGAAGAGAGTATTGTGTCCCACACATTAATAATAAGGATCACAGCTTTAGACAGCATTCTTAAATAGACACTTTCAACAGAAATAATAAGTGTTTGATACATTTAATATTTCTGTAAGGCTTATTTAAAAATTGTTTTGGGACACCTAGGTGGCTCAGTTGGTTAAGCATCTGCCTTCAGCTCGGGTCATGATCTCAGGATCCTAGGACTCAGCCCAGCATTTGGCTCTCTGCTCAGCAGCGAGTCTGGTTCTCCCTCTCTCTCTCAAATTAATAAAATTTAAAAAAATAAAAATAAAAATTATTTTGATAAAAAGAATATGGCAATATAATCAATAATTACCTAGTTATTAGGTAATAAATTTAGTTAATTTGAAGCAAAATATTACATTGATGGTGTTTATTTTCTGTATTTAATTAAAGGAGAAAGATGTTTATATGTTTATATGAAATTTTTAATGAATATTTTGTGAAAATATCTAATGGGATTGCCTTCTCAAGTGTTAAGCTACTTAAGTAATACGAACATCCATCCCCAGGTAGAAGCACTGATTTTACAAAACAATGTATAATCTATAGCAACAACAATTCATTTTTACTGTTATTTACTATTCTTCCTCTTTATTATTCCTCTAGAACTTGAAGAATCTAGACAGAAATGTCCACCATGCTGGTACAGATTTGCCAATGTGTTTTTGATCTGGGACTGCTGTGATGCATGGTTAAAAGTAAAGCATCTTGTGAATTTAATTGTTATGGATCCATTTGTTGATCTAGCCATCACTATTTGCATTGTCTTAAATACCCTCTTTATGGCCATGGAGCACTACCCAATGACTGGTCAATTCAGTAGTGTATTGACCGTAGGAAACTTGGTAAGTTCATTTAAAGTTTACTTTTTTCCTTTGGTAGGAGTGGGAGATATAGACCAGAGGAAAAAATCCATTTATGCTGTGTAGGGAATCTGAGCAATAAGATCTAAAATTCAACGTGTGGGGGCAACTGGGTGGCTCAGTAGTTAAGCATCTGCCTTCCGCTCAGGTCATGATCCCAGGATCCGGGATTGGGCTCCCTGCTCAGCAGGAAGGCTGCTTCTCCTTCTCACACTCTCCCTGCTTGTGTTCCCTCTCTCCCTGTGTCTCTCTCTCTCTGTCAAATAAATAAATAAAATATTTTTAAAAATAATAAATAAATAAATAAATAAATAAATAAGATTCAACTGGTATGAATGCTGATTGCTCAAACCAATGTCCGTGCTAATTGACCATGGTGGCTTACCAGTTGCAAGCTCATTAAAGTTTTTACCATCATTCTTGCTGAAATATAGGTCCAGAAAAATCATAATCTAATTCTGGCTAAAAATACAGTTTTAATATACACAGCCTCTGAAGAAATCATGTCCACTGAAGGAAATATATAAAGATTTATTTCTGTTAAAAGAGGAGAGTTGTTTCAAACTGAATTACTTAATAAAATCCTTCAGTAGAATTCACACAAGAGAAGAAAGAGTTGGTGAAAATGAATTTGTAATTTAGCCATAGTTTTGGTTCAAATTATTTGAGCAGGCATATATGTAGGTGTATGTGGACATGTACATTTCTCCTTTATATGAGAAAATTGAAATGGATAAACAAGTAAGAAAAGGATTACTCGAGAGCTTCCTTTTTGGCACAAGACAGAAACAAACTCAAACTAGCTTAAGGGAAAATTAAAAACTGACCCCTAGAATGGAAAGAAAAAGATGAACTACAAAACCATATAAAAGGTAATTTTGCAGTTGGGCTTCAGGAAATGCTTTAACCAAGAGCTTGGAAGCAGGCCAAATGTTCACTTCATCTTCTGTCTCTGGGTCAGGAAATATGCTCAGCCATAGCTCATTGGTTTTACATCTTGTAACCTCTGCACTGGAAAAAAACTGTCTCTTTTTCAGTTCTAGTTCAAATACTCACGATAGGACTCTTGTTTGGCACAGCTTAGGTCAGATACCCACCTCTGGTTTAATCAGGGGCAGAAGGTAGAGCCATGTGAAAACATGACAGACTTGAGCAATCATACAGGTGGAGGAACAATTCCCAAGAAAAGCTGAAAAGGGAATACTGGGCAGACAATTACATAAATGTCTACCTAGTAAGTGACCTCAACGTTACTCCATTGTTTGACTTCGTAGAACACCTACCAGATTCTTGGGATTTACTTCATCTTTGGCACCTGTGAATGGATTTTTTTAATGATTGTTCACTGATCTTTCCAATCACTCCATGTCTGCCTTCTTTTCTGGACTTCTTATGTCTACTAAGGCTATGTTTCCACTCAACGTTTTTATATACTCAGCAACTATAGGAATTATCTACTCTTGTGGTATAAGCTGTGCCCTGGTCCTATATTTCCAACTGTTACAGAACATGGTTTAAGGATAACTTTAATCAGCAACTGTAGGAATTATCTACTCTTGTGGTATAAGCTGTGCCCTGGTCCTATATTTCCAACTGTTAAAGAACGTGGTTTAAGGATAACTTTAAACACAACATGTGACAGCTGGAAGATCATCTTTCTCACAGCTTATTGAAAGTCCTAACTCAGTTCAGTCTTGTGTTACCTCTAGTAGCAGCCTTCCAGCTTCAAAAAGTCTTTCAACTTCAAAGATAGAATTCTGATAGCCATTTTTACTTACTTTTCCTTTATTTTTTATATACAAGTTGATAGAAGACCCATTATTTCTTCTTTTGAGGTACCTCTTTTTTAGTCTTATAACTACAGTTAAAATAATATTTTTAACACTCTGCACTCAATAGATTTGCACTGTGCTGAAGTATTATTTATTAAGATAGGTTCAACAGTCCTATCTGATTTTTAAGACTCCCCATCTGATCCCATCCTTCTATACCATCTTATTGTCCATTGTTTCCTAACCAGCCACTATTGGCCCATCAGAACAGCCATGTCACTGTACCACATAAACACCACATATTTATATATTTACATATGGGAAAATATTCACTATTTTCTACATTCTCATCTAGAGTGTTCTGACTCAAATCCTCTCAATTCTTCAAGGTTATGTCCATTTTTCCTTTGTATCTCTTACAGTGATTACATGGTTGTAGCTCAATAAACAACCAACTGGTTGTTTCCTACGCATATGGGCTGCTTAAAATAGCATGTTTTCATGAAAGAATATGGGTTTTGGAGTCAGGTGGAACTGGATTTGGCTTCATTGCCAATGCTTACTAATAATGTAGCATCTGGACAAGTCTGATAAAAAATCTGAGTCCTTGTTTTCTGTTTTGAAATGGATATAATGATACCCATCTCCCAGAGTTGTTGTGAAGGCCGAATGAGGTAATGTGAAAACAATACTGAGCCTGGCATCTAGCAGGTGCTCAATAAACTATTTCCTTCCTCTAATATGTGCTATTAACCTTTCTCTGAAATACTGATGGAAAACAGTTCTTCTCTAGCTCCTGTATTTTTCCCAAGATACTGTACAGTTAGGGAAGTTGAATAGTTGGGAAGAAATTTTGGAAATTTGCCAGAATGAAGCAGGAAATTGAGGTTTTATAGAATTCCAATGTTGAAACACAAGAGTTTGGAAGCACAGGATAAGAGAGGTTGGATTATAGGAAAATCAAATGGAAAAGCACTAGACTAAAGCACCAAATCTGGGTTTAAGTCCTATAGTCCATGCTAAATAACTGGGTGCTCTTGAAAAAGCCATTTAGATCTTCAGTCTCTTTTCCAATGAGTAGAATATATTGAACAAGATGATTTTTTATGTCCCTTCCAGTTCCAAAATTCTGTAACTTAATGTGTAGCAATGGAGATAATGAAGTACAGAAGCAGGATGGAAGACTGGTGACTGACAGATTATGGTAAAACCACTGATATGCTGAGGTTAGCAATGGGGATACAAGGCTCATCCAGATAAAGAGGGCACATGATAGGAAACAGACCTGAGTTAACTATTTCTAACCGTAAAAGTAGGAAAATGTGTAAACTGTTTCTATTAGCCGAAAGCTCCTGTTATTATTAATAATAATATCATACATATAAGGCATTTCATAGTTTCCCATTTATCTTATTTTATATCCATAACAAGCTTTATCATAAATATCTATGTATAGAAAATTATATCTATGTTTAATTATACATTAAATAATTAAAAAATCAATACATAGGGAGACAGAGAGACAGACAAAAAAGAAAAAGAGAAAAAAATGGGAGGTGGGGGAGAGGGAGAGAATATATTCCTTATATCATGGGTACTTAGCTAACTCTGGACTATATTATCCACCATGGATGGTTGCATTGCATATTTTATGGAGTTAATAGGTTGCTCATTTAAATAAATTTAGTTTCTATGGAGTAATTATTACTACTCAAATGATTGCAAAATACCTTATAAATAAGGACATCTAGGTTTGGGTTGAATTGTTAACAAACGGACATCTTGTAAAAGACTTGTGGAACTTTCAGGCTTATTTAGATCAATGTGCCCCATCTGTATCCTGTTTCTGGAACACATAAAAATTACATCAGTCCTCTACTAATTGGATTGACTGATCAAATTTGAGTATCAGGAGACCTCAAATATCTGTTGAGTTTCTCTAAGATGCTCTATTTTGTTTTTGTAATAACCATTATAAGGTGAACCCACCTTAGAGATTTTATAAGCAAGAAATCTTCCATCAATCATAGCAGGTTAGACAATCTCTTTATCATACAAACATTCCCAACTAACCGGTGACTCTTTCTTCAGGGAATACAGATAGAGGTTTGTAGTTCCTTACACTGATTACTATTCTTACTATAACTCTCATTGTAACCAGTGATTAAGAGTTCATGATATCCCCTTATTCTGCTGGACCCTGAAGGGAAGTCAGAACACAGTACCTGTACTAAGGATCTTACAGGTCATTTGCAAATAAAAGCCTAAAGAAACACAATTAGGAAAATTATTTCAATTAAATGGTGCAGTATAGGATATGAATTTAAAATCTCAGGAAAGGGACATGATAACTCTTTGAAGGAAAAAATAACTCTTGTTTATTGAATGATAAAAAACTGAGGAGCCAAACCCTAAAATTCACTTGGAGACATCTTGCATCAATGAGAGTGCTATCCAGCCATCTAACTCCTTTCCTACTATAATATAAAGCTATCTTGTCTCCAAATTAACAATTTATAATGAGGGTCTTGTGTAATAATTGTGTGTACACCAACTTCCGAATAAAATTTGATAGGCAGTACATTGCTGACAGAAATCCAAGAATTTTTGATGCAGACCTTATGTCATCTCAATTAATATCCTCATTTGACAGATGAGAGAAAAGAACACCATAAATGTTAAATCATTTCCCATGATTTTTCTTTAAGTACATTTCAATTTCACCTTCCCCACCCAATCAACAACAACAAAAACAAATATTTAAAGATGTGTATCCAAAGGCATGGGAATAATAAAACTAAAACCATTTTTAAAAGAGGTTAATAATAATATAGTAAAAGTAGACTACAGTTACATCAAATTCACTACAAAAAAAAAAAAAAGGAACATCAGTCTGGGCAAGTAGAGGTTCTGCAGAGTAAACTGACCAATACTCGGCCTTCAGAATGAAAATTTCTCCTTTTAATGTACATCAACAGAATTTTCCTCACTAATACTCAATAGGAAAACCTTCCCATTCCTGAAATAAGAACTTATTCCCCAACATTTGATCATCCTAAGGGTTGTGCCCCCCATAACAACTCAAAATGCCCTGAATTTCTTTATTCTTGGTCTAGACTCCCAGGCTGATTCTCGTCTCCATCCTTAAAACTTACACTTTTGCTGTTATCATGTGTCATCATGTACAATAGGTTAGGAACTTTTCACTGAAAAAGTTCTTTTCACTAAAGAAGCTGGCTTATTAAAGGAAGCCTATAAATTCATTGTCCATAAGAAATTTATCAGCCTAAATGAACAGAAGGTTTATGCAGTCTTGGGTGTGAATACCTTAATTACTACTATATTTTCAAAGGCCAGCAAAATGTCTTCCATTTAGGTGTTCAACAGACTTTCTTCCGAATGAATGAGTGGCTACAGAAGCATATAACCTGAGTTTCAAGAGACAAAAAGCTTCTTAAAGAAAACAAGACAGAGTTAGGATATTTGATATATTAAATTATTTATTAATATTTGATATATTAAATTATTTCATATTTATTATATTATCTATAATATGTATTATATTGTGTATAATATATAATATATTCTATTCATTTAATATATTATGAATATTAATTATTTGATATATTAGGTATTTCCCTAAGGTCTTTCTTTGTTTAGGAAAATAATATGTTACTGGATTAATTTCTTTTTTAAGATTTATGTATTTGAGAAAGAGATAGGGCACGTGAGAGGGCATGGTGCACTGGGGAAGGGGCAGAGGGAGAGAAATCCTCAAGCAGACTCCCTGCTGAGCTCAGGGTAGGGAGGGTTCCACTTCTCCCAGGACCCTGAGATCCTGACGTGAGTTGAAATCAAGAGTCAGGCACTTAAACTACTGAACCACTCCACTGTCCCTATGTTAGCTGCATTTGTACATTTTTAAGAGCAGATAATGATTTATTTTAATTAACATGGTATTTTAGGAATTTAAGTAACTTTGATACTGTTATTTTGACAGAGTTCCTTCAAGGTAAAGGCTGACTTACCTTATAAATGGTAAGCTTGACTTTATAGTCATAAAATGCAGCTTTTACCTATTGTTAATTAGGTTAATTGCTTTAAAAAATTTTTTGCAAGAGTAATTTCATAACTCTTCACACCCTTGGGTCTCTTAGCCTGTGGTTCTGAGTTAAAAAACAAATTCTGAATTTATTTCATTTTGTTTCTATTGTCAAACAGACATTCATCCAACCACTCAAATAATTTATTAATTTTAATTATGGGTATATGCATACTGAGAATGTTCTCCTGCTGCTTTCAATTAAGTATGCAGCTCCTTGCTCTATTAATCCATTAACCTTAATTCTGAGGCATGCATCCAGGGAATATTATTATAAAACATCTGTGGCAAACTCACTCTTATTTTAGGCATACTTATGAAGTTACAGAAATAAGATGGTATCCCTTTAAAAACCCACAAAAATCAAGAATAAAATATGGTTTGTACCAAATTTAAAATAAATTTAGAGTAACTTCAATTAAGATATAGATTTGTTCCTAATCAATAATATGAAAAACAAAATTCACTGTGACTATGGGAGAAATCTGGTGTACCAAAAAGGGCAGTAATTCAGTTATTACTACTCAGTATTGCATTTACAATATGAATGAGGAAATGCTTGAAAATGAGCATTTTCTTGGAGATCTAGCTCCTGGAAAAATATGCTAAACCTTGTATCAGTTTGTCACATTTCTCCATTTTAAGTGTTAAATATTTTTATTCAGGACTATTTAATATTCTTTACAAATTCTTACAGTGTCTAAAGGTTTTCAGTGTTTGTGATCTTTATTTTACTTCAGGTTTTCACTGGGATCTTCACAGCAGAAATGGTTCTCAAGATCATTGCCATGGATCCGTATTATTACTTCCAAGAAGGCTGGAATATATTTGATGGAATTATTGTCAGCCTTAGTTTGATGGAGCTTGGCCTGGCAAATGTGGAGGGATTGTCTGTACTGAGATCATTCAGACTGGTATCTACTTAGACTATGTTTATATTCATCACTGGCATAAAATTTATTTTGAAAATGAATCAGTGCGTATCTTACATTTACTATTAATAATATTTTAAATCTACACCAATACACATGATACTCTAAGAAGATACATAAACATTCTCTTTAAAGCTAAGTGTGACTATTTTCTAAGAATGATAAACATGGTGGAAATCATTGTTATAAAACCATGATAAAACTATGTTTTAAATTCACTCAAAAAACCTTTTTGCTTCAACTCTTTAAAGAAATGCAAATAATAATTCTAGGCCTCAATTAACCTTTGCTTTTTATCAACCTTACTTATATTAATGGGAACTACTTTAAAGGAACTTATAGGAAAATATTTGATACCATTAGCATTTTAAACAATAGTCTAACAAACTTTTTTAAACTTGGCAAAAAGATTATTTAAAAATGTATAAAATTTAATTGCAAACTAAATGTGTATTTTTTCAAATTGAAAAGAAGCCTTTAAGTTATTTTTCATCAAATTAGTTTATTTTAATTTTATAAATATCCATTAAAATATGTAACATACTTTTCATATTTCTTTTTACTCTAAAGTATAGTCTGAGGAGGACATTAGTTTTCTAAATTCAATTTATATGTCTCTAATCAAAATATTAATGTGTTTTCAGGGATATATCTGTTGATCAATCAGAAACGTTTTATTTATCTTGACATATTTTATCTTTTTAGTTTTGCTTTTAATGTTTTGATTTACAATTTGTGTATTACTAACTATTTTTTTTGGATTTGAATTTTAGTATGGTTTGAGATTTTATATCCCTCAGAGGTAGGTCTACAATATGGCATATTAACAAAACACTGTCTAACTAACTTCCAAAATTACATTGTGATTACTACTGAGGGTATGTTTTCACTTAATTACAGCTTCGAGTTTTCAAGTTGGCAAAATCTTGGCCCACGCTGAATATGCTGATAAAGATCATTGGCAATTCTGTGGGGGCTTTAGGTAATCTCACCTTGGTGTTGGCCATCATCGTCTTTATTTTTGCCGTGGTCGGCATGCAGCTCTTTGGTAAGAGCTACAAAGAATGTGTCTGCAAGATCTCCAGTGACTGCCAACTCCCTCGCTGGCATATGAATGACTTCTTTCACTCCTTCCTGATTGTGTTCCGCGTGTTGTGTGGAGAGTGGATAGAAACCATGTGGGACTGTATGGAGGTTGCTGGCCAAACCATGTGCCTTATTGTTTTCATGTTGGTCATGGTCATTGGAAACCTTGTGGTACGTATATATTACAAATGCGCATAATTCAGAACAAGATCACACAGTAGCCTGATGCACTGGACAGCTCTGGTTTCATCATCAATAAATTAGACTCAAATCCCAGGACTAGCACTCTGAGCTTGGGCAAGTTACTTAACTTCTTTGAGCCTGAAGTTTCCCAACTATGACACCTAAATAAGAAAGCTGAAATCTGGGGTGCCTGGGTGGCTCAGTGGGTTAAGCCGCTGCCTTCGGCTCAGGTCATGATCTCAGAATCCTGGGATCGAGCCCCGCATCGGGCTCTCTACTCAGCAGGGAGCCTGCTTCCTCCTCTCTCTCTGCCTGCCTCTCTGCCTACTTGTGATCTCTCTGTCAAATAAATAAATAAAATCTTTAAAAAAAAAAAAAAAGAAAGCTGAAATCTTATGGTTGGTTTGAAGATTAACTGAAGTGTATTTGTGAAAGTTTGGGAACAAAAATAGTTTTTTTCTTTGTTTTTCAAGAAAATATTTTTATGAAGACTAATTTTATCCCTATATTACCATTATGGCCTGAACTATTTTTTACCCTATTACTACTGTTAAGAAAATGATCTCCAGTAAATCTAAAATTTTAACTGTCTATTCTATATTGAAATTGCTCCTTACACATTCATAGTTCATACTGTTGGCTTATTCAGAAGCATAAGTTGCATTTCACCAAATTTTGAAGATAAACTTCAAGAGAATAGAGTATTACATTGTAGCTATGTATTGTAATTATTCAAATGACTTGGAAGGGGACAAAATGTATCCTTCCCTGAATTTGCTTTATTAAAAGAAAATAAATTATTACAGTTTAAATTATTCACATATATGGACAGTGCCCAGAGTTAAGAAGCTACTTTTAGTTCTGACTTAAAAGCACTAATGTAAAAGCACAATTTGTATTTTTATGTGTTTTAATGCTTACATTTCTCAATTGTGTGTGTACATAGTGTTCTTTATGCCATAATACTTGAATCCTTCCTTTGAGGCACACTTCAAATAAGACCACTTGAAAGAATGTGGGGTAACTATAGACATGCAATTTTTTTCAGAATAGTAAATTAGGAAGCTCTAGATTCTGAACAAAATCTGATATAGAAATAAGGAAACAAACTAGGGTTCTTGCTTTGATGGGAAATGTGTTAACCTTACACAATTCACATTTAGAAATTTTCATTGTTATAAATTTTTAACCATTGGACAAGGGAATTTACATTAAAAGTATACTGTTTTAACACATATTGCCAGGCTATCAAATAAATAAATTCATGATTTATACACAGGAAGCTAGACATTCTCCAGGGAAACCGATAATATGAAGTAAAATGACTAAAATGATCTTTTCTCATTGGCCAAACCCATCAAAATGGAATTTTTTTCCCTTCACTGGCAACCCTGAGTAGACAACTTTAAGTCTTAGAAGTTCTGGTTTCCTGTTGTCCTCTTGGTATGAAAGAAAAGGCACTTGTTTTTTCATATTGCCCTTACAGCAGGTAGACGGTGTCGGGTCCTTTAAATAGTGTGTGATTAAGACACTTGTCTAAAATACAGTAAACATCCAAGAAATGTTTGTTGAATTAATTTTAGCAAAGATCTATGAGTTCCCTGTTTAAGTTCTTATTTTATGCATACTTCATATTAATGTAATAAATTTTCTTTTTTTCATTTAGGTTCTGAACCTCTTTCTGGCCTTATTGTTGAGTTCATTTAGCTCAGACAATCTTGCTGCTACAGATGATGATAATGAAATGAACAATCTCCAGATTGCAGTAGGAAGGATGCAAAAGGGAATTGATTATGTGAAAAATAAGATACGAGAGTGTTTCAGAAAAACCTTTTGCAGAAAGCCAAAAGTTATAGAGATCCATGAAGGCAACAAAATAGACAGCTGCATATCCAATAATACTGGAATAGAAATAAGCAAAGAACTTAATTATCTTAAAGATGGGAATGGAACCACCAGTGGTGTAGGTACCGGAAGCAGTGTTGAAAAATACGTAATCGATGAAAATGATTACATGTCATTCATAAACAACCCCAGCCTCACTGTGACAGTGCCGATTGCTGTCGGAGAGTCTGACTTCGAAAACTTAAATACTGAAGAGTTTAGCAGTGAGTCAGAGCTAGAAGAAAGCAAAGAGGTAAGAATGCTTTTAAAGTTTTTGTCACCTTTCCTGTAATAACCATCCATTATGGTTACTTGGGTTTTTTATTATGTTTATGTGCATTATTACAAAGTATATTGAAAGTCATACATATGACTTTCCAAGAGCAGTGCTGGAAAATTATGAGATTTTTTTTATTGGGAAATCCATTCATAGAAATTCCAGCTTTCCAAAGGAAATCATCATTCTCAATAATTTGTATATTCATCTTCTTGATAGTTTGAAAATCTGGCTAAAAATGTGTCCTGCCAAAAACATAAACCATATTTAATACCTTCTATTCTATACACTACATTATACTCTTTAGACAAATAAATGAACCATATTTTATTGATCGTTGTGAAAGTATCATCTCCTTACTGTCTATATTAGGTTTTGCTCTGAATTTTTTAATGTGAAACTTTCATGTAGTTTTTGTTCACCTCTGAAAGTTTTACTATGATAGAATGTTATACATTTATGGAAGTGTTACACATACTTGGAAAGTGCAAGTAGCACCACTGACTGAATTTTGCCCAGTCAAGAGTAAGCAAATCCACCAAGTGTTCCAGATTAACTTGAAAATGCTAAGATCTACTTAGAAAAGCTCCACTTGAGGATTACAGTTAAGAGGTAAAAGTTGAAAAGCTGCTCTTACTTACATTACAAGTTGTTCAAAATAAAACAAAGGAGAAGGAATTGTTCTTACTGTATGATTAGAATTCACAGAATCCCATAATGGCAGCTTAATGGTATTAATTGTGCAATTTTGTGTTATGGAGAACAGGATTAAAATTTTTTACTATTACTTAATTTTGGACTTCTAATACACCAGTGGGAAGTAAGTCTAGCACAGAGTTATAAAAGACAGATTTTAGCTTAAAGGTATGATATTAGCACCACAGGAATCAGACCAATGGTGTCTGATTTTGTGAGCATATTTTAAAAACTTCTCTTTTTAAGAATGGTATCTGTAGAATTTGTATAAGTAATAAGTAGTTGACAACGTCAATGTCATAACTCATAGCTCCTGACCCTTTCTTTCTAGCATTTTGGTGCTGCTGAGATGTATTTTGATAGTAAATTTGAAAATATTTTTTAAAGGTAAAAACATATACAAAATGATGTATAATATTCCTGAAATTCCACTCAAAGTCCACTTACTGAGCTTTCAATTTTAATGTATGTATTGCTCATTCTGAGAAAATAAAAATTCAGTATAATTTTATTTTTCATCACTTAAAAGATTTATTTAAGAAAAACAACAATTAGCTAATGAGCAATTATTGAACAGTTTTTTGTGAGCTCTGCATTCTGCTGCATACTAAGAGTAAAAAAGAGTTAAAGGAGAGCTCTACAATATAGCTCCCTTTGGGAAATCTCAACATCTTTGAGGAAGCCAACACTAATTCTCAAAATCATTAAAGCGCTATTAAAAAGTTTTATCCTGCAGGACTGACTATAAAAATTACAGGTACTAAGAACAGCAAGAACATAGCAAGTTGCTAAATGGAAGAGATAAAATTGAAATAGGCTTCCAAATTTGGGTCAAATGTATGATTAAAAAGTCATAGCAAAACCCTACCGAAGGAAAGCCACAGTTGAGAATGAGCTTGGTATTGAGGTACAGCAGTGGAACAATCAGCATGAATAAAGTATTTGTTGAGAAGACAGTGGAAATTTGTTTGGGTGAATCAGGTATTTTCAGATTGTAAAGTCTCTGAAGTAAGTAGAAAAATTTAGAATTGCCTGCATAGTCAATACAGAGCTATTTGTTCTGAAGCAGGGGAAGGGCAAAAATAAAGTGATGTTTTAGCAAAGGTTATTTGATATCAATGAGTAAAATAGAGTGAGGGATGAAAGGGTTTATCTTGAGGAATGTGGCAACAACCATTTGATAGCAAAGAGGTGATGAAATTTTGGGCTAAGATAAGGTAATATGTATGGGCACTGAGACATTCTGGCAATCTGACAAACTAGTGAAGACTAGGAAATTGGAAAAAACAGTAATTTCACTCTCTGAAATGGCCTTTTTAGGAAGGTTACCAGGTGTAAGTGGTAAGAGGGAAGAAGTCAATTGGAATATACTGAATTAGAAGTGAGAATGTTGGGGGGGAAAAGGCTGGGTGAGAAATCAGGGTTTAAAAACAGATTTGATAATTATCTGACTCCTTAAAAATAGACGACTTTACCAAAGAAAGAATTATAAAGAGAAAATAAGGGAAGATTAGGGACAAGAGTAGGGGTCAATCTGGGGTCAAGAAGAGGCAGAAAAACCAAAGAAGTAGAGAAATTTTGTTACATTAATATCACAGGTTTTATCACATTGGGTTTATGGAAATTAAATATTTAATTACTTTCTACCAAAAAGTTGGTTTCCGGAATATTTCAAAAACTCTATAATGCCTGCAGATATTTCAAATGACTGCCTGGAAAAATACCTCCTCATTGCCATGTCTTTTTAATGGCTAGAAAATCATAAATTTGGTATACAGAGACACACTGTCTAGAAAACAGTTAATCATCTGAACAAAAATTCCTTTTTAAGTGACTCTTTATAATCATTTTATCCTCTTCCAAGCTAAATTTTGGATACATGGAAACCAATTACAGAGTATAATGAAATTGTTTAAAATGTATAGATAGTGTGAAAATTTATCAAACTAAATATAAAATCAAATACTTTTACAAAGCTAAGATAAAATTTCAAATTATTTCACATGGTAGAAATAAATTCAACAATAAATTTTATATGATTTTTAAAGTTAGCACAAAAAAAGTTAACAGGAAATTCTCATATATGCTCACACAAAGATTAAAAATACAATGTTTCTAAAAAATAAAAAGCAAAAAATCAGCATTTTCTAACATTATACAGTAGGCTTAGATAAATTCCAGAAAAGTTCATTTTAACCTGGAACTTCTGAAAACTGCTGGCACTGAACCTAGGTCATGTTTCAGATGCATATTTATGTTGGCTGGGTTATTCTTTTTTAATAATTATTGCCCACACATATATACACACAAATGAAAAATAACATATCCATAAAGTAACACTTGGGTTCATGCTTCTGAGTTTTTTGACCATAAATAGAGAAAGAACATTGAGCTATGTTTTGAAGAACACAGAATATCCTTTCTTTTTACTGACAAAGTAAGAAATCATACAAACTAAACAAATGGAGTGATACATTTCTCACTAAAAGATTAATAAGTAATTTAAAAAGCTTGTAATATATCTGCTTTAGGGAACAGTAAGTTAATCATTAACTTAGTATTTCAAAACTCGTCACTCTACTCTTTACATTCATTTTCATAATACTGCACATCTAGCTATAGTACAATTAAGAAGAAATGATCCCTAAAAGTTGTTAGAGATAAAGATAAGAATTGCTGTTATTAATTTTATAATATATGTGTTTGTATATCTATATTCATTATATCCACATATATGGCTCGCTAACATAAACAGGCTGGTATGAAAACAACTACAAAGCTTGGCATGAAAAAATGTAAGAGAATGAAAGGTATGAAATGCAAAATAGTGATCTTTTTATCGTGGGAAAACTTGGAATTATACAATTCTTGTGACAAAATAAAAAGTAGAATTTTGTTTGTTTTCGTATTTTTAAAGTTCATGTAATCATGATTTCTTGGAATATTTATAGAACTATGAATTTTTACAGTTTAGTTTTTTAAAAGGTTTCATTGTCTTCCTAGATGAGGATATGGAATAAATGTTCTTAAGAATCGTATCTGAAGTTGAATTCCTAAGCACAATCTAGCAATATCATACCGTGACCTTCATTACTTACCATTCTTACTTCTCACAGGGGTAAAATCAAGCTGGAGCCATCAAGAGTGCAGCTCTGGTGTTTTTTAACCAGCCAGAGGCTCGGGCCACCACTTTTACCCAGGTTACCCAAGCAAGTGGTACATGTACAGTCACTTTCGAAGTGAATTTTGACTGGCCTGCATGCTACTCAGCTGTTCCTTCCCCTGCCATGGCAAGGAAGCGCTAGATGTGCCCAGCCGCTCTCTGCTGAATTGTGTGACACATCATAGCATGGTCAGGAGAGATGGGCAGTCCCATATCATATTTGATTCTGCTAATGAGTCTTCCAGTGTAGTCTTTTAAACTCTGAAAAGCAATAATTGCATGCTCTATAGGATTTATAGCTGTTTTAAAACATGATAGGAATGTTTAAAGTACAATATACTCAAGAATTTAAGAGAGCATGCATTTTTTTTTATTTCTCTGCTTTTACTTCATTAAAATGAGACCACAATTTTTTGTTGTTGTTGATTCAGCCCTTATAAGTAAATTGTATTACCAAAATGAGCCTCATGGGATTTTTTTGATAGTGCCATTTTTAGATCATTATATTCAGATTCATGAATATAATTTTCAACCCTTATAATTCATTTGCTCCAGACGGAAATGTGTGCTTTCATGGTTTTTTTTTAAAAGGCTCTATAAAAAATAAAAGCAGGGTGATCATAAGTTTCTGGATATGAAGGGCCATAGTCTGTATGTATTTGGGCACCACATATCTTGGATTTCATGTAGTTTAGGAAAGTTTTTAAGTCATATTGTAAAATCATAAGTGTTCACTGCAAAGTCATCAGAAGAAGGAAAGCATCATGATATGGGTAGTTCACATCTTGTCATTAATTGGTCCAGTGTACCCATTTTTCAAAAAATTTCCCTAATCTACCTTAATGTTCCCTAAAACTGAGCAGCTAAAAAAAGAGACACAGAAAATGTCCTGTTTTTTTTTTTAGTATTAATTATGGTTTTATGACAAGTAAAGGGCATCTCCTAAGATTACTATACGTTTATGGATTAAGCCTTTAGTTTATTCTCTTCGTGCAACCTTCTCTTATTGATATCAGTGCTTACTGGAATCTCAGCCACAGTGTGGGTTCTGGAAAGAAAATTACAAAACCAAAGTAGAATAAAGTTCTTGAGTATTGGCAACTTCAATACTTTTGGTGAAAAAGAGTATCTAACTAGAGTTTGCGGTTGTCTCTAGGTTTAATTCATACCTTCTCTCTTCTTCCTTAGGGATAACTGAGAATTAGCTGGAGAATGCAATAAGTTCAGAAATAAAATTATTAATGAAATGTAGAAAAAGGAATATAGGTCCCTGATTTGTGCAATTTTTCCTTGGCAATTACTTTTAATTTTGCGGTGTAAACCAACACTGGCCAGTTGAAAAAAATCTAATTCATTCTTTCTTCACAAGCAGAAAAAAATTAAATGGCACTGCAAATTTATCTTTTACATCAAGTTTATAGCAATATTCCCTCCTTTCCAAAGCCTTCATAGAATGAAAATAGATACTTGATTAAGATCCCAAGCACGTGCCCTTCTAGAAAAGGCACTGTGTTCTGTTTTCAGAATCTGGAGAGCAATCAATGGAAGTACCTCTGGGCTTTCTCTGTCTTGCTCTCAGCATCTTCCAAACATTCTTTGCGAAACTGAATGTGAGGCAACTCTTCCAGAAGCACAGATGAGTATATGAGTACCATTTTAAACCCATATTGACCTTCAGAGAACTGTTTTGGTGCTTTCATGTACTTCTGTTGAAATAAAACCTAATTAACACTAGTTTAGATTTAAATTTTTGTGTATCTTCTCAAGATAAACCAGCTTTTTCTTTTGGCTTTTTGATGCCCTTTTACCTTACTCTTCAACTACCACACAGTTATTTTCACTTTCAAATATCAGGTTGTTATTAAGGCCACTTTAAAATTAAAGAAGCACCAGGGCTATTGCACATTTAAAATATGTTGAGGCAAAAACCACGTGCACGTGGTTTATACACTTAACCATTCAATAAATGGTCTAGAAAAGAGAGCTATTGATTTTAGTCTTGTTCTTCCTGCCTTGGACTGCTTAAGCAGCCCAATGGCCACCTGGTGTGTCTACCTATTCTTTAAGTGAAATATTATAAGTCAAGATATGGATATGCATATCCAAAAGATCAGACTAAGGCCCTAATAGTATGTGTGACCAAAAGATTTTCCTCTTCTACTTGTAAGACAAAACTCCGAAGTTGTGAGAGAAATGGCTAGATTTTAAAGGCAATCTGTAATGGCTGAATCTTTTATTTTTGCCTCTTGAATCATACAGCAGTTTGTGAGAGTCAAACATTTGATAGCTGATTGAAAACAAATGAAATGTAAGCGCATTTCAGTGGAAGTAGGCCAGTTGCTAACATTCTCTTCTATCTCTAAAAGTTAAATTTCATTATTTAATTGGATAAAAATCAAGAGCAATATTCATCACAATGGGGAATTTCTAAGTAAGTTCATGTTATTAGAGGGAAAAATTGTCTCGTGGCATTTATGGGTGCTGATTCTGTCATTTGTTAACGAATGGTATTTGCAGTTAATCTTCTCGAAAACTTCATATTCAGGGACCATGTCCTCGAGAACATGGTTCTTGAATCAGCGTGCGGCTTCCACAGTATTGCGCCAGGCTTCTGCTATAGCCAGGCATGTTTTCTGTGGCTGAATTAGGCCTGGAGAATGTTGCATCTTAAAACCTGCTTTCCAGTGTGCATTGTAGAGCATAAGCCATCATCCCTCTGTAGACTCAGTACTTTCTACAAGGGATGGAAGAATCAAACCTTAAGTGCCATAAAATATTGGAGGGGTAAGGAGAAAATAGTACAAGAACACAAGTTTGAGCTTGTACTATATGGTTTTATATGGAAGCTTTCTATAGTTATGCCTATATAACTAATTATATTTTTCTAACTACTTCTGAATAAGTATTAATTTAGTTATTTAGTATAGTATTGAGTTCCTTAATATGGAAAATTTCATTTCAGTTTTCTTTGCTTTTTTTTTTTATACTGTTGTAGTATCACAGCTATGGCAATATAAAGAAAGTAAGTTATTCTTTGTGTTTATCATCAGTCACTTGCTTTATATCAGTTACATGCTTTTAATAAATACGGAAGTCATTTTGGTATGGCTATGATAAAATATATCACAGACTACACTCTGCCAAAGTACTGAAATTAATTAGGAACTGCTTAGAATACACAGATGGTATTATATCAACATATAGGATTTTAAATGCTTTAGTAGTTTCTAGGGCAGAAATGAATTATTTAAAAAGTTGTAAAATTCTTTATGTATACAATGACTAAAGCATATTAAGCAGTATATCATAATTGTTAAGTTGTTATACATTAATAAGAATACACTCTAAGGTTTACTTTATAAAAATGTAAATAAATTCATGACTTTTGAAATTTTATACAGTGATACAAGATTTTTGTAACTTCATAGAATAAAAAGTATGCACTCTCCTATGACCCTCCCTCCCCAAAAAGTGGCCTATGAAGGTTACAACATGAATAAGCCTGATTCTCCAAGTTAAGAATTAACTTTATGTCAAACTTCATAAGGAAAGGAGCCCCCCCCACAAAACACTTCTTAGTGAAATGAACCCTTGCCTACCAACTACCTTTTAAGCTTTGGTGCATGAGGGTCTAAAAGACTCTGAACATTCCTTAAGAAGCTTCCTTAAGAAGAAGTGTAAGTTTAAAAAGCTTATTCTTATATTCAGAAAAACTCCTGAATAATAGTGAAGAAATTCTCCATGTAAAATGGGTTCTGTTCATTTGAAAGAGCAGAATGCATGTGGAGTTTTGGCAAGGGTTCAGAGATGTCTGTTTTTAAAACACAAGTTATGTCTCATAATACCATGCAGATAGAGGCAAATGAATTCACTACTGACCCTCTACTTTACAATCTTTACAATATATAAATGCATAACCTCCCATAGCTATTTAGAAAATTGAAAGTATTTCTATCCAAACATGTTAACCACATTCACAGAAATATTTATATTGAAAGACAGTACTAATAACAAAAATACATCCAGAGGTCAGTAGTTGATAAAGAGTAGATTCAGTTGTCATTCAGATTAGTGGCTACTAGTAGTTGTGCCATCTGGGTTTGTTTTATGTAAATATTTGTATTTAGAGACACCTGTAAAGACACCTGTAAAGACACCTGTAGACTATATGGCAGACTATTATAATGCAAAAAATTGAACATTTCACCTTATATTACAGTGGTAAAATGAGAACAGTATGTTTTCTAGAGGTTTCAAATGGAAAACTATACATGTATTTGTGTATATATACACATATACTGATTACTTTCTTCCCTTGTATTTCTTTATTGACTGTCTGCCAGTATTTTAGAAAAACATTTTGGAAATAGCATGTGTTTTTATTGCTAAAATATTATTAACTAAATAATTCCTATTCATTAAAAATGTATTTTCTAATACAACTAAATAAATTTCTGTCAAGAACATTATTGAGTTATACAACAAAGTAGAGAGATGAAACTATCTAAACACTATAATTCTCTCTATAAAAGTAATTCAGAAATGCAGTCAATCATTCATTTATTGGCTCTCTATAAATTTGATATAACTATTTTGTGTCCATTCTATGCTTGGGTCTTTTGGTATATGTATGTGTGTGTATTTTTGGTATATATGTTTACATTTATGTAATAAATATATAATCTGTACCTATATATAACTTTATGTACATACATAATTTATAAATATTCATAAGAATATCTGATCAAACAAAAAAGCATAATGGCCTAACATTCTACAAAATTTAGCATGGAGAAATCATGCAAGAAAGGCTTCATGGAGGAGGTGGTCCAGGACTAGGCTCAGAAGAAATTATCCAACTTGGTTTGACCAACAGGAAGAAGAAACATGAAACTTTTTATAACTAACCTCAAAATAATTTGGTTTCTTACTGGATTTATTTACACAGTGGTTATTATTGCTGCCACTCATCAGATGTCATAGTGTTCAACCCATCAACCACCAGTGAAATTGGAAGGGAAGAAGAGTTAGTTGCTGAGTTCAAACAGCTATTATGCTTTTTCTTCGTTATATCAGAAGCTGTTACAGTTCTATACAGTGGTAGCTTCCCTGGGATTTTCTTAAAAGAATAAAGATACTCTGGTTAAGAAGCAAAAATATCCTGGGGGAAGAAAATATGTCGTGGCCTTTCTCACCTCCAAAAAAGTAGAGGAATTTAATGGTAAAAACTCTCGCACTATAATGATCCTAAGAACTATCAGCCAAAAATGATGGTCTAGCTTCTCTCATTAGCATACTCCATACTAGGAAATATTTTATTATCGAATTCAATTTGACTTATTTTTTATAATATATTTAATGTTCATAATATATTTAGTTGGACATGATTAACCTCACCTTCGAAGTAACATTGCAGAAAATATTATCTGGATAATACTTTCCAAATAGTTCACATTATAAAATATTAAACTACATTTGTGTTAAGATATTAGTAAATCAAGAATCTTGAGACAAATTTTCTCCAATATGACCAATGTTTAGGGAGTCATTTGGGGATTTTTCAGTGACACATTAACTCTTTCAGAAGGCTAGGGCAGAGCGACCCCTACCACTTAAAAGTTAATGGGGACTTAGAAACCATTACCATGTCCATGTGCTGTTTTTTCATCCTAAAAGCTTTACATTGGCCAGGCTGTGTTGTATGTCATGTCTTTGCATCCGTTTTCATAAAACACTGCAAATCCATAATGTTTTCACAAGTGATCTCCAAGTACTTATATATTTATTTTTGTATCATTAAAGTGGTTCTTCCTAACCATGTGGCATGCTGCAACGATTTATTTAAAGGAGAAATTCACAGCCTGATAACATGTTGAATTCAGAATGTGCTCCTAACAAAGGTCTATACAGATTCTGCCCAATGCCATTTATGAAGAAATTTCCATTTCATTTAGAATTCTTTGGCAATATTGAATTCATTTAAACAGTTCAAAGAGAGAGAGAGAGATCCATCATTTTTCTGCTAGTAAAGTTAGAAGATTATGTAAGCCAGAGGAAAAATATAGCTCAAAGTTGAAATATAATGACTGTGACTAATGTTAATATGCTGCTCTTCCTTTCTAAAATTACAGAAACATGGACAGTAGTTAGAGACAACTGGTAATGGTCTTTGCTCTGAAAAATTCCATCGTAAGAAGTGGAAATTACAATTTAATTTAATGTATTTTAATTAATATAATCAGTAGTGAATGTCAGCATATCAAACTTCCATCAAACTATTTTTGATTTGGCCTGAGAATTAACTTATTAAACTATTTCATATGACATCCATATACAAATAGATATCATAAAACAAATTAACCAGTACAGTTCATCCTTTCCAAATCACCCACGTTGAATGCTGTCTAACCTCTTTCTGTCTGAATCAGGTCAGTAGTTACATTGTTTTAAATATTAGGACTTTAATTATGTTAAATTATTAGTACATAATTTATCAGAAATGTTAATATCGTCAAATGTGATCGCTATCATTTTTTCACACTATGACAAAGAGTTTCCAAATAAGCTGAATAAAAAGGGAGAAAAATCACAATTTGCAATGGGGTTTCTTTCTAGAAATTAAATGCAACCAGCTCATCTGAAGGAAGCACAGTTGATGTTGCTCCACCCCGAGAAGGCGAACAAGCTGAAATTGAACCTGAGGAAGACCTTAAACCGGAAGCTTGCTTTACTGAAGGTAAACAAGCTGTAATAGGATTAAAGTTCAATCTCCCCTCTTTTCTTACAGTGACCAAAAATACCCCGCTTGAGGGAACTATTTCAAAGAAATGGTAAGGGCATGTTTATCTTTGCTTTTTCTCTTTTCTTCTGAAAAGTTAACTTATCTATATTTCCAGATTATATTATAGCAGTGACTGTGCCTGGACAATTAAGATGATCTGACCTGTCTTTTTTGTTGTTGTTTTCTTTACCCTTCAGAATGTGGAGAAGCTAACCCTATGAGATAAATGGCATTCTGGAATGTCATCTCATTGATAATGACTGCAATCCCTTCAGACCTCATTGGCAATGTTGTGATTTGATTTATAGATGCTGCAGTAATTACACACCATCCTTCACAGTTTCAAATGTGGTTAATTTGTGCTGTGATCAGAGCTGTTTGGGGATGCAGATATACTGTAGAGCCTTGACAGGCAAAACAGTGCTCTCGTAGTGATCAGTACAAAGTCTTGCACACAAATCAATAAAGATTTGCTGATTCAATGTGATTGGGTTCAATCCAGTGAGTAGTAGCTCAGAGAGTTAGAGCAAGGAATGGATGGAAATGAGAAATAATATGAAAACTAGGAGGGGGAGGACAAAGGAACAGTGATACTGACTAACAAGATGAGTCATAGGTATAACTAAGGAAAGCACTGAGGGTGAAAATAAATTAGCTTGGGAAAACTGACAGTGGATGATACCTAGAAGACAGGGGGCTTTTCTGTGCATGAAAAGAAGGAAGTGAAAAATTCAGGATAATATCAAAAGATTAATAAGCAATTTGAAACATGCAGCTTTTCCCCAGACCTGAGAGGTATTCTTGGACCCTATTTCCATCAATGGCCTTGAGGCAAAGAGAGATTCTAACTAGTGTTAAAAATGAAACTATTTATATTCATACAACCCTTGATAAAGTAATTCCTTGAATTTTAGGTGTCTAGCTAAATATATAACACTGAGAATGATTCACTGTATAGGAAGGATGTTGAGATGACTAAGGAATGAAGTACCCAGTTACCCTGTAAATGATGATCTGAGATTGGCATGGAAGAAAGCAACAAAGTTTACTTTTTCCTATCTAAGACTTAAGTATATTTTCTAGAAAAGATGAAGGTGGGTGGGAAAGCAAAGAAGGTGGGTAGGGTGATGGGCAAAATAGATAAAGGGGATTAATAGGTACAAACTTCCAGTTACAAGACAAACAAGTCGTGGAGATGAAAGATTTAGCAAAGAGAATACAGTCAGTAATACTGTAATAATTTTGTATGTGACAGATGGTGATTACACTTACTGCAGTGAGCACTTAGTATGTATGCGATTGTTGAATCCATAGGTTGTACAAAACATGTTTTTTTCTAACTTCTTCTATTTAATGCTATATTTTAGGATGTATTAAAAAGTTTCCATTCTGTCAAGTAAGTATAGAAGAAGGCAAAGGAAAGGTCTGGTGGAATCTTCGGAAAACCTGCTACGGCATTGTTGAACACAACTGGTTTGAGACTTTCATTGTCTTCATGATTCTTCTCAGCAGTGGTGCTTTGGTAAATGAAATGCAAAGTGATAAGAGTCAGGTTCTAGTGAAATAACTTATTTTCTGAAAATACCACAAACAGACACTGAGTTTAAGAAGCAAAAGGGAAGGTATATCTATGCCTGGCAAGGCATGGCACCCAGGGTTTAACTATGCAAAATGAAGTACATAATAAATCAAAACTATGAACAGCCAGATGGAATTTCTCATCTGGTATTTATCTAATAGATGTTTTCCTCACTGAGACATCCATTTACAGAGACATTCTGTAACTACGTTAACTTCCATGTTAAATACCATCCAGTTTGCCCTAATAATTATATTAACATTTATGGACTAAAAGTGTATTTTGTTTTCTTTATATATAATTAATTTACTCTTTCAAAATAAGCCAAATCAGTCAGGGAATCATTGAAAGTAATGTTGGAATAGGCCAAGTCTATCCCTCATTACCAGACCTTCTAGTTATTTCTTGAGTTCACATTACTTCTCTAAAAACATGTCTTTATAGCAGTAATTGAGATAGAGATTTGGGGGTGAGAGGCAGGAAAAAAAAAAAACATACTATATCAGTAAAGATAATGACATTTCCTTGCCAACATTTTCTGTTAGTTTTAGTCTCTAGCTTTTGTCTGATGTTTGTCAGATATTAGTCAATATTTATAAAATTACTGCTTTGTATCCGATATTATACTAAGCAATTTCATCAAGTACTTGGGGGATGCCAGCCTTTCAAGTAAAATAAAAACATTCTTGATTCACAGGCTTTTGAAGATATATACATTGAACAGCGAAAGACCATCAAAACCATGCTAGAATATGCTGACAAGGTCTTCACTTACATATTCATTCTGGAAATGCTCCTCAAATGGGTAGCTTATGGATTTCAAACATATTTCACCAATGCCTGGTGCTGGCTAGATTTCTTAATTGTCGATGTAAGTATCCTCAGTGGTTTTTATGAAATTACTTTTTAGAGGCAAGTTTGACATTTCATATATTCCTATGATTAAAATCTTGATTTTGAGAACCTAGTTTTACTAATGCTGACACAACTCTGCACTTAAACACACACACACACACACACACAAAACCACACACACACACACACATACACACACACAATAAATGTAAAAATTAGGAAAGTTTCATGGGAAAGGGTAGAAGAGGTCCAAAAAATGTGGACAGTGGTAAGGAAAACACAGAGTGTTCTATGCCATAAGCAGACAGTTCTTTTTTCCAAAAATTAAGGACCTCAAGGTAGGAAATAGCTAAAAATCTGTTGACAGATCTAAGTACTTAGCTTATTAACAGTTACATTAAAAAAAAAAAAACACAAAACTTCAGGAGGTAAAATTAAGAAAGATTTGGGACTCCTGGGTGGCTCAGCCGGTTAAGCATCTGCCTTCAGCTCGGGTCGTGATCCCAGGGTCCTGGAATCGAGTCCCAAGTCAGACCTGCTTAGCAGGAAGCCTGCTTCTCCCTCTCCCCACTTGTGTTCTTGCTATCTCTGTCGCTCTCTCTCAAATAAATAAATATATATATTAAAAAAAAAAAGATTTAGGGCCACGAATTGTGAGATTGCATTTTAATCCCTTACAAGAGTACTGTTACTAAATAATGTTAAAACAACCGATTTACTGTATTTATTCAGCCACATACCCACAGAGACAATAAAATACATTTCCATTCTTAAATCAGTAGTTAGATACCCCAGGAGCTATTCAGAAATTTACCATGCAAATAGTTAGGTGTAAGAGCCCTGCTTTGAATCTGATTACCCTGGGGTGAGTAGTCATAAAAACATTACCAATTATAGGATCTGTCTGACTTGCAGCCTATTTTCTTATTCCAAGCAATGAAGAAGCACTGGGGCAAAATGACAGTCATCTGGTTCTTTGTAGTATGGGATATTCCATTGCACAAGGCTTTACAGCCTCCCAACAAAACAAGGTACTTTAAGCACTATCTCTAGCTGTTCCCTAGCAATCATAAAGCACTTTATTTTTAGCTCTAACACTTGCCAGTAAGAATCAATAATTGTTGTATGTATACATTAATTCTTTTTATCATTTTGACCAGTACGGGCCTATCTAAATTCTACTCCCCTTTCTGACACACATACATACTTAGAGTGCTATAACCAAAATGTGTTTAACCCTTTGAGTTGATAAGAAATCTGCTCCCAAGTCACTTTAATAGACCAGAAATGATTTCCAATTTCCATGGTCGGCTTTAAATGGATAATAGAGGTGAATTTTAATGTTATCCTGAAAAGCTATCCAGAAAGGGAAGTTTAATGTTCTTATAGTCTGCAGCTGGAATGAGCTTCAAAGAATATCTAGGCTTTATTCTAGACATTAGGAAACTGAAGCCTGAGTTTAAATAATTTTCCTAAGATCAAACAACTACTTAGTAACAAAGCTGAGATCAGTGTCCAAATTTCCTAATTCCCAATTCATTTCTTCTTTACTCCAGGGGTTTCTTATCTGTTATAAATGTAATACTGTATTTTCAGAGTGGCTTTGGGATTTAGCATTTGTAATCTCCAGCTTTTTCCTGAAATGATGGAACACTGAATACATTTAAGAATCCTCTCTGGTTCAGAAAGATTTTGTCATGCATTGAAGATCATTTACAAATGTAATAGAACTTCTCCAGAGAATTCTGAAATTTACTGAAATATTATTTACTAAAAATTTTACATTTACTGAAATACTACATTGTACTTCAAGTACTTCCATATAGTTGGCCCATACAGAAAATATGAGTAAGATGTAAAACTCTCTCAAGAGCAGGGGTTTTGTATCCTGTTTGTATCCTTAGAGACACCTAATATAGATACTTAAGTATCTACTGAAAAATGTCTAAATGAATAAATTTAATTTCAAAGAATATGCCCAAAAAAATGACTTCCCTTTTAGTGAGTCTCAATTAGTAGACTGAAAGTGGGTAATTAAAGCCTTCTACTTTGGGGCAAGTCATGTTATCTTAAATGGGTCTATTCTTCTTTACAAAGCCAGGGCAGAAATATGTGGATTAATATAACCTCAGTAAATGGAGTGCTAAAACTGTTTTTGAAAGTACAAGTAAAAACATACTTAAAAGAGTTTCACCAGTCCATCAAGTACATTGATGTAAAAAAACTAAAAAACTACAGAAAGTGTATCCAAAAAAAAAAAAAAAAAAAAATCTGAGGTATAAGTGAAGTACTGCAAACCAGAAGGAATATGCTTTCAAACCTTGAAAAATTTATTTGTATAAAAAAATATAATCTGGGGGCGCCTGAGTGGGTCATGGGATCAAGCCCTGCATCAGGCTTTCTGCTCCGCAGGGAGCCTGCTTCCTCCCCTCTCTCTCTCTGCCTGCCTCCGCCTACTTGTGATCTCTGTCTGTCAAATAAATGAATAAAATCTTTAAATACATATATATATACATATATATATATACATATGTATAAAATCTGTTCAATTCCTTACCTAAAAGTAGACTGCGGTGGACTATCTATCCAACGTTGATTCATTTATTCAATAAATGTGTTGAGCACCTAAAAAGGACCATATGCTATTTTAAACAAAGGAGGTATGAACATGAGCAGACCAAGCCCTGTTAGAGCTTACACCCTGTGGAAGAGGCAAACAAGTAAAATTTAAAAATAAGCTATTTTGTCACATGTGATGTGATTGTTTTTCCTATTCGGGTTTTTGTTTCTTGGCTTTGGTTTGTTTTTTTTTTTTTTGTCATGAAGAAATATTTCATATTGATTTGGTCAAATCTATCAGTCTTATTTTTTCCCTTTTTGGTTGGGTCATGCTTCTTAAGACCCTTTCATATCAAAATTATTAAAATATTTTTCCATGTTTTTCCCCAATTTTACAATTTGAGTTTTGTGTTTCTTCATCCATTTTTATTATGTTATTTTCATTTTTTATCAGTCTGAAATTTGTTTTGGTGTAAGGTGTGAGGTTAGGATCCAATATTATTTTCTTCAAAATGGTTTCTCATTTATTTTTTTCACCTCTCATTTGAAATGCTACCCTTATGTACATGCTAAATCTTGGCAAGTCTTAGGTATAATATGGACTTTATTTTGTTTCATTCATTTCTTTGTCTACTAATATGACAGCTTTAATTATTGCATATTTATAATTGCTTTTAATATCTGGTGGAGTCAGTCCTCTTTGTTCTTCTTCTTAAAATAATACTTAAGTTTTGGTATGCCTGGGTGACACAGTCAGTTAAGCGGCTGCCTTTGGCTCAGGTCATGATCCCAGCATCCTGGGATGGACTCCCACATCAGGCTCCTTGCTCAGCAGGAAGCCTGCTTCTCCCTCTGCCTCTGCCTGCCACTCTGCCTGCCTGTGCTCTCTCTCTCTCCGACAAATAAATAAATAAAATCTTTAAATAATAATAATATTTAAGTTTTACTTTTTCATGTTAATATTTTAAAGTTTATCCAGTTACAAAAGACTCCTACACAACTTTTTAAAAAATATATGAAAAAATATATTGGTTAGCACCTAAAATAATTATAGCATTGCTTATAATAGTTTTTCATTTTTTCCCCTTGGTTTTTTGAGGTCAACAACAATATATCTGCAAATAATGAATTATTCTGCTTTTCAAATTCATACAGCCTCATTTCTTTTTCCAAAATATGTTAAAAAAAAGAAAAGAACGTTGGTAGTGGGCATTTCTTTTAGCCCACTTTAAAGAGAATGCTTCTAGATTTTGCTATCAAAAATTATACAAGTGTTTGGATTGAAATGTCTCACTGGAATGCATGGAAGTAATTGTATGATTTTTATTTCAACTTGCTCATACTGAACTTAAAAAAATTATATTTAGCCATTTTAAAGAGAAATACATTCATATTATGTGGTTCAATAAACAATCACAGAACTTCTAGGGTCTTCTTCAGAACCATCAAATCCCTCCTGCATTATTTCTCTTTCTCAATCTCACTGCCATAGGAATGCAGAAAGGTGTGGATGACAGCCATCCCCCTGAAACTTCTAACATAGACAGTTATATATTCGCTGTATTGTGAGGCACCTAGATTCATATAAATTTATACTAAAATTTCAGTTTTTGTCAAAGGGCTTCTGTTAAACTTCGCACACATTAGCAAGTGCCTTTTATGTTTAGCACATAAGAGATGAGGATAAAAATACTATATATTGAAAGGTTGGGGACATGTTTGTTGAGGTGGAAGACACACTGGGCTACAACTCAGAAGACATAAATTCTAGTTACAGCCTTCCCCCTTGTTACCTTTTCTTAGACTAGTCATTTGGCTACTCTCAGACAGAGATAATAAGTAAAACAGCACACTACCAATATGTGTTGGTATCTTCAAATTTTAAGTACTTGCAAATCTTTAAAAATATTTATTTCAAAATTGCCTTTAAGGTATATTAAGTTTTTTGCATTAGTTAACTCAATAAATGAATTTTTGTCCTACACAAAATAGGATAAGGTCTATTAAAAGAAATTCACTAATGCCCCAATTCTCTAGAAACTCACAGAGTCACTCCACTGTGGGGTGGTTATATGGAAGTGGTGTCTCCCAGCCTTTGAGTCCTGAATTTCCTACCCATCCAGTACTCTGATTTTGGCCATTGCCTTTGTTTTCTTTTCAAACCATAAGCTTTCTTACTTCAGGTTGTGAGGAATTTGCAGCCACTTCCCTTTAAATGCCCAGTTCTCAAATAAAGGACTTGAAGAGCATGAGGGAAGTATTCTGAAAGAAGCTCGAAAAGCCTAGAGCTGCTGCTAATACTTCCGAGGCAAAGGAGCCCAGAAAATATAAGCCCACACATTCTCTAATAACCTTTCCCATCTTTTCAGTCTTCTGTGGCAGCGAACAGTAGACAGAAATGAATAGCTCAATAAATTATCCTGCCATTAGTCATTTATTTTTCTGTTAAATTCTCTGAGATGTATGCTAAATTAAACAATGAGGGTAGAGTGGCTCCATTTGCCTCTAAAGCTTCAGTTCTAGTTTTTACGTCACCCTTTAAACCATGTGTTCTTGGGCAGATTAGTTTCCATCCTACCTCACAAGACTCTTGGAAGGATTCATTTAGATAGATTCATTTTAAGGGACCCTTCTTGCAAGAAATTAAGCCCCAATGCCTTTAAACCTTCCCATGGATATAATGAATTAACTCCTCCCTATGCTTCAAGGAAAGTCCTAGATGCATTTGTACTGCCCTTGCAAGAACTGCAAAGATAGTCACTCAAACCATTTTCCATGTTCTGTGGTTCAGATAAGGAACAAATTTTTGATCATGTATGCAAAAGTTTAAGATATGGTTTTGAAGTCAGATCACCTGGGTTCAAGACCCACCCAACTCCACCTCTTATTACCATACACCCCTTTTCTCGGGGTGGTGTAAGGAGGGGTGCAGGGGGGCTCAACACCCTCACCAGTGAAAAGGCAATAGTAATAGTACTTACTTCTTAAGATTTACATGCATAAGGCACTTAGAACAGAACCTTGCATACAGTAAATAAATGTTCAATAAATGTTATTATATTGAAAGAAAAAATAAGCAAATAAAGTCTCTTCCTCTCAAAAAAGGTATGTCTTCTTTAACCTTTCATATATATAAGTAAAATTTAGTATATGTGTAAATATCAGAAGATGTACTATCACTATGAATTGTAAGTCCAGAAGTTCAGATAAACATTTCTTCGTTATCATGAAACTACAACATAGTCTGATAAAATTTTTTCAGGTAAAATTATTTTATTTTTATTTATCCAACACATATTGACTAAAGCTTATTTAACCAGATAGTATTAGGCACCATAATAGAAGAATGTTTCATCCCAGCCCATAAAAAGTTTATGTGACCTGGCAGGGGGAAAGAAGATACATAATCAATTGATTCTATTAGATGGGAAATAGCTCCAGTACACATAACCAAGATACTACATAAGTTCAGAAGAGAAACATGATTTCCAAGTAATGATATTAAGCACAGATCCATGGACGATCTGGCTTTTGAACCAAATCCTGAATCACCAGTGGTATATCCACAGGTTGAAAGGGATTCCGTGGGGTGAAATATCTAACTGGAAGGTCTCACATGTTTATAAAAATGTGCAGAGGGGCTCCTGAGTGGCTCAGTCATTACGCGGCTGCCTTTGGCTCAGGTCATGATCCCAGGGTCCTGGGATGGAGCCCTGCATTGAGCTCCCTGCGCAGTGGGAAGCCTGCTTCTCCCTCTCCCACTCCCCCTGCTTGTGTTCCCCTCTCACTGTGTCTCTCTCTTTTAAATAAATGAATAAAAACTTTGGGAAAAAAATGGGCAGAGATTATTTTCATTGGTAAGAAAAGCAATAACATGAATATAAAATGAATCCACTATGTGGAAGATAAAGGCTGCTAAGATATGTCTGAATTTTATTTAGTTGGTATTAAAGAATAAACACCATATCTTATGCCTTCAGTCAACAGTTTATTTCCAGGTGAACTATTAATATCTTTTCTTTTTGTAGGTTTCTTTGGTTAGCTTGGTAGCCAATGCTCTCGGCTACTCAGAACTTGGTGCCATTAAATCCCTACGGACATTAAGGGCTTTAAGACCTCTAAGAGCTCTATCCCGGTTTGAAGGCATGAGGGTAAGAATAATAAAATCTCTCTGATGATTCATATCAGAATTAAATGTAGGTAACGATTTAGATACAGATGGGTACCATAGTCCTCTGATATTTACTTCATGGAATTATAGAATTTCAGAGCAGGAATCTTTGATATCACTAAGGCCAGCCACCTTAAACCAAAGTTTATTTCAACAAGTCCTCAGAAATTGTTTGTGGCAGAACTAAGACTGGAATCCAAGTCTTCTGACGATAGTTCAAGGGTGTTTCCACAAATCCAAAAAAACATATGCTGCCATTTATTTCTTTTCATTGCTTATTATACATATTTAAATGATTTTTTACTACAGACATTCATCCTACTAGGGGTTTTTCTTCCTCCCAATAGGCAGTTTGATTCTTCAAAAATCACTGGTTATGAATGAAAGGTAAATGGTTTTTGTCTGCTTTACTTCTTCAATTAGTATCAGTAACAAAAATACTTGTTGTACAAGAAAACAACTCTAAATTGTAGTCTCTGATAAAATCTGTACATTCTAATAAGCAACCAAAATAAAGGGTTAGAATAATTAACCAGGCATTTCAGGCAACCCCTGGAGTTTGTTTTAAAGATTGCTCTTTTAAGTAAGCATTCTGAATGAGGTTCACTTTTTCCACAACATGTATTTTCCTCTTCACCTTAGTGTATATTTTTTGCATTTACACATAAAGTACACACTTATTTAGATACACAACCACTTGTAAAACCCCTCGAAATACTATTTCAAAGGCCAGGTTTGTTTAATCCAGCATGCAAATGCACAGAGATATTGAATTTCTCCCTGGCCATAGGCTTTTATGTTAGAAGGTTTGTTTAGAGCAACAAAAACACTTCAGCCTTGACTTAGAGATTCACCCATCACGGAAAATGAAACCACTCTCTAGACTTTACAGAAGCTCTGTAAGCAAAGAAATATTTGGTTTTACATTCTAATTTCATTTCAGTGCTACTTGATAAAAAAAAGTCACAAAATTCATAAAAAATTGTTACAAAATTTCAAGTTCTATTCAAACCTATCTTTGCCATTACTAACACTACTTAAGCCCTCATTTGCTTGCATGGTTTCACATTAGCAATTCCTTTTTGAGGGAAGATAGCAATGAACAAAATAAGAAACTTATAAATTTGCTCTAATCTGAAAAAATATTGTTTGGCATTTTAAATTCAATCATATGATGGAATTAATGTTCCAGCTATGAAGCATGGTAAAATGTACCACACAGTTATTTGATAAGAAAATTTGTGGAGGTCATTTTACACAAATTGTAGTAGCAAAGAAACATGGCAAGTATTATATAACTTAATTTCTAAAAGAAATCAAATTCAAGTAGTATATGAAATTTTTACAATTTTGGATTTCAGATTTTGATGTCAATTTAAAAATTTTTGGTATTGATTTCTAACATAGTATTTACATTATTTTAAAACAATAGTTTCATTTAACATAAATGCTTAACTAAAGAGTCCACTATTAATCAGATTAAATTAGATAAGTAAAGATGCTATCAGCCTCCCTAGGGATTTCAAAATACATCATAAGCTTTTGAATTTAATGAGAGAATAGGTAACTTGATTTCTTCTTCATGAAACAGGTCAGCTTAGGTTGATGAAGTAACATGTACACTAAAGTGAACATTTGAGAGATTTAGAATAATAATGAGGACATATTTGTTATTTTTATGTCCAGAGATAAAGTCCATCTCATTTAACATAGTTTTTTAAATTGGGATTTACCAATAGAGAAAAAAAGAATTTACCTTGCAAATTCTTAACCCTATCTTCATAGTCATAAAAAGTTGACTTGATCTGAGGAGGCAGATTTAAGGCATTACTAATACTTTATTTGCAAAAGGTTTGTTTAACCATGTTTTCAGATCATCATTCATTAACAGTCCTAAAAATTAAAATGTATTGCTGAATGACAATATATTTCTTCTGTTGGTATTTAATGCGTTTTTTTTTTCTTTTTTCCCCAGCATACAAACATTTTCTGACTCCATCTTACTATATATCAGGTTTTTATTTCTTTTCACACTTTGGTATATTTTGCTTTCCTTAAATCCTTTAGCTATTTAGTTGTGTTACTGTTTATTTTCCCTTTTACATATGTCCTAGAAAACATGACGAGAAACAACTTACCCACCTAGATTTTTATTTAACTCTTTTTGCACCCATTTTAGTATTAAATAAATAAATGAAAGGAATGGTTTTCATTCCAGCGATTTGTAAGTGGCTTTTTCTCTTCTAGGTTGTTGTGAATGCTCTTGTTGGAGCAATTCCCTCTATCATGAATGTACTCTTGGTATGTCTCATCTTCTGGCTGATCTTTAGCATCATGGGTGTGAATTTGTTTGCTGGCAAGTTCTACCACTGTGTTAACACGACAACGGGTAACATGTTTGAAGTTAGTGAAGTCAACAATCTGAGCGACTGTCAGGCTCTTGGCAAGCAAGCTCGGTGGAAAAACGTCAAAGTAAACTTTGATAATGTTGGCGCTGGCTATCTTGCATTGCTTCAAGTGGTAAGTTACCACTGTATGAGTTCTGGAAACATTTTCAAAATGTTTCACAAAAGATCATTTCTCTGATGTTCTTTGCTTGAATAAAATTATCTGACAGTACAAAAGCAGTTGGTGATAACACCTATACTATTAGCTTAACTTGACTTTAAGATGTTTTGCAGTTATTTTAATATGTATTTCCCCAATGTTCAGCTTTTAGTATGTTAAATATGGCCTTATTTTCCTGCTTCCTGGTTTTTTTTCTTATTATATTATTGAGTGCTATTGCATTATTACTGTTTTTAGTTTTCTTTAGCAATTATTGCCAAAGGAGCAATTTTATATGTCAAAATAACAATGTACATATTTTAATGATTAATTAAATGTATAAATTATTAGCCTAGGGGGTGCCTGGGTGGCTAGTCGTTGAGCATCTGCCTTCGGCTCAGCTTATGATCCCAGGGTCCTGGGATGGAGCCCCGCATCGAACTCTCTGCTCAGCAGGAAGCGTGCTTCTCCATCTCCCACTCCCCCTGCTTGTGTTCCCTCTCTGTCTCTCTCTCCCTGTCAAATAAATAAATAAATAAATAAATCTTTAAAATATATATTAAAAATTAAAAAATAAATTATTAGCCAGAAAATTTATTGTGCCAACGTCTAAGGAGTATGGTTCTACTATTTGCAGAAATACCAATCTTATGGAATAGATTTCAAAATGTATAATGTTAATAATTTTGGCTTAACTGACCACATATTAACTAATCAGTAACTCACTAATGAAAACAACTGAACTGTGTTTAAACACACCATAGGTTTGAATAACAGAGCTTATATTTCAGTATAGAAAGGATTTGAAACTGAGATGGGTATTCTATGAATCAAGCCTCTAGTTAAATTTTTGTAAGAAGAAAATTAATATCTTCCAAGAGAAAGAAAATAAATTCCAGACTCTAAATACAATCATATTCTATTTCAATTCGATTTCTTGACTCAATTCATTTCAATCTCTTGATACAGAATTTTATGATATCATACAAAAACCTACTTGTAGTAACACTATCAGATTCTCATATGGTAAAATGCCACATTCTTGAATTAGGTTTTTATGCAGAATTCAAATATGTATTGTTCACAGGCCACATTTAAAGGCTGGATGGATATTATGTATGCAGCTGTTGATTCACGAGATGTAAGTATCACTCAAATACTATTAATAGTTACAATATTTTCCGTAGTGAACATTTGTAATAATTTAAGTGAACGGCCAACAATTTCATATTAGATGCAATCAGAATATTTATAATTACATACAGAAATGATCCTCTTAAGCTAATGTACTTCAATAAAGATGGTATTTTGGTTAATATATGTCTGATATATCTATCTATATGTAGATATCTACTATGAAAGGATATCTAACTGCATGGGATCAGAAGACATCAAATTGGTCTATAAATGAGACTCAATATTGGGAACATTGCTCATGAGAAAGTAACTTGCTTCTCCTTATCCCTGGAGAGTATGATAAATCAGAGTTTGTGAAGCAACTTCCAAAAATATCTTGAAAAAAAAAAAAGCAAGTTTCAGGGAAACTCAATTTTGAAAATAGGAATTTAAAAAAATTCCTCAGAACATATCTGTTTATATTACATTCCCCTTAGAAGCTAATGTTCTATTATTAAAGCCATATCTTCAAGAACCAATCCAGACCCAAATTTAAAATGCTGTAAAAAAATTTATAAGACTAATAATAGGTTCAAAATATTTCTTGTTATACCACTGTTATTTACTCTAAAGAAAATGTACAGGTGAGCCACAAAGGAAAAATAGATTCAAGAACAAGCATAAAAATTACAAACTTCCATTATCCTAGATCATACCAGTTTGAAAAAACAACTTTTTTGCAGAACAGTATCTCAGGGCAAAGCAAAAATAGCTCTAGATTAAGTAACAACACTCACTAAATTGTTAACTTAGTTTAAGTATTTATTATGTTTTTAAATATTATTTAATATTTTCAATACTATTTAGGTAAAACTTCAGCCTGTATATGAAGAAAATCTATATATGTATTTGTACTTCGTCATCTTCATCATCTTTGGGTCATTCTTCACTCTGAACCTATTCATTGGTGTAATCATAGATAACTTCAACCAACAGAAAAAGAAGATAAGTATTCCTCAGCTCTCAGCTTTCCCCATTCTGAGATTCTGTCTGTTGTACATCCAAATAGTCAGGATACTCATAGTCAAGACAGACTTAGATCATTTTTATATTCTTTTCAGTTCACTGTGTGGTCAGTTCAGCTGCAGTTTCCAGCCTCTCGTTGGTGGCTCCTCTCTAGGTTGTTCCTCTGCAGAGCTGCTTTAGTGTCTTTGTGACCACTGCTTCAATGCATCCAGCGGGCCTCCTCTAATGCTTTACCCTTGCTTACAGAGAATTTCGGGAATTATTTCCACCCAGTTTTCTAGCCTCATTTTCTCCCACACCACATTTCTGTATCTCCTTCCCTACTCCTCAGTCAATAACTGCCGTCACCACTATCATACGTTACACACAAAGCCACATGGATTTTTTTCTTTTTTCCCTTTCTAAGCAAGCCATGCTCTTGTACCTCTATGACTTTACACAGGGTATTTTCTTTACCTGGAATGCTTTGCCTAGCATACCTCTGATCATCTGTTAAGGCCTAGCTTATAAAGACAGTTTCTGAGTCTTCAGGGTTTATTTTGGTCTCTGCAATACTTTTTTATATATCCTTATGCATTTTCCACCTGTCTTCATTTTCCTATTCCATACGACAAGATATTGTATCTCATATTACCTATTTAATTCTGATAATAGTCACATTTTCTAGCACACAGGAGGTACTTAAAATTACTGAATAAAGAAGGAAAACTGCCAAAAGTGAAATGGACTAAGAAAACACTTTTTCTTTCACAAAAATATATTTGAGATCTCTGAGCCTCCTTCTAAATATAATATAACCAAATTACAATCCTGTACTAATCAGAGATTTATGTGATTGTAGGTTTTATATAATAGTAAAGTACTCCAAATTTTACATAAATGAGAAAAGCAGAATGTGTGTGTGTGTGTGTGTGTGTGTGTGTGTGTGTATGAAATGGGAAAACTTCCATTTAAAAATTGAGAAAAGACTAAAGACTCAGAAATATTTTTGTACTGGTGCTCTTGTAATACATATTGAGATTGTAACCGGTTTTATACTATATCTTTACTTTGGAGGTCAAGACATTTTTATGACAGAGGAACAGAAAAAATACTACAATGCAATGAAGAAACTTGGATCCAAGAAACCTCAGAAGCCCATACCTCGGCCAGCAGTAAGAATTACTCATCTCGTTTAGTATTCTAGAGCCTTACTTCCATATGATGAAGTTGGGAGTGCTTTGGATGAGAACATACTGAGTGACATCACCAATATATCATAGGCCCTAATAGTGAAGTTCATATTGTTTAACACCATTCACAACTGCCATACTCAATAAGAATTAGGAGGTAATGTTCTTTATAGTTTGTCAGTTGAAAAAGCCCAACTTGAGGTTCTCAATAACTATTTCCAAAGCAGCCTTCATATTCCTGCTGCCACCTACTGCTTCCTGGAACGTACCCAATCTTGTTACATGGCACCGTGTTGCCATTTAAATAAATGGAGTCTGGAAAACTCCTATCCTACCCCAGCACTTCCCTCTATACTATTTGTTCTCTCCATTCATATGATTAGAAAATACTCTTAACCTTCTTAGGAAGGAAAAGGGCATCATCAAAATAGTTTGTTTCACCAAATACACAAAAAAGAAAAAGACTTAATCAGAATGCATACTCTGTAGAGCTTCATAATATATGAAAAGACATAATAATGATGGATTATGTTCATAGAGCTGTTTGTACTATAACTTATCTCTTAGATGGGTAAGGAATAAGGAAACTGAGCCCCCCAAAAAATCGTACCCAAAGTCATAAAGCCTGTAATTGCCAGAACTGGGACTTGGCAAGCCCTCATGAAGCCCATCAATGACTTACTTGACTTAATCATATTTCTAAGAGTTTTGGAGTTGAGGTTAGAAGCGACAAAGCAGGGAGGTAGAGCAGGAAACACAAAAGGGCATAAATCTGCTTTACTGAAGGTCATTTAAATATATTTAAAAGAAGGAAACTTGGCCAATTCATGAAATTGATTTTTAGTAAGTTGTGAAATTTCATTTGATATTTTTATTCTAAATTATTAAAAATTTATCTTCCTAACAGAACTATATTCAATGACCCTAAGAGTACAGTAATCTTTGAAAGTATGTGACTCCCGAGATGATTGCTAACAAAACAAAGAAAAAGTGTCATGCATTTTTGGTGAAGCATAGATAAAGAACAGATCTTGAAGAAAGACAGATAAATAACAAACACACAGACACACATAGTTAGAAGTTAGAATAAAATAGACGGAGACTGATATATTTTGAAGGAGGGAGAGATGGAAATAATATATAAACCAAAATTCCTGAAGTATGGGCAAATGAGTTAAGGTATTCATCCATCTAAAAGTCTGTCTGGGGCGCCCGGGTGGCTCAGTGGGTTAAGCCTCTGCCTTCGGCTCAGGTCATGATCCCAGGGTCCTGGGATCGAGGCCCGCATCGGGCTCTCTGCTCAGTAGGGAGCCTGCTTCCCCCCTCTCTCTGCCTGCCTCTCTGCCTACCTTTGATCTCTCTCTCTGTTTCAAATAAATAAAATCTTAAATAAATAAATAAATAAAAGTCTGTCTGTATCAAACTACTTTGTAAATCTTGTTTCCATAATTTTTTATGAAAATTATCATAGTTTTTTTTTTTAAATCAAGAGAAGCCCATGCATATTAACAGCCAATTGTCACCAATTTATGTCTTATTGAGTTTTGTCTTTCCGTGGAACTTAAATATACCAAATATGTTTTGTTCTTATCCTATGACTTTTTTCTTTTCCTCCTCATATTTTAATGTGAAGAGAAATGGAGCACAAAGAATTGTTTGGACTAATGTGAGAAGGGCGTATATCTCGTGGCCACATATGGAAGGACTTCACTTGCAATTTCACTGGATCATTATTTATTAACCTTTTCTCTGCTCTCTCTCTTACTAGAACAAATTCCAAGGAATGGTCTTTGATTTTGTAACCAGACAAGTCTTTGATATCAGCATCATGATCCTCATCTGCCTCAACATGGTCACCATGATGGTGGAAACTGATGACCAGAGCAAATATATGACTCTAGTTTTGTCCCGGATCAACCTTGTGTTCATTATCTTGTTCACTGGAGAATTTGTGCTAAAGCTTGTCTCTCTCAGATACTACTACTTCACCATAGGTTGGAACATTTTTGATTTTGTGGTGGTGATTCTCTCCATTGTAGGTAAGAATAGTTTAATTACAGAGAGGTACCATTGTAGGTAAATTTTTCCAAAGCCCGACAGCTGTACAACACAGAAATTAGATCTGAGAATGTTAATATGTATAATTCTAAAGTTTACACTTTCCTTTTCCTCTAACTGAAGAATGTTGGTATTCAAAAATAGAAAATATATTTAGAGATTTCAGAAATAATCTTTGTTTGTAATCAGCACATTTCATGTGTGCGGATAACTCCTCATAGTAACCAAGTGTATATAATCTTAAATTGCCATGACATTCTGAGATTATTTAATTGTTGGATTTTCTAAAAATCTATATCAGTTTTTAACATTAAAGAATCATTTAATAAAATTCTGTAATCCAATTACTAATACTAGGGAGTGGACCCAAATATTTAGTAAAAATTTATACTCATAACAATCCTGCTGTTTTCATAAATCTTGCAAGGACAAAGCATTCATATAAACATAAAATACTCACTGTTTAGCTGTTTTCTATATTTTTCCACAGGCATGTTTCTGGCTGAGCTGATAGAAAAATACTTTGTGTCTCCTACTCTGTTCCGAGTGATCCGGCTCGCCAGGATTGGTCGAATCTTGCGTCTGATCAAAGGGGCCAAGGGGATCCGCACGCTGCTCTTTGCTCTGATGATGTCCCTTCCTGCCTTGTTTAACATCGGCCTCCTGCTCTTCCTGGTCATGTTCATCTACGCCATCTTTGGAATGTCCAACTTTGCCTATGTTAAAAAGGAAGCTGGTATTGATGACATGTTCAACTTTGAGACCTTTGGCAACAGCATGATCTGCCTGTTCCAAATTACCACCTCTGCTGGCTGGGACGGACTGCTGGCACCTATTCTCAACAGTGCACCCCCTGACTGTGATCCTGACACAATTCACCCTGGAAGCTCAGTTAAAGGAGACTGTGGGAACCCATCTGTTGGGATTTTCTTTTTCGTGAGTTATATCATTATATCATTTCTGGTTGTGGTGAACATGTACATCGCTGTCATCCTGGAGAACTTCAGTGTTGCTACTGAAGAAAGTGCAGAGCCCCTGAGTGAAGATGACTTCGAGATGTTCTATGAGGTCTGGGAGAAGTTTGATCCTGATGCTACCCAGTTTATAGAGTTCTCCAAGCTCTCTGATTTTGCAGCTGCCCTTGATCCTCCTCTTCTCATAGCAAAACCAAACAAAGTCCAGCTCATTGCCATGGACCTGCCCATGGTCAGTGGGGACCGGATCCACTGCCTCGACATTTTATTTGCCTTTACAAAGCGTGTTTTGGGTGAGAGTGGAGAGATGGATGCCCTTCGAATACAGATGGAAGACCGGTTCATGGCATCAAACCCCTCCAAAGTCTCCTATGAACCCATTACAACCACTTTGAAACGCAAACAAGAGGAGGTGTCCGCTGCTATCATTCAGCGTAATTTCAGATGTTATCTTTTAAGACAAAGGTTAAAAAAGGTATCAAGTGAATATAACAAAGAGGCAATTAAAGGAAGGATTGACTTACCTATCAAAGAAGACATGATAATTGACAAATTAAATGGAAACTCCACCCCAGAAAAAACAGATGGAAGTTCCTCTACCACATCTCCTCCTTCCTACGACAGTGTAACAAAGCCAGACAAAGAAAAGTTTGAGAAAGACAAACCAGAAAAAGAAAGCAAAGGGAAAGAGGGCAGGGAAAATCAAAAGTAAAAAAGAAACAAAGAATTATCTTTGTGATCAATTGTTTACAGCCTATGATGGTAAAGTCTATGTGTCAACTGGACGCCCAGAGGAGGTGGATGCCAAACTGACTGTTTTAATAAATACATATGGTCAGTGCCTATAAGACAGTGACCTCTCCATCACTACAACTCTGTGAGTCAGGGTATCAACAAGATTGACAAGAGGTTGCTGTTTTCATTACCAGCTGACACTGCTGAAGAGAAACTCAATGGCTATCTAGACTGTAGGGATAATTGTGCAAAGTGATCATTGTAACTACACCAAACACCTTTAGTACAGTACTTGCATCCACTCTATTTTTAACTTCCATATCTGCCATATTTTTACAAAATTTGTTCTAGTGGATTCCCTTGCTCCCTAATTCATAGTTTATTCATAATACTATGTCACTATTTTTGTAAATGCTATTTAAGTTGAGAAAAAAGCGTATAAGAGCCCTGTGTTCCTACTCCATAAGTCTCTCAAATAATTTTCAAAAGTGTTTTGAGAGATAAAGTTCATGCTCAAAACAAGAAAAAAAATTCTAATGTCAATAATTTCAGGTAATTCCGTTTTCTAGATGGCTTTAATTTTGGAAGTGTTTTAGTCTGTTACATTTGTTTATATCTGAACAGTTATGTGCCTGTAAAGTCTCCTCTAATTTTTAAAGGATTATTTTTATGCAAATATTGTTTCAGCAAGTGCAGATTTTATTCTAAGTTCCAGAGCTCTATATTTAATTTGGTTAAATGCTTTCCAAAAACAAAATGAAAAAAATCTAGAAAAAGTGCATCTAAAGTGTCACTTTAGAATAGTTGTCCCACTTTCTGCTGCAGTTTTGCTTTGCCACCTTCTACTCTCAGCAAAGCTGACATTTTGTGTCAATTCAACACCCCCGTTATGTAAATAGTTATTTTATCCTGTGGTGCATGTTTGGGCAGGAATTGAATATATATATATATACACATATATATTCAATTATATACACACACACACACACACACACACACATATATGTGTATATATATATTTTTTTCCTGCTAAACAATATCTATTAAATCAAATATGTACCACACTGTTACGTGTCTTTTGCAAGCTTCCAACAGGGATGTATCCTGTACCATTCATTAAACATAAATAGTTTGAAGACTATCACTAATGCATGTCAATATTGCCTATGCTGCTCTATTTTACTCAACCCATTCTTCACAAGCCTTGGTTAGAAGAAGTCACATGTTGATAGAGTGAATTCAAAGAGCTCTATCCAGTATGTCAAGCAGAATAGCTTGCAGTTACTTAAAAGTACCTTTACTTTCACATTTTAAATTCAACTTGAGTGTCATATGATGTCTCTCTATATTTCAAAGAAACACACTGCATACTGCCTATTGTCAAAACCTATACTTCATATTTTGCTAAAAATATGTCCAAAATTTGTTTAAATATAAATAATGTAAAAATATGATCAATTTTATTTGTTGCATTTTGTACATAAGAAAATTATTTTCAGGTTGATGACATGGCAACTTATTTTACTTTATGCTTTTGCTTTTTATTTTTAATCACAACTCCAAACTTTTGAATCCATAAGACTTTTCAATGGATAATTTCCTAAAATAAAAGTTAGACAATGGGTTTTGTGGATTTCTTTGTTATAATATATTTTCTACCATTCCAATAGGAGATACATTGGTCAATATTCAAACTTAGATCATTTTTTACCAACTATGGTTGCCTCAATATTACCCATTATTCATGGAATTTTTTTTTTACTCAAACTTTTGTAGTATTTGCTTATGCAGACTAGTCTTATTTTTTTAATTCTTGCTACATTAGAGCTATTAGAGAAATAACATGGGCTCGGTCCTTTTTAGCCATGAACAAAGTGGCAAAGTTGTGCAATTACCTAACATGATATAAATTTTTGTTTTTTGCACAAACCAAAAGTTTAATGTTAACCTTTTACAAAACTATTTACTTGTAGTGTACTAATGAACTGCATGCAGGGAATTGCTATTACTAAAAAAGAATGGTGAGCTACGTCATTATTGAGCCAAAAGAATAAATATTTCATTTTTTATTATATTTAACTTGTTGGCCTCTTTTATTTTTATTGATGGACGTTTGAAATAATACGTATGAAACCTGTACTTGATCTGACATTTGTATACATAAAAGTTCACATGGATTTTATTACAGCCTAACACATGATCCACCAAGTACTAAAAGCTATCAAAAGAAATTTTTGTGAACTTTTTTGTGTGCAAAGAATCAAATCCACATGTTTCAACTTACAGTTTCAGCAACAATAATAGTAGTCATTGACAATGGTGGTCAATACCAATCACTTCCCTTGGCTGTCAGCATTTTAATCTCAACTCCTCTCAGTGTTATTGATACCATCACAGAATTTCTTGGTAGGTAGCAAAGGTTACATACTTTGTTATTTAAATGTGTTTTACCAACTCCTATTTACATATAAGTACTAATGATGCAGTGATTGAGAATTTATGTTATTTTTTTTTTTAAGATTTTTTTATTTATTTGACAGAGAGAGAGAGATCACAAGTAGGCAGGCGGAGAGAGAGGGAGAAGCAGGCTCCCTGCTGAGCAGAGAGCGTGATGCGGGGCTCGATCCCAGGACCCTGGGATCAGGACCTGAGCCGAAGGCATAGGATTAACCCACTGAGCCACTCAGGCACCCCTGTTATCTTTTTTTTTTTCAAGGCCCTTCGATTTATGTTATCTCAAAACCAAATGTTTATACTCAGTGAAAAACCCCAGTTGTAAGGCAAAGTTGATCTAAATAAGCATTTCATAATTTCCTCAATGTAAATGACATAAATGACTTCAGAAGAACTCAATGGCTTCTTTCTGCTAAAGTCAGTTTTCAGATCTTCCCAATAGCATAGAGAAGTCAAGTACTACTTTGCAAAACCCTTAGCCTTTTTATGCATCCCATCATATAATCTTAGCTAAGTATTCTATTAATTGATATGCATTATAACTAAATGATTATTTCTAAAATAGTCACAAGAGCCTTCAGCTGAGAAAACTTTTAAAAATATACTTATCTAGCTAACAGATAAGCTGAAAATACTGTTCAGAATACTGTTCAGAATATAAAGCTGTTAATAAAGTTTAAAGGATTTTTTAAATAACTAATTCCTCAAGAAAAATCCTTCTATTATTGAACTTCATGACAAAATTCTGTTTAAAATAACATAATAGAAAAAATTTTAAAGATAAAATAACATACTAGAAATAATCAACTTAGACATAGAAATAACAATACTATGAAATTAAGGAAACTTAAACACACCAATAAGTGATACTGAATGGCTGCCCTTCAGTAAGGGAAGAACATTTGTATGGAGGAAAAAATGGGTATTCCAGTTTTTAAATATTACAGCCAAAAGATAATAGCTATATAAATTTATGTGCTTACCAATTTTCAAATAACTAGAATATTAAAAAACAAGCATTTCAAACCATTTAGTAGTAATCATAAAGAAAGTTGCTGCTGACCATTTTTGCAGAAATGGAAAATACCAAAAGACCAGACCAGGAGTTCTAACACTTGTCTTTCAGTATCAGTTCTGGCATCAAATTAGCAATGTAATTCAGGCAAATCAAATTCTGGTCCCTCAGATTTCTCCTCTGTTGAATGAGACAACATATTGTCTCAAATAGGTGTTTAATTCTAAAATTCTATCTTCAAAGGCAACTTGTCTATTCAAAGTGATTAATCTCTATACAGGTTAATACTTCTCTTCAGACTTCCTAATGTGATCTGTGAGGGTGTGGATCACACTGTGCTGTATTACTTCCCTTGCATTTATCTCTTCTTAATAGACTGTAGCACATCCAATGTATGGGACACTTCTCATTAATTTCATCACCCTTCTTTCCTTTAGGACTAGCAGAATATGTGACTATCAATATTTAGATAATATTGCTAGTAGAACTGATTCTTGCAGAAACACACAGATATATTTAAGTGCCAAAGAAGAAATACTAACAAAATTTTCAGTCTTTATGGAAGATAATTCTCAAATTTATTAACATGTAAATTCAGACAATCCACCTGTATAATCAGTTGAAATATATACAGACATCTTGAAAATAATGTACACCTAGTAACTATGTTTACAAGTCATGTTTTTTACCTAACAAAAACTACTGAAACAAAAACTCTATCAGTGAAATAATTAACTCTATCAGTGAAATAATCTTATTGAGATATCTTTAGTAGAAATATGTTGCATAGATAAAAGCAGACTCAGGTTTTATCTCACTATCTTGATGTAGATATTCTTAACTTTAATAGTTCAAGAGTACACCAATAATACACTAATAACTTCAGAAAATTTGCTGGATAAAGGTATATTTCACCATATAATGGTACAACTATTGTTACCTACCCCTATCATAAAATATCTAAAAATGGAGGGTAAAATATTGTTAAAAGACCATTTATTACATATAGTTGGACTTACAAAAAAAGCAAAAGAAATTCCCTGGGACTGATGGAGAAAGGCAAGCAAACACTAAAGTCAGATGATACTTAGTGGTCTTCTATTGATCCCAGTGACCTACATCTCGGTTTAAATTGCCTAGGTGCAAGAAATAGAACACAAAGATTTGGCTCCAGTATGGGTTAGAGATCCTGAAAAAATTCAAGGCACATAAAAAGTTACACGCTTTTTTCCCCCCAAAAGCTACACAATAAAAGCATTTTCAAAAATCAATTTTGCAAAAGCAGACAGGAAGGTAATTTGGCAAGCAGATTTTCCTGTCTTGTTTTAGGTCTGAGTATATGCAGAAAAAGCCTCTCCTGAGACTCATAGCTATTGGTCCAGAATTCACCTGGAATTTATGGCACAAATTTACACTATCTGCCTAGTACAAAATACTACAAGCCAAAAATTCAAGTTGCTAGTGTTTCGAGGCTTCTGTGAGAAACTAACTGAAATCCTTTTTGAAAGACCACACCTCACCCCAGGCCTCAAAGATTTCCCACAAATCAAGTCCAAGAAACATGAAATCACAATAAGAGAAGTAACAAAACAACAATGAGAAAACAAGCTGAGAGATGAGAGAGAACATATCAACAAATTCTTCAGATATAGGATAAAAGTATATTTAACAGCATTTTAAAAAGAGAGATTAGGGGCACCTAGGTGGCTCAGTGGGTTAAAGCCTCTGCCTTAAGCTCAGGTCATGATCCCAGGGTCCTGGGATCAAGCCCGAGTCAGGCTCTCTGCTCAGCGGGGAGCCTGCTTCCCTTCCTCTCTCTCTGCCTGCCTCTCTGCCTACTTGTGATCTCTGTCTGTCAAATTAATAAATTAAATCTTTAAAAAAAAAAAGAGGGATTAAAGTATGAATAATGGTGAGAAATAAAAATTATAAGGCACGTTTAAAATAGAAAATTATGCTAGTTCTAGAAATAAAAAATTGAAATTAAAACAATCTGTTAAGGCTTAAAGTATCGGGTTACATGACACTGAAGAGGGAAATCATGAATCAGAATCTGAAAAACTTATGAGCAAAATAGCAGAGGTAAAAAGGTAAAATATATGAAACCCATAAGAGAATTTCAGTAAAGGTAAGAAGGTACAAAATACCTGGAATTACAAAAGAAGAACTGAAATATTAGGGGGAAGTGAATATTTGATTCCAAAATGATTAAGAATTAATTATTATTGATAATGGACACAAATCCTAACACTCGGGAATCACAAAAATCTTAACTAAAATTAAATATATATATACGTATATATATGTATATATATGTGTATATATATATATATATACATATATATACGTATATATACATATATATACATATATATATATATACATATATATATACATATATATATATCTCCAGGCAATTCTTTATAAAATTTCAGAACAATAAAGTACAAGAGAAAATCTTTAAAACTAAAAAGACACAACAGAACAGTTCAACTATAACAGCAATAACAAAAATGTTACTGCATGGCCTGCAAAGTCTGAAATATTTGCTATCTGGCCCTTAAATAAAAAGTTTTCAATCCTATAAAAAAGAAAATGTCTGGGGGCACCTGGGTGGCTCAGTGGGTTAAAGCCTCTGCCTTCAGCTCAGGTCATGATCTCAGGGTCCTGGGATCAAGCCCCGCATCAGGCTCTCTGCTCAGCAAAGAGCCTGCTTCCCTCTCTCTCTCTCTCTGCCTGCCTCTCTGCCTACTTGTGATCTCTGTCTGTCAAATAAATAAATAAAATCTTAAAAAAAAAAAAAATGTCTGGTAAAATTAGTACTTTATACCCAGGAAAAAAAAATCCTTAAGAGTAAAAAGAAATGAAAACATTTGTTATTGGGAGTTCAAGAATTCTAATTGTATTGTTCAAGAGGATTATAAAAATAGTAACTTCTAATTTTGCTTATAATGCTTACTAAAATTTCAAGGGTATACATGGAAAGATAAATGGGACAAAATGATTAAAGAGTACAGAAGAAAAATGAAATAGTTTGACATTTAATAAACTTAAAAGCACAAAAAGGAGGAGAAAAATAAGACAAATGAAAAGTATACAATACCTGGTAGAAATTAATAATAGCCCATTATGAGTGCCTATTACCTTCTAATTATTTTTTCAAATACCTTACATGATAATTCTCATATAATCCCTATTAAGATAAGAACTATGAAGAAACTAAGACATTAAATATTCTTAACTTGTCCATGGGATGCAGTGCTAAGGAAGAACAACAACAGAGATATTAATCCAGGAAATGTGGCTCCAGACACAATATATTAATCACTGTATCATAATACTTGACACCAAGAATGATTGTGTTACACAACTCTACATGAAAAATCACACTGTAAGGGCTGCCTGGGTGGCTCTGTTGGTTAAGAGTCTGCCTTCAGGGGCGCCTGGGTGGCTCAGTCATTAAGTGTTTGTCTTCAGCTCTGGTCATGATCCCAGGGTCCTGGGATCAAGCCCTGCATAGGGCTCTCTGCTCAGTGGGAAGCCTGCTTCCCCCTCTTCCACTCCCCTGCTTGTGTTCCCTCTCTCTCTCTGTCTCTCTTTCTGTCAAATAAATAAGTAAAATCTTTAAAAAAATAAAAATTTAAAAAAGAGTGTGCCTTCAGCTCAGGTCATGATCCCAGCACCCTGGGATCAAGTCCCACGTTGGGCTCTTTGCTCAGCAGGGATCCTGCTTCTCCTTCTGCCTGCCACTCTCCCTATTTGTGTGCTCTCTCTCTCTTTCTCTTTCACACACACAAATAAATAAATAAAATCTTAAAAAAAAAAAGAAAGAAAAACCACACTGTATTCTAAAAATGGTACACTGAAGAACAATTCCAATGTAGAATACAATCTAACACCATGGCATTGGTGAGATCTATAAAAACATATCAATAATATGTGAAAAATTACTAGAAAGTACATTGAACTGCTCAGTTAAAAGGCTAAAATCAGTTTAAAATCAGGTTGAATCAGTTAAAATCAGGTTGATTTTTACAAGGCAGCTATTTAAAATAAATAAACCTAAAACATAAAAATTCAGAAAAGTGAAAAAGTAACAGGACTAGAAAAATATCAAACACTAACAAAATAAATATGCATGAAAGAAATTGAGGACAACACAAAGAAATGGAAAAACATTCCATGCTCATGGATTGGAAGAACAAATATTGTGAAAATGTCTATGCTACCTAGAGCAATCAACACATTTCATACAATCCCTATCAAAATACCATCAATATTTTTCACAGAGCTGGAACAAATAATCCTAAAATTTGTAGGGAACCAGAAAAGACCTCGAATAGCCAAAGGAATGTTGAAAAGGAAAATGAAGGCTGGTGGCATCACAATTCCAGACTTCAAGCTCTATTACAAAGCTGTCATCATCAAGACAGTACGGTACTGGCATAAAAACAGACACACAGATCAATGGACTAGAATACAGAACCCAGAATGGACCCTCACCTCTACAGTCAACTCATCTCCGACAAAGCAGGAAAGAATATCCAACAGAAAAAAGACAGTCTCTTCAACAAATGGTGTTGGAAAAATTGGACAGCCATATGCAGAAGAATGAAACTGGACCATTTTCTTACACTATACACAAAAATATATTCAAAATGGATGAAAGACCTAAATCTGAGACAGGAATCCATCAAAATCCTAGAGAAGAACACAGGCAATAACCTCTGTGACCTTGGCTGTAGCAACCTCTTACTAGGCACAGCTCCAAAGCCAAGGGAAACAAAGGCAAAAATGAACTACTGGGACTTCATAAAGATGAAAAACTTTCACACAGCAAAGGAAACAGTCAATAAAACCAAAGGACAACTGACAGAATGGGAGAAGATATTAGCAAATGACATATCAGATAAAGAACTAGTATCCAAAATCTATAAAGAACTTATCAAACTCAACACCCAAAAAAACAAATAATCCAGGAAATGGCAGAATACATGAACAGACATTTCTCCGAAGAAGACATACAAATGTCCAACAGAAATATGAAAAAATGCTCAACATCACTCAGCGTCCGGGAAATACAAATCAAAAACATAATAAGATACCACCTCACACCAGTCAGAATGACTAAAATTAACAAGTCAGGAAATGACAGATGTTGGTGAGGATGTGGAGAAAGGGGAGCCCTCCTACACTGTTGGTGGGAATGCAAGCTGGTGCAGTCACTCTGGAAAACAGTACGGAGGTTCCTCAAAAAGTCAAAAATAGAGCTACCCTATGACTCAGCAATTGCACTACTGGGTATTTACCCCCAAAGGTACAAATGTAGTGATCCAAACGGGCACCTGTACCCCAATGGTTATAGCAGCAATAAATGTCCCCAATAGCCAAACTATGGAAAGAGCCGAAACATCCACTGACAGAAGAATGGATAAAGAAGACGGGTATATACAATGGAATATTTATTATTCACCCATCAAGATAAAGGAAATCTTGTCATTTGCAACAAACTAGATGGAACTAGAGGGTATAATGCCAAACAAAAAAAGTCAATCAGAGAAAGACAATTATCATATGATTTCACTTATATATGGAATTTAAGAAACAAAACAGAGGATCATAGGGGAAGAGAGGATAAAATAAAATAACATGAAACCAGAGACAGAAACAAACCATAAGAGACTCTTCACAGGAAACAAACTGAGGTTTGCTTGGAGGGAGGGCAGGGAAGTAGTAACTGGATGATGGATATTAAAGAGGGCTTGAGATGTAATGAGCATTGGGTATACATAAGACTGATGATGGGGTGCCTGGGTGGCTCAGTGGGTTGAGCCTCTGCCTTCGGCTCAGGTCATGATCCCAGGGCTCTGGGATCAAGCCCCACATCAGGTTCTCTGCTCAGTGGGGAGCCTGCTTCCCTCTCTCTCTGCCTGCCTCTCTGCTTACTTGTGATCTCTGTCTGTCAAGTAAATAAATAAATAAAATTAAAAAAAAAAAAAAAAGACTGATGAATGACTGAATTCTACTTCTAAAACTAATAATGCACTATATGTTAATCAACTGAATTTAAGTTTAAAAAAATAAGGGAAATAAATAAATACTTAACTATTTTCATAATTAGAGTCAAATAGGTTTAAAACACCAATACATGGGCACCTGGGTGGCTCAGCCAGTTAAGTGTCTGCCTTAGGCTCAGGTCATGATCCCAGGATCCTGGGATTGTGTCCCACATTGGGCTCCCTGCTCAGCTGGGAGCCTGCTTCTCCCTCTGCCCCTCCCTTCCCACTCATGATCTCTCCCCCTTCCCCCCACCCCCCACTCATGGTCTCTCTCCCTCTCTCTTGCAAAAATAAATAAAATCCTGGGGCAGCTAGGTGGCTCAGTGGGTTAAGCTTCTGCCTTTGGCTCAGGTCCTGACCTCAGGGTCCTGGGATCAAACCCCACATCGGACTTTCTGCTCAGTGGGGAGCCTGCTTCACCCTCTTTCTCTGCCTTCCTCTCTGCCTACTTGTGATCTCTCTCTCTCTGTCAAATAAATAAATAAAATCTTTAAAAATAAATAAAACTCCAAGATACAACTATTTCAAATTGGATCGACCTATTAAACTGATCTTTAAAATACACAAGGCAAAAATCCGTTCAATCTCAAGGAGAAATAGACAAATCTATCACATAATAAAGAAATTAACATACTTCCCTGAATAACTGATAGCTCAGGTGGATAGAAAAACCTAAAAGAATATGCAAATTGTGATTACAATTAACAGCTTCACCTATTAGGCACACAAAGAACTCTACAACAAAAAAAGTCTCTGGATTTTTTTTTTAATGTACCTGTTACATTTGTTAAGATGCATTAAATGAAAGACCAAAATGCATTTCATATAATTGGTATCAGATAGAGAACACTATATTCTCTAATTCGAATACAATTAGGGGCGCCTAGGTGGCTCACTGCTTAAGCATCCAACTCTTGGTTTCAGCCCAGGTCACGATCTCAGGGTTGTGTAATCAAGCCTGAGTCAGCCTCTGCACTGGGCATGGAGCCTGCTTAAGGTTCTCCCTCTCATGTGGACGAAGGGGAACCCTCCTACACTGTTGGTGGGAATGCAAGCTGGTGCAATCCCTCTGGAAAAGAGCATGGAGGTTCCTCTAAAAGTTGAAAATAGAGCTTCCCTACAACCCAGCAATTGCACTACTGCGTATTTACCCTAAAGATACAAACGTAGTGATCCAAAGGGGCACGTGCACCCGAATGTTTATAACAGCAATGTCCTCAATAGCCAAACTATGGAAAGAACCTAGATGTTCATCAACAGATGAATGGATAAAGAACATGTGGTGTTTATATATACATAATGGAATACTATGCAGCCATCAAAAGAAATGAAATCTTGCCATTTGCAACGACGTGGATGGAACTAGAGGGTATTATGCTTAGTGAAATAAGTCAACTGGAGAAAGACAACTATCATATGATCTCCCTGATATGAGGAAGTGGAGATGCAACGTGGGGGTTTTGGGGGGTAGGAAAAGAATAAATGAAACCAGATGGGATTGGGAGGAAGAAAAACCATAACAGACTCTTAATGTCACAAAACAAACTTAGGGTGGCCAGGGGGAGAGGGGTAGGGAGAGGGTGGTGGGGTTATGGACACAGAGGAGGGTATGTGCTATGGTGAGTACTGTGAAGTGTGTAAACCTGGTGATTCACAGACCTGTATCCCTGGGACTAATAATACATATGTGTTTATAAAATTTTTTTTAATTAAAAATTTAAAAAAAAAAAGGTTCTCCCTCTCTCCCTCTCCTGCTGTCCCTTCCCCACCTCTCAAAAAAAAAAAAAAAAAAAAAAAGGAATGCAATTAAATTAAGAATCTAACTTTTTGGAATATTTGAGAGCTTAAAAATGTACATCTAGTTTCCAGTCCTAGAAACGGTGAGGTAGCTAATATCAGACCAGTGCTCCAAGAGGTAACAACTACAATTTTGAACAAAATACACTTATCTTGAGGTACTAGAGATTAACCCCCAAAAGCCAGAAAACTAGAAAAGAAATGGCACTAGATGAGCCTCCTGTTTATTATGGCTTTTGTCTGAGTTCAGGACCAGTTAGTAGTGAATTGAAATTCAGATAAAAATCTGCAGTCTTACTTACTGACAATTCAGAGGACAGAGTTTAAAACAATCATAGAAGCTGAAGAATTACAGAAGCATAGGTGGGGAGCCCCAAATTCAGCATATGAACTGAATTATCTGGCTGATTCTCGACTTTGCATATGTGGCCTAGATTTAAAGCAGTCATTGCCAAGGCATATAGATTCAGAGTTTCCAGTTATTGTCCACTTAAGAAGATAGAGTCTAGAGTTAAGTTCAGCCAATATTCTTCAGAGGAACAGAAGAGAAACCAGATAATCTGCAAGACTTCTTTCACAATACTCGAAAGAAAAGGCAAACAATGGAGGCCCAAATGTTAGATTTAATAGGCAGGAATTCCAAAGGGATTTAATTACCATCAAGAATTGTAAAGGAATACATGCTCATAATGAACAAGCAGATAGGAAATACCAGAAGAAAAAAATACAAACTATAAAATGAATCTAAAGAAAATTTGAGAATTGAAGAATATATCTGATATAATCTAGGATATTAAAAATATGAGAAGAAAAAGGCAAGGAACCTGAAGATCAATAGAAATTAACAAATCTGAAAATACAGTTCTTTATAACTGAAGAATATTAAAAGAAATTAAATGAAGGTTCCTTTTTCTCCACATCCTTGACAACACTTGTTTCTTGTGCTGTTGATTTTAGCCATTCTAACAGGTATGAGATGATATCCTACTGTAGTTTTGATTTGCATTTCCCTGATGATTAGTGATGTTAAGCATATTTTTATGTGTCTGTTGGCCATCTGTACATGTTCTTTGGAGAAATATCTGTTCATATCTTATGCCCATCTTTTAACTGAATTATTTGGTCTTTGGTGTTGAGCTGTAGAAGTTCTTTTGGATATTAACTCCTTATTGGATATTTCATTTGGAAATACCTTTTCCATTCAGCAGGTTGTCTTTTAGTTTTGTTGATTGTTTTCTTTGCTGTGCAAAAGCCTTTTATTTTGATGTAGTCCTAACAGTTCATTTTTGTCTTTGTTTCCCTTGCCTTGTATCTTGAAATCTTACATTATGATACCTCCGGTTTTGTTCTTCTTTTTCAAGACTGCTTAGTAATTCCACCATTGGATATTTATCCAAATACAAATTCATAAAGATACATGTACCCCTATGTTTACTGCAGCATTATTTACAACAGTCAAGATATGGAAGCAACCCCAGTGTCCGTTGATATATGAATGGATAAAGAAGATGTGGTATACACATACAACAGAATATTTCTTAGCTATAAGAAAGAATGAGATCTTGCCATTTGTAACAATATGGATGGATCTAGATGGTATAACGCTAAGTGAAATAAGTCAGTCAAAGAAAGATAAATACCATATGATTTCTTTCATATGTGGAATTTAAGAAACAAAACAAATATAGAAAGAGAAAAAGAGACAAACAAACAAAAGAATGTTAAATACAGAGAACAAACTAGTGGTTGCCAGAAAGGAAATGGGTAAGGGGATGGGTGAAACAGGTGAAGGGAATTAAGAATACAATTATCTTGGTGAGCACTGAGTAATGCAGAGAATCGCTGAAAAACTGTATTGTACACCTGAAACTAATATAACACCATATGTTAATTATACTGGAATTCTAGGGGAAAAAAAGCACAAGTCTTATTTACTAAAATATATACAACATTGCTGAAAACAATTAAAATTCTAAGTATAAAATTTTAAATGAAAACTAGAAAAGAGTTTGATAATAGAAAATCACTACACCGTAGTAATTGTGAAATGAAGCTAAAGTGGTACTCAGATAAATTTATAAATAGAAAATGAAGATGGCTAAAACTTAGTGAGCTTAGGGATAATTTAAAAACAAGAGAATAATTTCAAGGCGATTAGAAGCAAGATGATAGAAGGAAAACTTTATGAAATTAAAAAATATGTATTAGAATGAAAAAAGAGGAACAAAAATAAAGTTGGTTCTTAGAATAAAATTAATATATTTTAAACCTCTGGCAAGACTGACCAAAAAAAGTAAACAATATGAGTAATAAAAAAGGCACAAAATCACAGGTATTGCTGAGATTACAAATAATAATAATGGAATAGAATGCAATAGACTGCTTTACACAAAAGTTTTGAAAAACAGGCAAAATAAATACATTCGGAGAAAATTAGCACACCAACAGTGAAAGTGAAATAGTAACAAAAATATTTGTAAAATTTTTAACTTTTAATAAGTTTAATTAATAGTTAAAATCACCCCCCCAACATACAGAGACTAGACACATATGGTTTCAAATTGTAAGCAAATTTCAAGTAAAAAGTAATCATATAAAAACTCTTCCACAGGGGCACCTGGGTGGCTCAGTGGGTTAAAGCCTCTGCCTTCAGCTCAGGTCACGATCCCAGGTCCTGGGATCAAGCCCCGCGTCCGGCTCTCTGCTTGGCCAGGAGCCTGCTTCCTCCTCTCTCTCTTTGCCTGCCTCTCTGCCTACTTGTGATCTCTCTCTGTCAAATGAATGAATGAAATCTTTAAAAAAAAAAAAAAATCTCTTCCACAGATTAGAAAGAGAAAAAAAAATGCCCAAACCCATCTTAGAAGCTAAACTAAATGTTGATACCAAATCTAGACAAGGACAGCAGCAGAAAGAAAAATTACTGGCCAATTTTACTCTTAAATATATGAAAATATATAGATAGATATATATTTTTTATATAAAACCCAAATCCATCAATATATTAAAAAGGTAAAACAGATGTATTTTTTTAGAATGTCAGAGTAAGAGACTCAGAGGACTCTCCTGCTAGCAAAACAACTATCTGAATGGCAAAAATTATTAAGAACAATTATTTAAGTTCTGGAAATTTTCTTAAGAATATACAGTGAAGTGAGACATTTCTTCAAGAAAATCTATTAAATATCATTAAGAACAGTGATGGTCTGTGGCATTTGAGCCACAACTCACTGTCTCCCCTTGCTTCCAGTTCTATGTTACAAAAGCTTTCTCCTGGGCACTCCAAGAACACAGGACTCCCTCTGCCCCAGTGCCCTGTCAGAGGAGGAACAAGCTGCCTTCATTTCTCATCCCCATCCCCATTCCCACCCCCAGCGACATACTGGAGAAATTCTATTCCAAATAGGCCTGAGAGGACTGGGTAACCCTTCCCCACCCCAGTCCCATCTGCACTGCAGAAGCACTACTCCATGCTTGGAAGGCCAAAATCCTGGCATCCAAATGGCCCCCATTACAGCTTATTCATGGGGTACTGTTTCCTCTCCAGGAGGGTAAGTCTTTACAAGAGGCTGTCACTCACAATAGAGTGCCCACTCCTCAAGCAGGACTCTGCTTTCAATTCAGTTGCAGTGGTACAGGGGTTGTCTCCAGAGGAGAAGGAAGGCCACAGGAGACAAAGAGCTCCAGTTCTGAAAGGACTGACTTTATTTGGGACAGAAAGTGCAGAACTCCATGTCTAAGAGTGTTACAGAAGACAAAAGATATCTTGGTGGACATTTATTAAGAGAATGCTAGTAGCTCCAAGTTATTAGGAGCTAGTTGGACAGTTAGGTAGTCAGGGCCAGGGTCCCTAGCAAGAAAACGTGGAGTCAAGACAGCTAAGATTAAAGAGCACTAACAGCCTGTTTTGCAGCTAGACAGGATCGCACTAGCATTCTGTTTTGCATCCTCTGCAGAAACAACTTGTATAAAACATCCTAAAATAAGACAATTAACCACAAGGCATTTGCCAATATCATGAGCAAAGGGCAAATAAGACATAAGCCCCCAGATAACAGCAAAAAAGACCATGGGCGTGTAGACATTAACCTAATAGGTAAACAGATACATGACCAAAGCCCTGATTGCATAACTTAGCACACCTTGACTGCTTAAGATAGTTCCCCAAAAGAGCTCATAAAAATTGCTACACTTAGAAACTCCAGGGGCAACCCTTTCAGGGCACCCTCCCTCTCCAGGAGCTTTATACTATGGCTCAATACACTTTGCTTTGGTGCCCAAGGCTCTTTGGCCTACCACTTCATTGTTTGAAGCAGCCATGTGATCAGGAACTGGTGGCACTAAAGGCACAGAATCCCTGCAACAATGTTACAAGCAAAACAGCAGAACAGCCAGAAGTTTAACAGAGTGAACCAAGAAAAAGAAAGCTGATGCAGCACCTGGGTGGCTCAGTGGGTTAAAACCTCTGCCTTCAGATCAGGTCATGATCTCAGGGTCCTGGGGTTGAGCCCCACATTGGGCTCTCTGCTCAGCAGGGAGCCTACTTCCCCTCTGCACAACCTCCACCCCCCTCCCCCCGCCCGCCTGCCTTTCTGGCTACTTGTGATCTCTGTCAAATAAATAAATAAAATCTTTAAAAAAAAAAAGAAAGAAAGAAAGAAAGAAAGAAAGCAAGCAAGCAAGCAAGCTAAAAAGGACCCTCTTGAGGTCACAGCCAATTCTGTGGGTCAAGAAGGCTATATATGCAAGCGCTAGGCTTCAGCCATTCAGACAAATCTGAACAAGACGTGAGACAGACATGAAAGCACAAAAACCCATCAACAGGGACACAAGGCTCACCTGCTAAAGGGTTTTAAATATAACCTCTGACCAAATACCGAACAGTTAACTATTCTAACCCAAGGGTGATTATTGTTTACTAAAAATAAATTCAGAATCATTCCTGGCAGTCTGAAAGACTTTGTGCATGTCCAAGGTTGTACTCCCTCAGGGTAAGAGAGGAGAATTTCAAGTTCCTAGTCCCTGTCTGAACATGAAGCCAAAACCCCAAACTCCCTGAACAGGGACAACAGCCCAAGCCACATATGCATTCAACGGCAAAGAGTAAAAATCTAACTGGATAAGGGTGCCTAACTATAATCTTTGATTAATAAGTAGTTAATGCTAACCCAAGGGCAACACCAAGGTATCCAGGCTAAGAAAGAAAAATAAGGGAAAACAATCTGAACAGGAAAATCAGAGACTGCAAACTAAAGAGGAAATAGACTGTATGAAACTCGTTCAGCAAAATTTTAAAAAATAAAAAACAAGAAACCAAACAAAAACAACAAGCTCAGAGGGCAGGAGGGATCAGAAATCCTAGAGTGGAAAGGCACAATAACTACAGTGAAAAATTTATTCAAGGGGTTCAACAGTGAATCTGAGCTGGTAGAACAAAAAGTCAGCACAGCTGATTGAAGATCAACAGCAATTACACAAACTGAAGAGAGAGAGAAAGAAATGTAAACAGCCTCAGAGAAATGTGAGACACCATTCAGCAACCAACACCTGTAATGGCAGTGCCAAACAGAGAGAAGAAAGAGAAAAAGAAAAAGTATTTGAAGAAATAATGGCTGCGAACTTTCCAAATTTGATGAAAAACATTCATCTACACATCCAAGAAGACAAGTATTGGCGAGTACACAGGGAAATTGGAACTCCTGCACAATATTGGTGGGAATGCAAGTGGTACAACTGCTATAGAAAACAATACAAATTTCCTCAGAATGTTAAAAATAGAACTATTAGGGCGCCTGGGTGGCTCAGTGAGTTAAAACCTCTGACTTCAGATCAGGTCATGATCTTAGGGTCCTGGGATTGAGCTCCGCATGGGGCTTTCTGCTCATCAGGGAGCCTGCTTCCTTCTGTCTCTCTCTGCCTGCCTCTCTGCCTACTTGTGATCTGTGTCTGTCAAATAAATAAACAAAATCTTAAAAAAAAAAAAATAGAACTATCATATGATCCATCAATCCCACTTCTATTTACCCAAAAGAATTTAAAATCACGATAGTAAAGATATGAGCACTCCCGTTTCCACTGAAGCGCTAATCAATATAGCCAAGTGGTAAAACAACCCAAATGAGTGGATAGAGAAAATGTGGTGAATGAGCAGGAATGAAGTTCTGCAATATGAGATAACACAGATGAATCTTGAGGACATCACGCTAAGCGAAATAAAGGCAGTCACAGAAAGACTAATGCTGCCTAAGTCTACTTTTATGAGATATCTAAAAATAATCAAATTCATAGATTCAAAAATTGGAACAGTGCTTGCCAGGGTCTGAGGGGAGGAATAGGGGAGTTATTAATCAACAAGCATAGTTTCATTTAAACAAGACAAATAAGCTCTAGAAATCTGTACAACACTGTACCTATAGTCAGCAATAATGTGTCACACACTTCAAAATTTGTTAAGCACACAAATCTCATGTTAAGTGTTCTTACCACAATAAAATAAAATTTTAAAAATAAATAAAGTTTGTTGGTACTTTATAAGTGACATGTACAGTTGATCCTTCAACAAGACAGGTTTGAACTGCATTGAGTCCACTTATATGCATTGTTTTCCTCTTAAGTGCAGTATAATACTATATATAAATGCATTTTTTCTTCCTTATGGCTTTCTTTTTTTTTTTCTTTTAAGATTTTATTGAGTTATTTGACAGAGATCACAAGTAGGCTGAGAGGCAGGCGGAGAGAGAGTAAGGGAAGCAGGCTCACGGCCGAGCTCAGAGCCCCACGCGGGGCTCGAACCCAAGACCCGGGGATCATGACCCCAGCAGAAGGCAGAGGCCTTAACCTACTGAGCCACCCAGGCGCCCCCTTTATGGCTTTCTTAATACCATTATCTTTTCTCTAGCTTACCTTATTATAAGATTACAGTATATAATACCTATAGCGCGCGGTTTTATATCAGTAAGGCTTCCAGTCAACAGGAGGCTATCAGTAGTTAAGTCTTGGGGTTGTCAAAGTTACATACAGACATTACTGAGGGGCGTGTCAGGGACTCTAAACCCAGAGCTCTTCAAGGGTCGAATATAGTCTTTTTCAGTAAATGATATGCATATGCTTAAAAACAGTGGCTATGCCGCTATTGTCTATTCTGCTCCGGTGAGGTAATGACCTACATATTTAGCGTTTAATCAACTCTGGTTTTTGTCTGCGTATTCTATTAGTTACCGAGAACAACAGGTTAAAAATTCCTATGCAATTATTGATTTCTCTATTTCTCTTTTAAATTTGGTCACACGCACCCGGTCCAGGATTCAGAAGAGCCAGAAGAGAGGCTCCAGATGGTGAGTGAGATGTGGGAGAAGCGAGTCCCCTGCGACATGGAGATCCATAATCAGCCGGGTCCAGAACCCAAAGAAGGTAAAGAGGGAGACCTGCCTGGGGCTGGAGAAGTCACAAGCCCCAGGAATACCTTGCGCCCATAGGTGAATCAGCAATACGCCCAACACAGTCCATTGCTCCAGGCCATATAGCGCCTTCAGAGCAAAACATGGCAGCCTTGTGTTTGCGCGTGTGCAATGCTGAGATAAGGGCGTACGGAAAAGGGCATTCTGGGAACCGTAGTTCTAGCTTATCTCAATTCATTCTACATAAAGCCACAGTACGCACCTAAGGAAGGGTCGAGGACAGTTATGATACAATCGTAATTCATTTGATTGATGTTAGTTGAAAACCACAAAACTATGAGACTGTTTAGAGACAAAGCATAAAGAACCAGGGAGGGGGGGTGGGCAGGGGGCGGGGGAGATAAAATTGAGGGAAGGTTATGGTACCGGCCCACTACCATTACCAGCTATAGCCATGGGGGGGGGGGGGGGGGGGGAGGCAAAACCCACAAAATCCCAAAAGTCTTATTTTTCAGAAACAGACTTTATTTAAAGGAATAAGGATATATGTAAAATATTGCTGAGAATTTGCAGCAAATGTAAACACCCCTAATGAATTAACTTGATAAATTTAGGTATAATGTATAGGGCATACATCCATACTGTCTAAAGGTAAAACAGGTTTTTTTTTTTGGGGGGGGGGCTGCAATTTACACTTATGCTGGTAAGGCTGTTAAAACAAGGGCTAAAGACATTTTTCCCTTTCAAATATCCATAATGTATAGCAACAATATTCCCAGGCTAAGGCAGTGTTTGGCTTTCCAAAGATCATTAACATTTAAATCATTTCAGAGAATTGGAGAACTAGTGACAAAGTTAAAGTTAACCCAAAAGGGGTGGGGAAATGTGAAACTATGTACCAGATGCTAGAAAAATCCTTGTGATGTGGACATTTTTGTTTATAAAATAACGTTTTAGGTGAGTGGCTTTTGGGTATCAGCATTATGTAGAAACATAGTTAAAAAAAAAAAAGAGCGAGAGACACACACAATTAAGGAAATTACTGGAAAAAGGGAAAACGAGGTGAGAATTTCCTCAGAAATGGCCCCTCCCCCAGCTCTCAGAAGGTCTTTAGCTAAGAGCAGCTTCCCGGAGGACACAAGGTTGTCATGGAAACAAAGGAGGCTTCCTTCTCTGCCCTGGAATAGAAGCAGCAGGGCTGGTTGAACAAGAAAAGGGACACAGTGGTGAGCCCTTTCGTCGCTGGCAGTGGACACCAAGCAGTGACCTAATCTACTGAAAGAAAGAAATGAAAAAGAATGCAAATTCCACACTCTCCCTACCCCCAGCACACACATCTGACACAATGATTTTAGGAACAATAAGGATACTCTTTGATCACCCATTTCCTTAGCTAAAATTTAAGTAGATCAAAAAGCTATTTCTAGAAAAGCCATTTATTTCTTCTAAGGTTCAATAAAAGCAAAACTATTACTATTCCACTATAACTCAATCTTTCTATACAATAACAAGTTATTGGTAATAAGAATAAACAAATAATGTTATAATAACATGTAAATTCTTCAAGAAAGTTGCATACCATTTTAGTTACATGAACCTTTCAGTGAATACCAGTAATGTGTACAGAAAGACAAGCACAAGTTAACAAATTTCTTAAAATTAAAAATAACTAAAACAGGCATAAATAGAATTGTAGAATCAATACTTATAAAGAATCTCTTCTATTTTATAAGATTGTCCTAGTTATATTATAAAACAGAGCAAATTAATTCAACTGGAATTCAAAAAGTAATTAAAAGTGAAAATGTGAGTCAGTGATATACAATAGCATTCTTTATATTTCAATTGTCTGAATATATATAAATAACATTTCTTCTTTTATTCTGTAAAATATATTTAAGTATTTCTAAATATTTAAGTATTATTACTTAATACTTAATTATTATTAAGTACAAAGGACAGTTACTTTGTCTAGAAAATCTAGATACCTTCAGTTTACTTTGATATCCTGTATCCTTTAGCAGAAAATGAAAACAGGAAAAAAGTGTGTAAGTGAAAAAGTTAATAAATTTACATGTAATTTATTCTTTCAAGCTAATTCCCTTCTTCGATTTTTTTAAGTCCTTATATAAAATTGCTGTGAATGCCTTGGTTTATATATTATTCATGAACTATATACATTAAAGTTACCAGTGTGGTTTTTTTTTTAAACATTATATGATAGATAATACAGATGGAATTTTTGACCTTTAAATAAGGAAACAGATATTTATTCACTGGAGAGCTTATGCCTCTGGATTCTGAGAGCACAACCAAGCATATAAATAGAAGAATTTATAACATCGTGCCATCCTGTTTGTTTCTGGAAAAAAAAACATGGAAAACAAACCAGAAATGAATAAATGTTACATAAAAATGGATCTCAAGCTATATGAAAAGGCAAAATGCACTTCTTAAGGGATACTCATTCTTGCCTAACTTTCTGAAAAGTGGTATCAATATTTAAGTTCTTCCTGACTTTGGTGACATATTATGACAATAATATTAATCATCACAATAAAAGGCCAATGTAAATAGATATGATGATAGCAACTTATCTTCAGCAAATTAGCTGATGTTCCCGGACTTTTAGGACTACCCTAACTTTTTACGTTGAAGGTTGAAAGAATTGAAAGTTTTCCTTCTAGTTTCTGTTTATTCCCTCTGTCCCCCTTTATCTCTCTTAAGGACTATGTGTGTGTATGTATACATATAAATACTTATTTATACAAACATTAAAGAGAAAATACATGTATGTACATATACACATACACATGTATATAATTTGTATAGAAAGAGAGATTAAATAAAAATATGTGTTGCACAATAGTATTGGGCAATATAAAACACACACACACACACAGGGTCCTCGTGTTTTCACAGAAGAAATTCCAAACCATTCTCCCTGAGAGAAAAGTGTGGAAAGAGTATTCTGTTCACTTCTTTACTCCTTCCAGAGGAGGAAGAGTGAGATACCTGATAGGGGCTGAAAAGAAGAAACCATGAAAATGTACTTCCACCTTCTTGAGCAATAATCCTGGGTCTTCCTGCCTACAGGAAGATGGTCTGATTTGCTTCTAGCTGCAGTAAGCCTCATGGACTGGCCTTACTCCAGCCAAGACCTGCAACAGTCCAGCTGTATCTGTGACAGAGGAGAGCAAATTTGGCCCCCAAACTCAAACGTGTGTGTGTGTGTGTGTGTGTGTGTGCGTGCGTGTAATTTTCCCTCTCTTTATTTTCAAATTGTACTTCAAGAAGTAAACCCAGCTTCAAATATTTTACAATTTCTCAATTTGTAGTTATACAGGGAACAAAACAGCAGAACTTAATCAACTCTCCCAGATTCTATTTTTAATTAATTCCGAAACAGAGAATGCCATAGAAATCTGAACACTAGAATTAAGCTAGTTGTTTTGCTTGTATTATGTGCAAGATTATTTTGAGTTCTAATTTCCTCATTTACATAGAGATGTAATGATAAAGCTCAAGGACCAGATTTTTCAGGCAATTCATTTCTAACTTCGGTCGCAACTCCAAATAACATGATTTCAATACTGCTTTTTTTTTTTTTAAATAAAAGTACATATATTAAAAGACTTCATTTCCAACTTTAAATATTGTGCTTTGAAAAGTATATCATTAAAGCAATCATTTTCTTTATAATAAAATGACATATCCTACATTCCAGTTTAAAATGGCCAATGCTCTTTAACTTAAATAGGAATTTATGTAACTCATTTTGGAATTGGAACTTCTGAGTGGCCAGCTGATTGAAAGTAGGCTATTGGCAGAGTTGTATCCTCCCAACATTCTGGTCCAGTCTCCGGATTTCTCCATCTCTGGAAGCTGCAACATAAAATTCATTTGTTTATTGTACATACTCCTATATGCCCAGAATTATAAAAGCCTGGAGGGCTTTCACATTTATTTAATATCTCTTTTTTGTAAAAGAAAATTCACCAGTAAATATGTAGGCATGATATATGAATGTGAAGAATCTTTATTTTATCTTAATAAAGACTATAAATTGGTGAGAAAGAAAATAACAAAACAACTACTATAGACCACTGTACTATATGTCCCATGTTTATCAAATTTTATCCTATTTGTTCCTCACAAGACCCCCCCAAGTAAGGTGAGTTGTATTAGTCCCATTTTAAAGATGGAAAAAACTGAGGCGCGGGATCACAAAGTCGACAGCAGCGCCAACATTCAAATTTAGGTTGGCTGATGCCAAGCCTGCCCAAATCAAGCTCTACTTAGTATATTGCCCTATTAGACATGTTTGCTGTTCCACTGCTATCTTTAGTCAATATTTTCTCTGAAATCACATTTTCTATTACTTAATATTTATTGAATATACTGTTATGTAGAGAATCAGAAGGTATGAGAGATGAAAAAAACTGTAGCTCTGTCCTTGAACTTAAAATAATTTAATCTCGGAACCAATTGTTCTAAGTTTAAAGCCTTGATCACATGAACTGTTCTGTTATGGACATGGGAAAAGATATTTTGGTTTCGCGACTCCAAATAACATGATTTCAATACTGCTTTTTTTTTTTTTTAAATAAAAGTACATATATTAAAAGACTTCATTTCCAACTTTAAATATTGTGCTTTGAAAAGTATATCATTAAAGCAATCATTTTCTTTATTAAACAGATTAAACAGACAATGTCTTACCCAATTAGGGTCAGGCAGCATGGACATATACACAGAAGAAATAATTAAATACAGGCACTAGAAAATGAACCAAAAATATAAATAGGAACAGTGGAAAGCTCAAAGCAATATTCGGGCAAGGTGATCATTGGTTCAGTTAACATATATATTGCACACCTACTGTGCGTGGCACAGTGCTAAATGCTGACAAAACATCAGCCAGGAATACACACGCCCTGCTCTCATGGAGTTTACTGACTAGCAGGGGATACCGAGACAAACAATTCCAGCGCTGTGCGATGAAGCTAAATGAAGGGGGACGTACAGGGTCCTCTATGAACAAAAAGTGGGCACTTAAGCCATTCTTCACTAGTTTCCTGTACCAAGGGAAATGTAAGCGAACCTGAGGAGTAAAAAGGAGTTAACTAGGCCACAAGGCTAGAAGTCACCTGAGGGAACAAACCACACAATACCACAGGGCCCAGGGCCAGGTGCAGATTCTTGGCAAAAAGTAGACATTTGTGACTTCCCGAGCTAACCCAGTAAATGAAGAGGGAGATCATCTGGATTCAACTAAGGAAGGGATGATAAGCTAGTGTAAGAGCTTGGGTTTGAGAAGTGGATGCTAAAATATTGTGTTTTAAATCTACTTTTGATATCTTAAACTCAGAATAATTAGCTAGCTTTTCCTATTACAAACAATGCCACAATGATTAACCTTATACCTATGTAATAAGGTTCTTTTGCAGATTATCTGTAGGATAAATTCCTGACAGCATATATTTTTCAATAGAAAGGCATGATATAAAATAATATTACTTTATGATCTGAGTCTGGCAAACAAATGCACAAATAATGTATGCCTTTGTATACAGAAACATACATAAGCACAAACATACATGTATATGAGAATATCTATGGGTCGGGATTTAAAAGAAACTAGTACTATTAGCACCTACAAGCTTACAAGGGTTATTTTTTCATGTTTACTTAATGTTTCTGATTTTAAAAAAAAATTCCTATAATGAAGCTCCTCAAAACACACACTCACATCGAAGATGTATTTAAAAATGCAAGCTGATATTGATGAATCATGATTAACAGTCTGCTGAAGAAGAAATATACTCAATTTAAGGTTTTAGTTAAATTAAATAATATAAATGCCTCCTGTTCTGACAATGATTATTTTAATTGTATATAAGAAAGGGAAAACTACCCCTGATAAGAGTATAAAAATGGAGGTATTCCATGTTCAACTTCAAAATTATCTTACTTAGTGTTTTAATTTTTGTAGGTTTGCCTAGCTAACAGGTAGGCCCCAAATCCATATACTTGGTGCTCTACATGAATTATGTCAATTAATTCTCATAACAACCAAATGACAGAGGCACTATTTTTATCCCCACTTCACAGATGTGGAGACGGAGGCTTCGGTTTAGAAACAGAACCAAGATCACAGAACCACTAGAGGACCAGTATCTAAAGCTAGGTGCTTCCTGAGCCCGGGGTTTTAATGACCAGACTAAACTGCATCTTTCAGCTTTCTCATAATGCTGTAAAGTTAATTTGACAAGATATAAAGTAAAACAAATTGTGCTTCGAAGTGCATAGTTTATGCCATCTAAGATAATGACTGCTTTTATCTCAGTTTCATAATGAATGTATATTAAGATAATGCCAATTAAAGGGGAAAATAAGATAGCATTTAGTGTTTTTTAGTGTTTTTTTTTTTAATAAAGACATTAGTGTTTTCTTTTTTTTTTTTCCTAAATTTTATTTTTTATAAACATATAATATATTTTTTTCCCCAGGGGTACAAGTCTGTGAATCGCCAGGTTTACACACTTCACCACACTCACCATAGGACATTAGTGTTTTCTTAAATAAAGACCTATATCTGGATAAATCAACTTGATTTAATCAGATTTGCCCTATATGTACTGTACACACACACACACACAAACACACAAAGGTCAGCATGCCAATCAAACAAGATTTTCATTTGATTATTTGCAAGTACATAGTCTTAGAAGCTGCCATCTAAGTTCTGTTATACTTTAAATGAAGACTAAAATACATTCTTAGAAGATAGTTGAATACACTCCAAGCTACTAGGGAAATAGAACCAATCTTCTAAGAGCATTCTTTCATTGGACCAAGTCTATTACCCCTATTATCCTAATTAACAACTTCCCAAGTGTGAGGGATTTCTTGGTAATACTTAAGCCCCCAAGAGTATGAGATGGCAACAGAAAAAGGATGCATGCCTACAAATGGTTTCTGACTATTTGTGAATAACATCTAGGTTGGCATCTAAATAAAAAAGGCTAGCTATCTTTCAAATAGTGGAAGACTATTATAACTGGTGACACTGTTAAGAAGGAAACCAAGATTATATATTCTGGAACTGTTTTCAAAAGTTGCTTTAATTGGCAGAAAGTTTTCCTAACAACTATGGTTGTTTACCTAAATAAGGGCAACTTTGAAAATTAGAATTACTACTACTAATACATACAAATGACATTTCCATTAAAAGTCTATTCCAGGAGAAGATACTTTACAATGGAGGCTGGGTGCTGCCTTGTCAGTTGGCAAGAGGGTCAAACATTTTAACCTTGGAATTAGGTATTAAATGAGACCTGGAGGGGATGGTGCTTGTTAAGCCACACTCATCCCTACCATTTAGACCAAGGTTAGAAAAGATGCACCGAAGCATATTTTTGAAAGGGTAGTGATAATCTTTTATTCTACACAGTCTCTTCATTGCTCATGAAACACAAATTTTGTTTTGAACATTTTGCCTGCTTTTTATCTCTTCATAAAAGAAAAAATACAAACTTTACCATACTTAGAGATGAAGTACTCAAATCTACCAGTGAAAGTGGTAAGAGTTACTTTGTCCAGCAGAGGAAGTTTTAATGGATTGTTTTTCCTATGTTTTTCAGTTTTGCAAAGATACTGTATCTGTACTGGTTTGTCACTCACGTATGGTGCAAGACTTGTTCTTCACTTGATTTTGCAGCTTGTAGTAAAGGCTAAAGAGTAATAAGAGGTTATTGAGTGTGTTAGGTATGTTAACATCTTGTTGTGAAATGGCCTACTAATAAGTAAAAATTAGGATTAAAAAAATATAATGATAAGGGCATTCTGGGGAGGGTTGTCCCAAGAGGGCAAGAGGCTTCATATACAAGCTCCAGACAGCTAGTCTACAAAGTTTATGATTTAGAACCTGACCCAGGCAGCAGTTTCTGGACAGAGACACAAACAAGGTCACCAACATTGAAGTGCAGGCTGGAAAGAAGCTTATTCTCCTGCATTCCAGCCTTCCTCTGTGCTCTCTATTTCTACTAGAATAACTGGTGTAGAAAACTGATGTGACTGTGACAGCTGAGCAAAGGAAGAGAAAGTTCAATTCCAAGACGCTCAAGTTGGTGAGATTTTAAAAGGATAGGCTGAATTGAAACCATAGAAAATATTGGCTAATTTTTGCCTATCGTGAAATAACAGCAGAAAAATGTAACAGTAAAAATGATAATAACATCTAACACATAATAAACTCTACTATTTGGGAGGCACCATGTTAAGGCTTGTTTAATTGGGTCATTTAATCTTCATAGAGACCCTATAAGGTAGGGGCAGTTGTCACCTCCATTTTACAGACAAGGAAAATGAGATTTGGAGAAATCTAAGAAATGACTCTCCAAGATCACACTATTTGTGAAGACAAATTCCTTTCACTCCTCCTGTTGAGAAGTGGGTCTATGAATCTGTATCAGTTCTGTGATTGCTTTGCTCAGGAGATCACAGCAGAAGTGATAGTGTGCCAATTTTTTGTACTGGAGCTCACGTTCCTGTCTCTTAGAAGACTCTTTCCAGGAAAAGCCAGGCACCATGTCAGAGAATCAACCACCCTAAGACCATTACGCTGTGAGGAAGCCCATGCTAGCCAAATGGAAAGGCCACGATGAGAGCAATATGCTCAGTCTTCCTTCAGCTGTTCCAGACCAATCACCTCAAGCAGACATGTGAGGGAATGTGATGGTTAATTTTATGTGTCAGCTTGACTGGGCAAAAGGATGACCAAATAGCTGATAAAACATTATTTCTCAGTCTGTCTCTGGAAGAGATTAACATTGGAATCAGAAGACTGAGTAATGAAGATCCCCTCACTAATTTGGGCAGGTATCATCCAATCCATTCAGGGGTGAATAGAGCAAAAAGGCAGAGGAAAGGTGAATTCTCTATTTGTTTTTGAGCTAAGATGGCTATCTTTTCCTGCCTTCAGACATCGGCGCTCCTGGTTCTCAGCCTTTCAAACTCACACTGGGACTTGTACCGTCAGACCCCTGATTTTCACAGACTCTGACTGAATTTCAACCTTGACGTTTCCAGTTCTCTGGTTCACAGGTGGCAAACTGTGGGACTTCTCAGCCTCCATAGTACAGGAGCCAATTCCAATAACAAATGTCTTCCTACGTATATCTATACATATCCTACTGGTTCTGTTTCTCTGGAGAATCCTGACTAGCACAGAGAGGAAGTCTTTGGATGACTCCGCCCCAGCTGACGACCTCAAGTGTTTTAGAAACCTTAAGTAAAAACCTCCCTTCTGAACTGAATCAATTCACAGAAATATGAGAGAAAATGCTAAATTGTCATTTTAAGCCACTAATTTTTTAGATGGTTTTCTACATGGCAACAGATAAGAAGAACACTGTAATTAAGTGGTAGATTTAGACAGTAGCACACAAGACCTCTGCAGGGAACCTACCATTTTCATAACACTAAGTCACCCAATAATGTAAGATGATATTTGCCTTTTTCACTATGTTGACATTTGCACTGATGGTGCCAAACCATTGGTAGATAAAATTGGGTATGTCTTAGCCTGAATCAATGGAGCGACACCAAATGATATGAATAGGCATTATGTTCTCACTCAGCCACATATAATTTTTTTAAATTCAAGTTTACTTAAAAATGTGCTAGATGAAACAGTAAAAATTATTAATTTTATAGAATCTTGACCCTTGTATATATGCATTTTGAGTATTGTGTGACAATATGGGAGGACCCAAAAAAGCCTCTGCTTTATACCTGCCATTTTGAGGAAAAGCAACTGGTGATTGAACAAGGAGATAAGCTAGCTGCATTTTTCATAAAACACCATTTTCACTTGAAAGAACAACTGACAGACAAGCTACGGCTATTCAGACTTGGGTATCTGACAGGCATTTTCTTGGAAAGGAATGAAATAAGCTTGTCACTTCAAGTCAAACAACTGACACTATTTTTGCCAGTGATAAAATTCAAACTTTCAAGCAAAAATAAAAATTTTGAAAAACTTGTATCTGCCACGAACCTGGCAGCTTCACAATACTTACAAACTTTTCCGATGAGTTCAGTGATGTTATAAACACATGTGATTTTTTTCTGTATTAAATAATGAAGTGTGTTAATATAGGGAAGGTCTGCCTAATTCAGGGAAGCGATATTTTCCAATTGACCAACCCATGATAGCAAAAAAAGGTCGCATAGGAGTTAATACCCATTCAAAATACAATATAGTTCAACAACTTTTAAATGTCAGAGTATGCAAAATTTACCAATTTGTTTTCAGAGCTCACATTGCAACTAACCATAAGAAATACCCACTTGTTGAGTTTTAATGTAGTATCAAAGAATTATATCCCTGATTATCTGAAAGGCTGTTAAAACACTCTTCCTTTTCCAATTATTTGTCTGTGTGAGGGCACACTCTCTGTATACTTCAACCAAAACAACAGATTGCTACATTTTGAACATAGAAGTGGATGTGGGAATTCAGCTGTTTTCTATTAAGTCAGGCATATTAAAAAGATTTACAAAAGTATAAAACAGCACCACTGTTCTCAGTGAATATCCTTTGCTTTGGAAAATAGATTGTTTTCACACACATACACACAGACTCACACAAATACGCTATTTATGTTACCATGTATTGGTTGTATTATTTTTATTTTAAAATAAATACATATTTTTAAAAAATTCTTAATTTTTACTTCTCTTTTTTCTTAGTTTTAACTTCTAATGTGGTAAATAGCAATACCTATCTAATCCACATAAGTGAAAACACACTGGGGTTTTCAATAACTTTTTTTTTTTTTTTTTAAGATTCTCCTATTTACTTATTTGAGAGAGAGAGCATGAGAAGGGAGAAGGTCAGAGGGAGAAGCAGACTCCCCATGGAGCTGGGAGCCCCATGCAGGACTCAATCCCAGGACTCTGGGATTATGACCTGAGGCAAAGGCAGTCACTTACCAATTGAGCCACCCAGGCCCCTAGCTTTCAAGAATATAAAGGAGTCCTGAGAACAATTTGAGAGCTGCTCCTCTAAAATAAAACATCACTTCACTCCATACACATATTGATCTGATTACACACTCACTATGAGGTAAGAGATCATATGACCCAGGCAACAAAGAAATGGGCCAAGAATCAGAAACAGGCCTATTAAAAATCATCCTCAGTTGGCATCATAAGAGAAATTACAAGTGTATTCAATGTAGAACAATATAGAATACTCTGATGGTCACATATCAGAGGCACACCCAGAGTAGTGCTCTTTAATTTGTTGCATCTACAATGTTATTGATTGTTGATAAGCTCTTTGTTCTAATTATACACAAAGACTTCATAATTTATATTTATACCCAGAAACATACAGTATTATGTCAGGGAGTTGTTATCAGATGTTAACACAGAAATTTTATCTTTTGTTGTACCCTATTGTCACTAAGCAAGAAAACTAGATAATAAACCTCTCCATCACATTTATAGCAATGTCACTCTTGGCTTGACAGCATGTCTCCTGAAAAATGTCACCGTTATTTCCTGTCTGGAGAGTGAATTTACTATTCCCTGGCTTCAGACACTTAATGTTCCATAACAACATCTTTATGACGTTTTTACAATCTTATTATTACATGAATGGCAAAGTAAGACTACCAGTAATGGGATGTATGGGGAAAAAATTAAGTAATTAGAGAAAGATATTAGAAAAGGTGCAATTCTGTGTTATACTTGGATTCTTCCTTAAAAAAATTTCAAACACCAATTTTCATCTGAAGCTTTTCTGGAGCAGGGCCCTTGGTGAGAAGTCTGTTGGTAACTCGGGGATTTATTTTTAGTCTGAATTATAGATAACCCCTTTGTTCTGTGTACAGCCCACACACTCATGAAACATTCCCTCTTTTCCTAACAGAAGAATCAGTTGCTGCAGTGCTCTGGGAAGAGAGTCATATCGTCACTACCAGAAGCATGACTCATTTTGATAAGGAGCCTGCAGCATTTCATCAAGATAGTGTTGCCATGGCAAACAGATACGGTATCTAGTTCCATGTGAGTCAGGGAGAACAGAATTAACACCTCAAGTGTATAAGGAGTTAGACTGACATAAATGCATGCATGCATGCTAAGTCAAATACTACTGGAGTTATGTCTTCCTTCTCTAAGGGGCTCAAAGGAAATGTTATCAAAACATTTTTTTCTGGTTGTTTGAGGAGTGTCAACTGTTTCCCAAAATGATGAAATAGCAGTATTTTAAACATACATTTTCTTACTCCTTCTGGCAAGTGAAGAATATTTCTTACTAATGGTACTTTCAGAAATGGGAAATGACATACCTTTAAATATTTTATGCTCCTTAAAAATTCCCATGACTACATCACCCACTCTGCTTCAAATGTGTACTTACTGAGAGACCCTAAGGCTTTAGGCTAAAAGCTTTACTAATTTAAAGAAGAGTTTTCCTTTATTTTTTCAGAATAAAAAAAAATGTATGAGAAAGCACGGACTAAACTTGTGCTCAAAAAGAACTGTATATTAATTATGAAAAATTGGTACTGTTTATAACTTTAATGTTTCTTTGAGATCATTGTAACTATTAGTCCCTATCTGCTTTCCCACGGGTACATCCACAGACATTGGAAATTGAATTTGGTTCCCTGGGAATGTTAACTAGATCCAACAATGATATGGTTCAGATTATCTATGAAAGTAACATGTGAAATAATAAAACCCCGAAGAGTAACTTTCTCCATTAAAAATATGGCTTTTAGGGGTGCCTGGGTGGCTCAGTGGGTTAAAGTCTCTGCCTTCAGCTCAGGTTATGATCCCAGGGTCCTCAGCAGGAAGCCTGCTTCCCCTTCCCCTCCCCCTCTGCCTGCCTCTCTCCCTACTTGTGATCTCACTCTGTCAAATAAATAAATAAAATCTTTTTTTAAAAAATATTGCTTTTAATGTAAATAAATTTGCTACCTTTTGAAATTAAAGTTTGTCTCAAAAAAACAGGAATATAGTTATTTCTTGATTCCCTGAGGTAATGGCTATAAGGGAGAGGTTCAATAAGAAGGTAGGTATAAGTCCAATTCAGAGTTAAAATATGAATAGACTTAATATAAATATATTTGGTTGAAATAAGATATATCATTACAAAATGCATTTACAGCTCTATAAACATTACACCAAAAATTAAGAATAATATGGCAGCTTAAGTACACTTATTATCACAGAAATTATTTCAAAAATGGCCAAAAGCTTACTATCTTGTCGCAAGTATTCTGTCATCCTTTTTTACCTTTTAGCTTTTTTGTCCTTATGGGTCCACTTTGGTCCCAGATAAATTATCTTTCCTTAGCCCTTTCTCTGGAGCCTAATTTCCCCATCTTGATTCTGCAGTGTGTGTATCCACAAGGACACAATCTCCCCTTTGCCTTCAACACACATTCAGTTCCAGGGTCTCTCAAAGACGGTATTGGCAGAGAGCAGGAGCTGCTCAGCTGCAACTAATTTGACTGGTCAGAGTAACTATTCTCTGCTGCAGTAGACATAATGTAGCATCTGTTGATCACTCTGTAGTCCCAAGTAATAGACAGATCTTCAGCTGTTGATGATTTGGGGTCTTAATTTTAAATGATACGTTGCCAGATTGTTGGAATTGAACCCAAATAGGTCATTAATTCACTCATACATTCATTTGGCATTTACCGATGGGCTATTACATGCCAATCACTAACTTCAGTGAAGTCTTAGGTAAATCCACACATGAATATCAATCATTTTAAGTAATGTTTGAATGTCATATTTAAGGTTTTTGGGGGAAGGGTTTGAGCTTTGGTTACAGAATAATGGCAATCAATTTCAGATAGCTCAAACCAAAAAAAAAAGGGGGGGAGGGGAGAGCAATTGATTGGAAGCATAATGAAGTGGCTCATATAATTAAGAGAAATGTTGAACAAGCAAGTTTCAGAAAATAGAGAAACCAGAACCCAGTAATCAGCAGAGGTGTGTATATGTCCCTTTGAGTCAGCAACCTCAGCCTCTCATAGCTCAAAATGCTCCATTTCTAGGAGAGAAATGCTGATTATTTTACTCAAGCGGACAAAGTCAGGTGGTACAAGCACGGCTGTTAAAAACCCATCTGGAAGACCTAGTTGTATCTGGGCATGATCCCTAAATGCAAAGCAGCCACTTTAAGATCAGAGCTAGCCCTGGACAAAAATCAATACTCAGAGAAGAGCCACAGACTATGCAGCCTGGGAGTAGGGGCTGGGGGCAGAGGAATTGGTTAGTAAAACAACCGAGTTTAGAAACACCACTGGCTGAGTAGTAGTTTGCTAGATGGTTCATGACATTTGAAAAAAAAAAAAAAAAGGCATTGATAAAATGAAAAATATAGCACTTCTGAGAACACTTGGTTCATTGTAACTACATGAAGAGAACTTGTTGAATAAATTGGGGGATTGTTAGGATGGCGCAATTAGGATGGAAGGATTCTGAATGCTATGAAGAAAGTCTAAAATATATTTGCACATCCTAGTGCATTTGCCCAGAATATACTTGAAAGAATCCTCGCACCTATCCTCTTGGCAAACTTCATCTAATCTTTGAAACCCAGCTGGAATCCCCACACTGTGTACTGGCTTCACGGATAAGCCATGTGCTACCTATATATACTTTTCATTCATACCTTTTATTGCACTTATCATGTTTTACTGTTATAATTCTGTTTATACGTCTATCAGAGTAAACTATGGATGTGTGAATGGCCCAGCATATAACTTAATTTCTTGTATACAGAGGTATTCACCTAAAATTTTCTATAAATCAAGTGAAGACAAAGGGGAAAATCAAAGGATTATGAGCTGGGTCTGACAGACTCCAATTTGTATGAAGTTCTGTGGTCATAGATTAGAGCAGGGTAAGACTAAAGACAAAAGAAGAGGTTAGTGGAAGAGTCTGCATAAAAATGCTGCGAGCTACAATGAATGCAATCGAGAAGGGTGAATTGTGAGTAAATCATATTAGAACTTAAGAGGTAAAGAAATGCAGATTTCAGAGTTGGTGAGGGGATAAAAATGGCAGTAACAATGTTTACGGTAGCAAATATAAGTAAGGGGGCATGTTGATGGGGAAAGCAATAGGTCCCGTTTAGGAAATGTCGTATGTGGGATGTAACTGGGACATCCTAGCAGATTCAAAGCAAGACCAACTGGTTCCAGAGGGTGTGCCTATAGCCCCTAAACTGTACAGTTTAATTCCTAGGGATGTTGTGAGTGTTAAATGTGTTAACAGTTATAAAGGACTTAGTATAGAGTTAAGGAATTGCTTATTCAAAGTTTGCTGTCATTGATCTTAAGAGTGGGAGGCTGTAAATCTTCACCAAAAATATCAAGATTGTGTTTCCACTGCTCAAAGCCAGCTTTTGATGACTTTGATCAACAAAGGGCATGATGGGACTTCTTTAAAAATCTGGCCCCAGCATACAGCTCAAAAATGCTTTCTCTTTTACCTTAAGTTAGATCCATCTTCAAGGACAATGAAAAGCTTATCAGGTCAGAAGGTGTGACCAGAAAAAGAAACTCTAGAAATGATGAAGTTATTTTTATAAAGCTTTTCCTCACATGATAGTTCTATTATATTCTAGAAATAGGAGTATTAAGCAGTTAAGCATAAACATTCAAATAGAAGATGTAGGAATGTGGCTCAACTAAAATTTTCAAACTTTTATAATCATTAGTATGTACTGAGATTCTATTTCACATTTATAAAATTCAATGAGAAATAAAATGAATGATCAGTCAATCTTTTCTTGGAAGCAAGGTTTATGTGTTATTCATATTAGTAATTCTAGTGTTGGCACATAGCTATCACATAGTGGGTGCTCAAAAAATTGTTTTTGAATTATTACTACAGAAATATTTTTGAAAAGTCCTTTAAAAAGTATAGCTAGCCAATTTGTTATGCCCTGCTTCTTATGGAAATTTTGTCTTGAAAGTATAAAAGTTCAAATAATTGGGGTGCCTGGGTGGCTCCAGGAGTTAAGCCTCTGCCTTCGGCTCAAGTCATGATCTCAGGGTCCTGGGATTGAGCCTCACATCGGGTTCTCTGCTCAGCAGCGTGCTTGCTTCCTACCACCCACTCCCCACCTGCCTCTCTGCCTACTTGTGATCGCTCTTTCTGTCTAATAAGTAAATAAAATCTAAAAAAAAAAAAAAGTTCAAATAATTTAAGCACATAGTAACTAATAGTATAACTTTGTTTGTCCACCTGCTAAAGATTATCTAGTTAACAGGGGACTCAGGCAAATTCACATCCTCCTGCCATTGCCATGGCACTCACATAAGAATAAATAAAAACAGGCAAAGAAATACTAAAAACTAATAAATGATAAACATAATAGGCCATGTCCAGTTTGGTCTGACATTGATCACAAACAGAAAGAAATTTCTTTGATTTTGCTCTCTTCCTGCCCCACAGATAATAATAAAAGAAAAGATGGTTAATCAAACTGGGTTGGCTTGGTATAAAGCAGGGGGCTGAAAGCTATAGCCTTCATAAGGAAATGAGTTCAAAGTCTACATTTTCAATTAATAGCTCTAGCAATTATTCATTAAACCTGAGTTCTGAAACACCTGAACCAAAGCAGGCACCAAAAAGAAATAATCCATAAAATGTGATAAACAGGATTGATCCATTTTATCTAGCATAATAATTCTCTGAAGCATTTTTGACTTCCTAAGCAATAAGAAAAAGTATTTAAATCATTTGTCATAAACACTGATGTATAATAATAGCATTTGTGCACTATGATGACCCGATTCTCAGATCTGCAAATCTCACCTACAAGCTTCTGAGTTTCTTCAAAATGCAATTAAATTTTTTTTAATGTGAAATATGTCCTTTTGCTTCTCACTTTCTGCAAAACACTGTGGTATGAACAGTCTAATATTCAATGCGCATTCATTTCACAATCTAAAATAGCTAAATGCAATTAACTCTAATATGTTTGGTGATGTGTTTTCCCAAGCGGAACAAATATCATCCTACAGATGAAGGGATGTAAAATGAACCACCAACCTTACACAGAAATATGCTGATTTGATTTTTTTTTAAAGTTTAATGGCATTTTATTGCAGTACTGATCCTTGCTCCTTTTATTATCTTTAAATATTTAACTGTCTACTGTCATGATCTCTCCAAGTTCTTTGAGCTTAGCCTCAGCACAGCTGGGCCACTTTAAGAGCTCCCAGTTGTATAACTAATGAGTAAAGACTATGGGAGCAATGATCTCGGGAATATGTTGTTGGTCTGCTGAATAAAGAAAATAGGCTCGAGCTCTCTAGGTATCTATTTCCCTTCCATAGTACTTTCTGGACTATTATATAAGGAAGAAATTTAGGTTTAAAACATGGAGTTCAAAGGAATCCAGGTCAGGACACTGTCTTCAAAAACCCTGAACTTCGCATCTATTTGCCCATATGTATTTCTGTCTTATGTCATCATCTCGCCATCTGTAGAACTACTCTACCACCAGAGTTTCAATATTTGATACATTCTGGGACAATGCCTACATTGTCCCTATATAGACAGGCAGGTATTACATAGATACTAAGGTAAATAAGATAGTCTCTGCTATACATGGCCAGTGTCTAATGAGGAAAACTGATGTAAAAAAAAGTCACAATACTTTACAAGATATAAACATAGTCTTTATTGTGTTCCAAAGGTATCCATTTTTCTTCTCATCCTAGAAAAACAAATCAAAACAAAACAAAAAAACTAACATCATTTATAAAGTATTCCTCATGAAAGAAAAGGGCAAGTAAAAGATCTCCCTAATTTAATGACCCATCCACCTCTCACCGAGATTTTAATCACTAAACACATCGATATTCATGGTTCTGTGTATACTTTAACTATGTAGGGTTTTTGGTCTTATCTCATATTTGCTCACTGTGCATATGGCAAATATATAGCCTGACAGTTAAAAACTGAGTATCTGAAGCTTTCCTCTCTGCTTTGAAACCCAGCTTAACCATTTACTAATTGTGTTCCCTTAGGAAAATGACTTAGTCTGTCCATGCCTCCATGCTCATCTGAAAGTTTGTATAATAGCAATTCCTACCTCATGAGGTTGTGTGTTAACTGTGTTTTAGAAAATAATATCCGTATTTTAGGATACTTTGACATCTTGGGACCTAGTGCACCCTCGATGGGGCTGACTCTCCTAAGGTTAGCTAATTCTGTGAGACCAAACAACTTCCCCGTGAGCACAGCTTTGATATGCAAACCAGCAAATCACAAATCCATTCATACCTCCACCCACCTCCTTTGATCAGGCTCCTGCCATCCAGGACACTATCTGCCAGCCTTAAAACACCACAGGGCCAGGTCCTGAACAACTAGGAATCACCCCTAGAACCCAGAGTCTATAGAAATCATTCAAATTCTCCAATCCTAAACCTGCTCAGTCTGTTTTACCTTGCCTCGCCCATTCTTCCTGTGAAAACCATGATAAAGGCTGTTGTCCCTGCTTTCCCCTCACCCCTCTGCCTCCTGACTGGCCTCTGTACTCTCTCATATGGCCCTGAGTGGCACTGTGTTCCCCTTCCCTCTGGGAACAGTGGGTAACCAGTTATCCCATCAATGACACTCATCTGATCTGTTGGCTTCACAATACCCGAATAAAAATAAAACCCGCATTTTAAGTAAGTTATTAAAAACATTCAGTTATATATTATATTCATTGCATATAAACATCTTAGGACAGTGCCTCACATTATAAACACTCAAATATCAACTATTTTGCCCGGTCTTATTTCTATAGAAGTACATGCATATAGATATTAAATAGCCAGCACTTACTTTCATTTTACTCAACTTACATTATTCAACATTTCCTATTACCAAGAACTATCTTGGGCATCGAGGCAAAACAGTGAACACATAGTATGGTCCTTACCCACATGCTTACAATCTTGTTAACAAATGTAATACTCTATGCTGTTTTCCTCTTGTTTCTTAGTAATAATTTCTAACTGCTGGGTTGATAGTCCATGCTTAAAAACTTTTTAAAAAATCAAATCAGCTTTAAGGATTACATCTTTCTAAATACTCTTCTTTGTATTATTCTAAGTACTGTTTTCACAGTATTAATTTCTGTTGTTCATCTCTATACCAGTCTTTTTCTCTTTTACCATTTGATGATAAGGAGAGGAGCCTAGAACAATATGGTAAATGATAACCAAGGGAAGTAGTTACATAATATCCTCCCATTCACATATTTCAGTCATTGAAATTTCAAATGGCAGCATTATGCCATTGGCTCACAGCTAGTCATCAAATAGAATCCAAATAATTTTGAGCCCTTATTTTTGCATGGTCAGTCTCCATTTGTATAGTTTGATTTTGTTCTTAAATGTCTGCTACATTATCTGTCTGTGAACTTCTCAGCTCCTCCTATCTGGTCACCAACATGTTAAGTATACTTAGAGTATCTGCCATACCATTCCCAATGTCATTAAGTCTCCTAAACGACAGTCACTCCTGCTGAGCAAGCTTCACACCCAGTAACACTGATACCTCCATCCACAGAGATGAAAACATGATGCAAGAGTAACCAAATCAGAACCTTTCTCTTCTCTCCCCCTCTGTCTCACATATACAAAGACCACACACAGCCAGTTGGTGCTGGGCAACAATTGTGTGTAGCCCCTAGACTGGCAACCATGTTCATTTATTCAAAAAGATTTACTGAGCACATGAGCCATCCAAAAGCTTTCCTGATGAAGGAGAGTGATCATAAGCAGACAACTGTGTGAGGAATTATTTCCAGATCTAGATGACCTTGCACAAAGGAGAAGACTAAGAAGGGATGTAAAAGGACTGGACCTGGGATATGTTTTGCATTCACGCCTGTGTGTTTTGAGGGAAGGAACTACAGAGAAAAGATCCCTCAAAGCAGTAACTCCAAGCTTCAACTTAAAAAATAATTAGTTGCCCATGCAAAGGGGGAGGGAATGAACAGTTTAGGAAGGAGGCACCAGATGTGTAAAAGCTCTGAGATAGGAAGGAGTTCGTAACATGAGTAAAATGGAAGACCATTCCACCAAGCTGGACCCTGGTGAGGAATGGGAGGAGTACGGTGGACCAAGCTTTGAAGGCAGGCAGGGGCCAGAATAAGACCAACATTATAAGCTGTCTTAAGGAACTGCAACAATGTATAAAAAATGAATCAGTAGAAAAATAACAAGGAAGAATGAAACAAGTATAAGAGACCATGAAGTCCCTGAGCCATGCCCACCTTCAGTTCTCTATAACCTCTCCTCTTCAATCTACTCTCCATGCTACCACTACTGTGATCTTTATTAATACACACCTTTTACTTTTAAGATTTATTCATTTGACAGCGAGAGAGAGAGAGAGAGAGAGAGAGAGAGAACGAGCAGCGCACAAGCCGGGGGAGTGGGAGAGGGAGAAGCAGGCTCCCTGAGGAGCCAGGAGCCTGTTAGGCAACTCGATTTCAGAACACTGGGATCATGACCTGAGCCGAAGGCAGATGTTTAACCATCTGAGTTACCCAAGCATCCCTATAAATACACATCTTCTTCCACCACTTCCCTTTTAAAAGGTATGATGACTGTCCATGTCTTAAGGATATAGTCCCAGTATACAATACACTTTTCTAGAATCATCTTCTGCCACTTCATCCCCTACACACTGTGCTTTAGTCATACCAGGCTATTCATTGTTACTTAAAGATGGCATTATATCTCCTCACTTTTGCTTATGCCCTTTCTCTTCTATATCTTATCTACCTTGGAAGTTATATGCAAGGCTCAGATGGCATCTCATCCATGAGGTCTTCCAGACTATATTTTCTGTACTCCAATAGCACTTTATCCATGTTTTTATACGAAATATAGCATTTTAAGTTTTATTTGCATATTCTACCCTCAAACTATGAGTTTTGTATGTTTATTTCATGTTGACTTTTCACTGTACTTAGTAACTAGTCCATAGTATTCAAAATGCTTAATGAATGAATACAGACATCTTTTGGCTAAAACCAAGACTTTTTATGCATTCCCAAACTGAGTTTTATATATAATCATGATTAATGGCCTTTTTTCCACTGAGTCATCCAGTCACTAAACATTAAGATGCAATAAGAATAAAGAGAGCTCTAAATTATATATTACAGATACATAATTTTTGCTAGTTATAGATTTTTCTTACCTAAACTATGTGACTACACTGAAACTTTATATATTTAAAAAGATGAGATAATATATGAAAAATGTTAATGAATCCCTTTCTCTAAATAAGTGGTTGAAGAAAAGTAGTGAAGCAGAAGATAGGTAAGAGATAAAGAAAATCATTTCCCTTTCATATTTAAGTGACAGAAACAACAGAATATCCTGGGGATCTTTAAAGACAATAAAAGCTACCTATCCAAAATAATCTTAGGAAACTTCTACCAGTGGGAGGGAAAATGAAATAAATAACCTTTAAGGGATCCTAGCAGGCCTCTGATACTTAGATTGTGATCCCTTACAGAAATCAAATACTGTGGTGCCTGAGTGGCTCAGTAGGTTAAGCATCTGACTCTTGATTTCGGCTCAGGTCATGATCTCAGGGTCACAGGATCAAGCTCCATGTTGGGCCCCATGATGAGACCCCTGTTGGGCTCCCCACTCAGCAGGGAATCTTCTCCTCTCCCTCTGCACCTTCCCACATATTGCCCTCCTGCTCATTCTCTCCCTCCCCCTCTCGCTGAAATAAATACATCTTGGGGGGAGGGGGAGAATTCAAATATTGTCAGAACCAGGAGACCTTATTCTGGACACAGTTCTGATACATATAAATTCCTGGATCTTGGAGTTCACCCATCTTTCTCAGACCAATTGCCTATTTGCTAAGTAATAAAGACAGATTACACAAAATTACTTGTAGTTCTTATATAGCCTATGACTGTACATCTCAAAGACAGTATTTTTGTAAGACTCAAATATAAACAACTTTCCATTAAAATGTTGATAAAATTTACCATAGAATATTTTGATATCGTCTCACACATACGTATGATATTGTAAGACACTGCCCCTTTTGAAAATTGACCTCTTTGGCATCATCATTCCACATTCTGCTAATGCCCACGGGTTGTAACATAAACAAAAATGCTGGCACTTACAGTATGCTCAGACAAGCTGTTACGTAGGAATGGCCCCTGTGCACATTTGTGCCACTCTTTTTGAAGAATTCCAACAGCAAATTTTCCTTCCGGCTTAGCATCTTGCTGACCCAGTTTTCCACACAATACTGCCTGCAGCTCCAGACAGTCTGCTGAAATAATGATTGTACCTCTATCACCTTTCCCCTACTAAGTGAGGAGCTCCCTCTCTGTGAGGGTTGCTGTTAATGAGAGGTAACGATGTGCGTTATGTGCTCCCACTTCCCACAGCTGAGGCCGACATCTTTAGTCGATCTTTTACAGAGAACTATACCAGACTTCACAGTTCTCCTTAGCAGAGCCTTACATAGAGCCACTAATAATCAATTAGGGTTGGAATCTGCGATGGAACTTGCCACCGTAGGCCAGATGGTCTCAACATCTACCTCCTACCTTTAATCTAAAATAACTGGAGAATAGATTTTAGAATCTATTCTGAAATCACCGAACAAGTTCAGAAATATGTTGAAAAAACTAAGCATAATTTGAGCTGGTTCTCCTGGTTTCATTAAATGTGTATAATTAGAGGCTATAGGATATTAAGAAATTTTAAAAAGGGCTATCTTCTTTTCATTTTATAACACGGACTGAGTATTGGAGGAAGATAAGATCCAATTGCCTTCATTTCCTTCCTTAATGATACTATTATTGACTATATAACTGCCTTAGTCCATAGGTCAATGCAGAATGTCAAAAATTTAGCAACAGCTATGGAAAACTTAGGCAAGTTTCTGATATCCATTAGGATCACAAAACAAACATCTCTATGACCTAAGCCTAGTCACCTGGGATATAGGCAACTGAAACAAAAATTCAAAAGCATTAAACTTAAGCTACCACCATGTTGTATTTCTTGTGACTAATAACCTCTCAGGCAAACACTTTTCAGACCAAAAAAAAAAAAAGGGTGACCAAAAAATAAAGGTTGCTCTCTAGCCCAGAATAATTTGTAAATACAGACTACATATAAACCATTTTTAAAAAGATTTATTTTTTTTAACAGTATGGAGGTTCCTCAAAAAGTTGAAAATAGAGCCATCCTATGACCCAGCAATCATACTCCTGGGTATTTACTCTCAAGATACAAATGTAGTGATCCAAAGGGGGTACATGTGCCCAAATGTTTATAGCAGCAATGTCCACAATAGCCAAACTATGTTAAGAGTCCAGATGTCCATCAACAGATGAATGGATAAAGAAGATGCAGCATATATATACAATGGAATACTATGCAGCCATCAAAAAACCTGAAATCTTGCCATTTGCAACGATGTGGATGGAACTAGAGGGTATTATGCTAAGCGAAATAAGTTAATCAGAGAAAGACAATTGTCATATGATCTCTCTGATATGAGGAATTTGAGAGGCAAGGTGGAGGGTTGTCAGGGGAAGGGAAGGAAAAAATGAAACAAGATGGGACTGGGGAGGGAGAAAATCTCAGGAAACAAACTGAGGGTTGCTGAGGGGTGGGGAAGGGAGGTATAGGGTTGCTGGGTTATGGACATTGAAGAGGGTATATGCTATGGTGAATGCCGTGAATTCTGTAAGACTGATGATTCACAGACATGTACCCCTGAAGCAAATAATACATTATATGTTTAAATTTTTTTTTTAATTTTTTTGGAGAGAGAAAGAGAATGAGTGGGGGAGGGACACAGGGAGAGAAAGAGAAATCTCAAGCAGACTCCCCTCTGAGCAGGGAGCCCAACACAGGGTTCAATCCCAGGACCCTGAGATCATAACCTGAGCTGAAATCAAGAGCCAGCCACTTATCTGACTGAACCACCCAGGCGCCCCTACATATAAACCACTTATAAACAAGTGAGCAGTAAAAAAAAAGCCACAGGCTTTTCTAGCTGCCTACATTTTGGCTTGGTTTCCCTCAGCAAAGTGTTTGAATAAAACCTTACATATACACCAAGTTGTTGATCGATGTTGATTAAATATGATATACACTAATATCCTTTTACTTCATCATCTAACTACAATCCCTGACTTCACAAAGAACTCACGGATTTGGAAATTTTGAATGAGTATGTGAAATAAGAAAGATGAAAAACTATCATCTTCTTGGCAGAGAAAAAAAAACAATTTTGGGAGGTACCTATATCTTCTTTAACTTATTCCAGCACCAGTATAATGCTGGGCTGTCCAACATGGTAGCCACAAGCCGTTTGTGGTGACTGAGTTCTTAAAATGTGGTGAGTACAAATTACATGTTGGATATAAAAGATACACACTGGATTTTAAAGCCTTATTAAAAAAACAAATATAAATAATGGAAAACATTTATTGAATAACAAGCCTTTAAGATCATATGCTACATACTTGTCAGATCTTAACAACCCTATAATAGAGTGACCAGTGGTCCCAGTTTGTCTGCACCGAGGGTTTTTTTTTTAAGATATTATTTATTTACTTGAGAGAGAGAGAGAGAGAGCATGAGGGGAGAAGGGTCAGAGGGAGAAGCAGACTCCCCACTGAGCAGGGAGCTCAATGCAGATTGGATCCTGGGACTCCAGGATCATGACCTGAGCCACAGGCAGTCACTTAACCAAAGGAGCCACCCACACACCCCCTGCATTGAGGGGTTTTAGAATGTGAAACTTCAGGTGCAAAAAAAAACTAAAAACATCCAGAGAAAAACAGGATGAGCTGGTCACCCTACTTATACATTAAATATAATTTACCCCACTCTACAGATGAGAACAATTGAGGTTCAGAGAGTTTCAGTGATTTGTGCAAATTCACACTACTAAAAAGTGGCAGACAAGGGATTCCTTTTGTGCCTGGTCTGCATTATACAGTACAAAAAATGTATTATACTCTCTTCCCATCAGAGAAGATTGCTGTGTTGTTTTTTATTCATTTCTCCAGTTTACACATGTAAAATATATAATGTGAAGTGTTATGTCAAAATCTGAAATAACAATAGCTAATGTCAGGGTCTGTTGATTTATTAACTTCTTAACTCTATGAGATGGATATTGCTATTACTCCCATTTTACAGACAAGGAAACTAAGGCACAGAGAGGTTAAACAACTTCCTCATATAATGAGATTTCCAGCAACTGGACTCAACCGAGATAGTCTGGCTTCAGCGGTGTTAAGCGGTGTTGTTAAAATGGCCCTTCTATGCAGCCATCAAAAGAAATGAAATCTTGCCATTTGCGATGACGTGGCTGGAACTAGAGGGTATCATGCTTAGCGAAATAAGTCAATCAGAGAAAGACAACTATCATATGATCTCCCTGATATGAGGGAGAGGAGATGCAGCATGGGGGGTTAAGGGGGTAGGAGAAGAGTAAATGAAACAAGATGGGATCGGGAGGGAGACAAACCATAAGTGACTCTTAATCTCACAAAACAAACTGAGGGTTGCTGGGGGGAGGGCGGTTGGGAGGGGGGGTGGGGTTATGGACATTGGGGAGGGTATGTGCTATGGTGAGTGCTGTGAAATGTGTAAACCTGGCGATTCACAGACACGTACCCCTGGGGATAAAAATATATGTTTAAAAAAAATAAAATTTATTTAAAAAAAAAAATGGCCCTTCCGAACTGCTTGTCAGTGAATATAGCCGCACTGCCGATCTCCAGTACTGCAAAGGGACTGGAAGAGCTGGGGGGAGCATGGAGAAGTATCATGCTAACCTGGACGCCAAATCCACCTGTAAACACTACATCCCATGGGATCCATATATTTGGGGTCCACAAAGAATAAGGGCCAGGCTCTAAACACTTTTCATGTAACATTGTCATTTTTTTCTTTCTTTTTTCTTTTTTAAGATTTTATTTATTTATTTGTCAGAGAGAGAGAGAGAGAGCGCGCACAAGCAGGGAGAGGGGCGGACAGAGAGAGAAGCAGACACCCCACGGAGCAGGGAGCCCAACTCAGGACTTGATCCAAGGATGCTGGGATCATGACCTGAGCCAAAGGCAGACGCTTAACCAATTGAGCCACCCAGGCATCCCAGGCCTTTTTAAATTCTTAATTTTGATTTGTCTTTTGGTTCACCGATGTATATTTTTCCGTTACTTTTTAAAATACATGGATGATATCTTTTTTGAGAATTTGCTTATGTAAAAATAAATTTTGCTGTCTTTATTCATAAAAGAATTGGTTTTCTATAAAATTTTTGCATTAAATCTTTTTTTCCCTCTGAGTTTTATAGAAAATTAGTACTAAGTTGGTTGTTTCATTATCTTCCTACCAATATATACATAGCAGAGGAATCATCTGATGTCATCGTGATTTTTTTTAATTTAAAATCAGTTAATTAACATATAGTGTATTATTAGTTGCAGGGGTAGAGTTTAGTGATTCATTAGTTGCAATGAACACCCAGTGCTCATTATATCGAGTGCCTGCCTTCATGTCCATCACCCAATTATCCTATCCCCCAACCCCTCCCCTCAGTCAACCCTCAGTTTGGTTCCTAGAGTTAAGAGTTTCTTATGGTTTGTCTCCCTCTCTGATTTTGCATTATTTTACTTTTCCAACCCTTCCCCTATGTTCACCTGTTTTGTTTCTTAAATTCCACATATGAGTGAAATCATATGATATTTATCTTTCATGATTTTCATTGTTACAGAGGAGCTACTTTTTATGGCCTCAACACTTTTGAAGTATTTTGTAAATTTACTGGAATTTTTTTTAAATATTGCCAAAATTGCCAAAATTAAAAATTTTTTAAATATTGCCAAAAAATATTTTTTAAATATTGCCAAAATTGCCAAAATTAAAAATTGCCAAAATATCTATAGATTTCTTTGTATTGATTTTTGTCTGGAACATGGCGAATCCTTTTAACTGCCCTTATCAACCCAGGACATTTTTCAACAATTACCTTTTATGGGTGTTTCTGATCCAATTATTCTAGTCTCTAGAACATGTATAATCTTGAGATTGACTTTCCATTTTTGGGTTGTCAGATCTATTATTGCCCTCCTCATCTTTTTTACTATTTTGCCTTTTTCTGTACATTGGGAGAGAGTTACTCATTGTTCACATTACTAATTCAATTTTCTGCAGTGTCAAATCTGTCTTTTACTGTCTCCAGTGTGAATTTTAATCCAGATAATGAATTATCATCTCAGCTGGCATATATATATATGCAGGGAGCCAGATGCGGGGCTCCATCCCAAGACCCTGAGATCATGACCTGAGCCAAAGGCAGACACATAACTGATGGAGCCACCGATGCAGACCTCTCTGCAAGGTCTTTCTTTCCCAGGTAATTTTTCATAATTTCTAAGATGGATTTCCTTTTCTCTTCAGCTACTCAACACTGAGTAATTCATGTCTGTCTAGATTCTCAACATGTATTGATAGAAAACATTTAGTTATTGTAAATGAGCAAATTAACCCTTGCCCCCGCCCCAGCTCTGTCCCAATACAATCTCTCTCTCTATGATCTATAATGTTATGGCAAGTAAATAAACATGTTCTTGGGCCCACTCTCAGTATACTAGTAGCTTTTAATCTAGTGAGGTCCCTCTGCATTGAAGTGGGACTTTCCACTACCTGTCACATTCACTAGCTCTCCCATCCTCTTCACAGTGGAGTCAAGACACTATAGGTCACAGAAAGGAGTGATACCAGGTCTCCGGGCATCCTCTCCGCAGGACTTGACTTGTATGGAGCATGGTTGCTAGAACGCAACATGAAATCTCCAGTAAACACTGTACACAGCCACCCTCTTCCTGCCTAGTATCCCTTCGACTGCCTTTACCATGTATGTGGGACTTGGGGGGTGACAAGAAGAACAGTGTAGTTCTGTCCCAGGTTTTTGTGGCTCAGACCCTCTGAAGTGAGTGCATCTGGAGAGAAGAAGTGATAAGGTGACCTGAAGAAGAAAAAAAAAATCATTTCTCTACCCCTTTCAAGGAGATAAAATCAGTAAAAATCATAAAATTACGAGTCTATTTCCCACACTTTAAAATCCCTTCTCACCGTTCTTCCAGTTACCGAAACTTCCTCTCAGATTTTCGCAATAGGTGAAGTTTTGGTTTCATACTGTGGTTGCGTTGTGAGAATTCCTCTTCATCTGTGCCTTCACAGGGACTAAGTGTCAGAAGCATCTGCAGGGAGGACAAGCTAGAGGACTTTTAAACAAGAACAGCTTTAGTTCAGCCAAGACTTTGCACCTTTTATTTTTCAAGAGTTCCTGGTATTAAATATAAAATAATATTCATTTAAATTTTTTCATGATTTTTCTTAGTCTTTGAAGTTCAGTAGAGTAACAACTCACAATGCTTTGGATCTCTGATGTGGCTGTACAGTGATTCTTTGAACACTCTGGGCTAGATAATTTACATATCAACCTAAATATCATCAAAGATTCGTGAAGCATTTTTGAGTGTTGTACAGAAAGTTTATGTGGTTTTGACACCTCTGCTGAGTCACCTAAGATGTATTTGTGTCACCTGAAAATGGCTGTGGTGACACATGACCCAACTGCTGTGTTTATTAGGACAGTCACATCAGAATAACTACCTTCTACAGTAAAGTGTTTTTTTCCCCCCAACACTATTAAATTTGACCCAACAATGTGAAAGCAGTACTGCATGGACAGAGCCATCATAAGCAGACTTCAGGAGCCTACTTTGCATTGGCAGGAGATGATGTGAAAGAACATTTCCATCTCTGCCATTACAAATAAAATATTTGCATTAGCAACATTATACATGCGGATTCTGAAACAAATTCAGCTTAAAGATTCATCATAATTGGAGGCACTGTGTTATTAGCTATTCTAGCTTCCTGTAAATTCTCTATGATTCAGCCTAAATACTACTTCTAAAATATTGTACTTTTTCCTGATTCAGCTGTACATGTAGCACTGCCATCCTAATGGTCCTCTGATGACATCTTCTCTTCTTGAGAATATATTTAAACATCAAATTCCTAGAATCAACGTGCATTATTTAAAAATGTTTACATAGTAATACCATTCTTATGTAGTACCTTCTTCATGAGACCAAACATTTTCTCCAGCTTCTCATTTCACTAATGTGAAGTTTCCGTGAATAGAGATCCCAGTACCTCAACCACAAATACCAGATAAATCATGATATTAAGTCTATGATAAAGGCTTTAATTCTATTTTCTTTTAATTAAATTGATTGATATATAAATAGGATTTTGTTTTTGTTTTTAAGAAAAGGAGCATAGAGGAAAAACTCATAGGTTAGTTGTGGTCAGTAGAGCTACAATATTTCTAATAATAAATGGAACAAAAATTCAAGTGGTTTTTGTAATATGCTTACTGATGCATATCTACTGCCAGTAAAAATATTATGAACACCATAAATTTGGCATTTTCCTAGCTACACTTTAGAAAATTGACAAATATCATATGTAGCACTACACTAAACAGCCTAGGAGATTGGAGAAATAAATTTTAAGCAGCATATACAATGCAAATGCCTGGATTTAGTTTAAAAAAATAATGGAACTTTTTGTATTTCTAAATGGTACACTTATCCCACATATCAAATAGAGATATAGTCAGAAAATGTGTACCATTTAGAAAATCTGAGAAATAATGACAAAATGAAAAATAAAATCACTGTAGGGAGGTAATTATGGTACATACTTAAACTATGAATTATAATAGGTAATACTACAAAAAGTTCCATTATAATAAAGCACTTCTATTAGTCATGTATTTTATTCATATATATCAGTTACATAGATATATCTCATATGTGGATCTGCATAAGGTTTTTAAATCTTCTAAATATTTTGTAATGTTTAAAAGTCCTTTATATGATGAACCAGCAGTTTACATGGAGGTGAAATGAATGACTCCTGGGCATTTATAAGTTTCAGACAAGCTTCCCACTCCTACCCCACATGCTCCTTGCTTAACTACCCTCACCAAGAGTCCAGCTGGTGGGTATTTGGGAAATAGAAGTTAATTTTAAAATTTACCTAGACAGAGCATTATTGGAAAAGGAGATCTGCCAAAAAATTCATAAAGTATGTCCAAAGAAGTTTTCAGTTACTCACTACTATTTCAAATTATATATTTCTCTCTTAATTGGTAATATTTCTATTTTAAGGCAACTGACAGCTTATGGAGATGTCAAACATTAATTTCACATACTACTTTGAGTTTAAGTGGCTCATTTCATCAGAAAATCAAAACTAGTTTCACCATCAGACAATTTTAAAAAAGAAGGTATTTTATGGTTTTTACAATTTTTATCATTATTGTATAAACACACATTCTATCAAAATCTTATCCATACTTCCTTTTCAACATCTGCTTCTAGAATGTGACCGAATTTTAATTTGTTGCTTCATTTTACTAAGAAATTTTAGCAAAATGTAGAATGTAAAAATGTTGAAGATAGCACAAGAGTATTATATTTTTGTATTATTTTGTATTATTCTCTGGATCTTTATTTTCTGAATTTTTAATGCTTTGACACATTTTGCTGACACTGAAGGAACTGATCTTTGAGGGTTAGCTAATTCCTAGAGATAGCAAATAATTTGCCTGGGACAAGCCTTCCATATGCAAACCAACACATCTACAGTCCATCCCCACCCCTCCTAACCCCCCCCACTCCCCCACCCCCCCACCCCCACCCCCGCCAACTACCTCCTCTGTTGGCTTTCCCATTCTGGGCCACTACCACACCCACCCCCAAGGCAGGGACATCCACTACATCAAAGCCTGCTGAAATCATTCAAACTAACCCATCCTAAACTGGCTTACCCTGCCTCACCTATCCCTCCCCCAAAACCTAAGAATGGCTCATGACCACATTTTCCCCTGTCCCTCTGCCTCTTGACTGACCCTGGGGCTTCCCCATATGCCCTCTCCTCTTGGAAACCCAGCAATTATCCTTTCAATGACAATAGTCTCCTGAACTATTGGCCTGGCCATACCTGAGTAGTAATAAAACATGCACATTTTAAAATACATTTCACCTACATGTCAGTTTTTGTCTATAAAAATTTCCTATTCGTTAGGAAGCTGATAATGTGAAATCTTGAAAGATCTTCAAGGGGTGAAACATTCCCCATCTTAATTCACTGCCATCAAACAACTCTTTTTCTTTAAAACATTTTTTTTAAGATTTTATTTATTTATTTGACAGAGATCACAAGTAGGCAGAGAGGCAGGCAGAGAGAGTGAGAAGAGGAAGCAGGCTCCCTGCTGAGCAGAGAGCCTGATGTGGGGCTTGATCCCAGGACCCTGAGATCACGACATGAGCTGAAGGCAGAGGCTTAACCCACTGAGCCACCCAGGCACCCCACCATCAACACCTCTTAAAATTATTTGTACTCTGTATCAAAACAGATGATTGTTATTCTGTAGACAGCATGTCCTTACTCTAATTCAGATCTGTACACTAGAGTTTCTCAACTAGTGTGAAGCAAATGGGTTATAGTCGGAAGAGATCCATCTCTTTACCCCTCATGACTCCAGACAGGGCCCTGAGAAGCCAGGACTCCTGGGCTGGTGAACTCTGGCTATCAATACCCTGCCCAGGCTCTCCCAGTTTGCTATATAAATATTAGTATTTTCTCTGTGTGTAGCATCTTGAAAAAATTGATAGTACTACTTTAAACTAATAATCATTAAGGAGTTCGGACTGTGGGTTCCACTTCCAGGTGATTCCCCAGGCAGATTTAAAAGGTAGACTGCAGGGGTGCCTGGGTGGCTCAGTGGCTTAAAGCCTCTGCCTTCGGCTCAGGTCGTGATCCCAGGGTCCTGGGATGGAGTCCCGCATTGGGCTCTCTGCTTAGCAGGGAGCCTGCTTCCTCCTCCTCCTCTCTCTCCCTCTGCCTGCCTCTCCGCCTACTTGTGATCTCTGTCAAATAAGTAAATAAAATCTTAAAAAAAAAAAAAAGGTAAACTCCTGTGTATTTTCCATTTTCATTTTAAATATTGATCTACAATAATGTTTTCTTACCAACACCAATGCCAATGCCCAACCAGATTTTTTACATTAGACTTAAAATCTCTCGGGATCTTTCCACAAGCAAGATAAATTGTAATTCTTTATATGGCCCAAAAGGCCCTTCATGGCACCGCCCCTGTTTCTCTTTGCGAACACTTCCCAGCAAGCCCCAGCATTTACTCTTTGCCTGACCGAACCCCTAACATTTCACAAACATACCATGCTTGCTCTTTTTGTCTTTGCTGCTCCATTTGCCTAAATGTCCTGCTCCTCTGTTGACCTGGCATTTTCCTATATATTTTTCAAGATTCCATGTAAACATAGCATTTATTAAAAAAAAAAAAAGATTCAGTGTAAACAGAAGTATCACTACAAAGGCTTCTTGGCAACTCCTGTCCTTCCCCTCCATGTGCACTTCCTCTCACTTCCTATCTCCCAATTCCTGGGAAAGTTGGTTCATCTTCTCTAAGATCCCAGATAACTACATGAAAACTTCTACTGTTGCACAAGTACACTGTATTAAAGGTGTCAGTTTATAAACCTGCTGTGTTATGAGATATTCAGCTCTTTATAAGATCGGAGTATGTCTAACCCACCTTTTTTCTCAAAGTACATAGCAAATGTACCAACTAGTGGTTACATTTAGTTTTATTTGCTTAGTACTCCCCTCCTTGAAATCAATTGCACCACCACATTCCTCCACTGTTCCAGAACTGCTTTCTTTCATTTCTTTGTTTTCATGGCCACAGGATTTGGTTTTTGAGTATGTATGTGGCCTAAGATTACCTCTCCTGGGATATAAATATTAGTAAATTAGAAGACTTTCCTTTCTGTTTAAACTAGGAAGAGATGGTCCAGGAAAATACTGAGAGTCATGGAACAAGACACAGACATAAAGATAGTTCAAGAGGATGAAGCATGATCACAGAAGCAGAAATGAGAGGGAGAAAAAGAGTCCTGATGCACTGGAGACCTTGGTTTGGGGTTATTTGGGTCTACCATGAACAAACTTTTTTTTTTTGCTTAAATTGGTTCAACTGGAGTTTTATCATGACCCCAAAATGCTAACTAACAGAGAAAGAAAATCAACAAATGTGAGAGAGCTGACAGATGAAGGAGAGAGAGAAAGAAAATTAAAAAGTCAAATGTCACAGAAAATCCTTTCAACTTCACTCAACTCACTCAGTATGCAAGTTTTCCAAACTTCTCATCAGAATTATTAGTGTTGGGTGGCAATCATGTGTCAAATCTCCAGGGTGAGATATAAAAATCTTTGTAATAAACACAAGAATCTACTATCCAAATGATACAATAACAATCAGAAGAGAATTTTAACACTCCATGGTTTTAAGTTAAAACTTCCCTATTTATAAATTCAGAAATCTTCCAGAATAATAAAAAAAAAAAGACTAACATTATGTGGTTATGTTAATTTGGCCACTAATTTCTAAAAGTTTTTGACATTATTATGAGAGAAGATTAAAGCAAACTGCAAATTTTGCTCTCTAAATTGACCAACAATTGAAAATATTGAAAGGTTAATATAAAAGGCTTTTAGAGTCTGATGGATATTTTGCAGCTTTGAAATAGATAATTATTCTATATTGATTTTTTTTTTTAATTTTAGAGTCTAGCAAACGATGTGTAGGATTTTCAGATATATACAAACAGCACCAACCTGTCTACACTTCCTCTAAAAAATATATATTCTTTCCATATTGACCCGTCAAATTGACAACCCATTGCATTTTATCTTTATGGAATATGCACTAAGAGCACTAAGCCAGATGCCGCAGGAGCTGCCGATCCAAAGTAATTTTTCAAATGGAAATTAATTCAGCAATCTAGGGAAATACTACCACAAAACAATGCCTTACTGAATCTCATTAAATCAATTTGGAAAGGCATATGGGTGGAAAGGTAAAAATAAATCAACAAGATTAAAGAGGAAGTAGATTGCTTTGTAACAAAGAGAGAGGAGGTATAGTATCTGGTTGCCAAGTAACAGGATGTTGAGTAGGAATTATTTGTCTTCCTTATAGAATGAGGCAATTTTGAAGATTAGAGCAAAATACTGTTTGCATACGGTCCAGTTTATACAAACTGCCTTTCCCTCAACAAGACCTACTCCATCTTTCGAGAGGGAGATGAGCTTTCACTGAAGGAGCCATTGCCTAGCAACAAGATGCTGAGAAGGCGAGCTGAGTCCTCTCCAGAAAGAGCTCCTTCTCTCTCCCCACTGCACTGCAATGACCTCTAGCATAGACTGGTGCCCTTGAGAGAACCACCTTAACAACCAGAAAGCTACGGGAGAAGAGTTTTGCTAAGATCACTACAAGGTCTAAGCGGTTCCTTTGTTTGTAAGCAGGTCACACAGTGCTCATGCTTCTGTGCTTAGCACTGCACAAAGCATTTTCGCAGACATGCTTTTACTCCACGTAAGCCCCTGGCTCTCGTCGGGATTGAGGCATATGACTAACTACCTGACTAACTACAGGCCTCAGGTCTAGCTGGTCTTACCTCACCGCCAGATGTTTGCTGAAAAGAACTGAATGAACTCGATTTAATCTTTGCACTGGCCTCGAGTGTTACACCCACCAGCCCCACCCTACCAGACACAGGGTAGCCAAGCTTCTTTTAACCGCTTGTTCGCAGTGTGACTAGTCCTCTGCTCCTTCTACCCTTCACTCCCACCTCCTTGATAAAGATTTTAAGTATTTTTTTTTTTAACTGGGCCCTAATAAGCACACAGTGCTGTATGCTGGAGATAAAATTAGGAGCAAGACATAGTTCCCGTGGGAGCTTCTAGGACTCCATGGGAGGAAACAGGAGAAGCGGTGGGCAGGGTGCCTGGAGATGATACCTCCACTGTGAGACCTAAAAAGCCTGCAGAGTCTAGTGGGGCAAAAAGGTGAGAGGGGCTGGAAAGTGAGGTGGAGTGGCGGTGGGGAAGAAATCAGGCAGACAGAACAAAGGCAACAGGAGACATGGATCCCGAAGCCAGGGGGGTACGTTACCCTCTCTCCTTATAGCTCAGTATTGGTAAATTTTTAGTTACAAGTCAGATTGACTTAATAACTTCTTATTGCAACCTAGCCTACAACCAAAAACAGCTCACAAATCTAGTACAAAAGCTGTCATATTTCACCAGTCTCTTATTCAAATTACATTTCATCAAAATGTACACCCACATGTTTCCAAACAGGGGACAGGGCTTGGAATGCACTCAACATAATTATTCTTAAGGCTACAGGACAGTAGAACAGGGTATTCACTCGTAAATCTTTTGTCAAATTGTAAACACCCAAGAAAAATCAGGAAATGGATTCTGAGCCATTCAGGCACTACCCTTGCAAATGTCTGTATTCACGTGTACTTACCTACTCCTAGACGCGGGCCTTATTATTCTTTCAAAGGAGGAAAATAGGCATGCCAATTGGCTATGATTGTTTTAATAGATAAAACGTTTAATTTCTGAAGGAGTGTTTCTGAAAACACTACGCCCAAAATTAGAGCTGCAGGCTTTTCTCACGGGCTCTTTGGAGCCGGGCGTCTACTCTGCCTCTCTGCTGCCCCCATGTGAGTTGACAGAACACAGCAGCACAGCAAATCTTGCCTCAGAACAAACCTGCCAAGCCATAGAATTTCAAGAAAGGAGAGATCACGTGACAAACACAAGCCTTTCCCGCAGATTCCAGGAATCTGGATTTGTTGCGACTCAATCACTGTGCAGATGGGTTTCTATTGACTAATATTTTCAGGGCTCGTTTCAAAGAGAGGAGAATTTTTCCAATATCTGAAGACAGCTCAAGATATATATTTAAATAATATGAAAAAGAAAGGAGGATTTAATTGGCTAATTAAGGCTCCAACTTATACAATTACAGAACAATTAGTGCACAGCCAAGAACTAAACTTCAATTTTTTTTTTCCACCTTAGGCATGCTACACCATTCCTTGCTAATGGAATGGTATACATCAAGGACTTCAACTAGCTTTCTTATCTTACTAAAGCTAACTATATGTATTTCCTTCTAAAATAAGCTATATTTGGTAAGTTGTATTCCATACAAAATGTGAAAGAAAAGTTCTATTTTGGGGCTGACTTTTCTAGAGTGCCCTTCAAATATGCCGATCCTCTCATCTTTATTTCTATCCTGTGCTTAGAGATTACAAGTATTCCTAACCCTTCACATAATCATTCCTTGGCAGATGGTTTGCAAATGGTTCCCTAGCTTCTCTTATATACTAGAAACTAACCTTTCAATGTTTCACCCATCTTAAATTAAAATAATTTCTTCTGCCCCCAAACTTTCTTCCATACTGATTTTCCTATACTTAGGGTTTCCTTATCTTTCCAGTGTTAATGCTCGAAAGCTATTTTTGAATCCCTTTCCCCTTTCCTCTGTGTTCCTTTTCAACCTGTCAATGCTAGGAACCCTGCCACAGGCCTGCTTAGCACTGGCTGGAGATTCCTGATGAAAAGTAGATGCTTAGTAAAGATTTTTAGATGGATTTTTGACGGATGGATGGACTGACAAATGTATCAGGAAAAAAAGATAATAGACCATCAAAATTTTGGGGAAAAAAAGGCTAAAAGGATGGGTATGCTATAACAGGGAGATGGAATCTAATTCAAGATATAAAAGGGATAGGTTATCATGATGTGACTTTTAAGCTAATCTTTATAAGATAAGAAATTGTGAATCAAGTAACAAGAAGAAGGAAAGGATTCTGGCCTGAACGGTCTGTTCTTAACCTCTGAGGTAGGAAGGAGCTTGACATCTTCACATAATTGCAACATGTGCAGGGGAGAGAGGAGGGCAAGACGATCAAGTATCCAAAGTGGAGAGCTGGTTGAAGGATTTTTTAATCCCCCTTTGGCATATTGGTAGCTTTTTTTAGCAGGTGAATCATACATTCATGCCAACTGCCTGTTCCGCATTTGAGATTTGAAATTTGAGATTGAAATTGGGTCTTACAGCACATGTGATTAGATTTTATCCTAAGAGCAATGAAAGCTGTGGAAGAGGTTTAACCAGGAAAGTGACACATTCTGATTTGAGCTTATAAAGTACATTAAAACCCTTCCATAACACCATAAGTGTGGTCCAGAATTTTCACTGCCACAAAAATGTGTTGTTTTGTTACAATTAGGTCAATGAAGTGACCTGGTTGCGCCTACTAGGACAGTAGTGGGAGTCCGGAAGTGCTGTCCAAATTTCTCTAAGTCGGGGCCTGGGTCCCAGCCTCATTCAGCACCACCTTGTGGCAACTGTTAAGTCTAGGTTAAATATCGGTTGGAATGATTCTGCTGAGTGCTACAGCTGGGATTTCCAAGATAGTAGCTGTTATAACAAAAATCTCATGTTTTGCTGACACCACATAGGGACGGCTGAACTGGAAGAAAACTGGAGGAGTGGGAGTTCTCATCCACTTCCCAAGACATGAGCTCCTGATATTTCCTTAATGGGCATTACCTCCCTTTCTTTGGGTCCCTCCACCAAAAGATGAGAACTTCAGCCTCCCGTTTGGGAGTGGGGGAAGGATAGAGAATAGCAACCAAGCAGAAATTGCATTAGATCCAATTTCTCTGAATTATTGGTGCTTGTCATGGACTTTTATGGTAACATTCCAACTGTTCTATGGAAACTGGATTATAGGTGTAAGAGAGGTGGTTTAGTTAGCAGATCAGTAGGAGGCAAGTGCAAGAGCTCAAATGAGAGATGAAGGTTTCTTTTTCCTTACCTTTCTTTTTTTTTTTTAAGTTATCTCTATGCCTAACGTGGGGCTCGAACTCATGACCCCCAGATCAAGAATTGCATACTCCACCTACTGACTCAGTCAGGCACCCTGAGAGATGAAAGTTTCTTAAACTAAAGGGGCAGCTGCAGAAATGGAAGTAAGGTGGAACGTTTGAGGTATTTAGGAAGCAGAATCGGCTCGCTCAGTGACTGACTGGATGTCAGGGGGTAGAGGAGTAAAGTGTCAAGCAAGACCTGCAATCACCCAGGTTTCTACCCTGAAAATACAGGCAGATGGTGGCTTAGTATACGGACATACTTGGGAGGAAACATTTTCAGGAAGAGGTCACGAGTTCTGTTTTGAACATATGTTTGAAGTCCCCTGAGACGCTCAAGTGGATCTGTTGCTTAGGCAAATGGCTCTGCATGTCTAGATCTCAAGCAAACGGGTCTAACTAGAGGTAAACATTTGAGACCCATTGCTGTGGAGATGGCAGATTGGAAAGAATATGACTGCACAGCAAAACAAGGTAGATTTAAAAAAAAAAAAAAAAGGACTAGAACTCAAGAATGAGAAAAGTAGGGAGAATATGGTGTTATAGAAGCCAGAAGAAGAAAACTTCCTAAGATGGGATGAATAGAAAACCATGCTGAAAGTTGTTCTGAGGTCAAGCAAATCCAGACAGAAAATGATCTGACCCATCGATTTGGAGAGCAGGGTGACCTTAGCAAGAAGAGTTGTGTGGAAGATGACAGAATGAAAACCAGCCTAGAGTTATTTGCTAATCTATTGAGAAATTTTAAAATGAAAAATGATGTGTTTAATTTTATATGGTTGAGGAGATATAAGCAGTTAGCCTAAGTCAGCCTAGATATTTCTTTGAAGCAGTTTAGTAGTAAAGAAAAAAAGAGGCAGGGCTAGAGGTGAGAGGAAATTTTCTTTTTAAGATGGGATAATTTGAGAATATTGAGAGGAAGGTGCCAAAAATGGTGGAGGAAGCAATGACAGAGGATAGAGAAAAGATCCAAAATGTAAGATTCTTGAGGAAGTGAGAATGTGTGGCATTGAGAATACAGGAGAGGTTGGTCTTTGATCAGAGGAGGAAGGGTTCTACTGTTGCCTAGGAGAGGAGGGATACAGATGATATCGGTCTCACAGAGTCTGTGGTTGGAAATTCCCACAACCTGGGTTTAAACTCTTTTGTTAACCTCCAAACCAGTCACCTTGCATTGGACCACTTTCTGTTCCACAACTTTTAGCACAGTTTACCCAAGCCTTCACAGACAGGCACCATTGGTGGTTATATCTAAGAGAAATTAGCAGAGTACCTTTCACATTACACACACACACACACACACACACACACGCACACACACTCACACATTACAGATATATGTAATATTTTGCAACAGACATACAGAAAATAAAAAAGGAAATGAGACAAAAGGTCTTCAAGAAATCACTTCTGTTACAGCATCATGCTTAAACTTACAGTCCCATTTGCACACAAATGTTCAAAGCATATTCTCAATGGAAATACAGTCAAAAGAAGCCACTTCAGAAAGTCAGAAAAATAAGTTGAATCTTGTGCCTTAACTAATTGCTTAACTTTGAGCAAGTAATTTCCCCTTTGGGTCACAGGGTCTTCACATGTACAAAAAAGGAAATAGATCAAATAATCTCCCATTTTTCCTCTGGTATAACATTTTATAAATCCTTTTTTTGAGAATGCGGCTGATTATGGGTGAATAGGCATTTTAAGATTACAGAGATAGCTACCACAGAGTGATGATCTTACAATTCATAGTCCTTTCTTTGCATTTATTATGGAAGGAAAAAAGTGCTGAGTGGTGATTTCATTCTCTCTGAGCCACATCGTCCTTCCTAGGGAAAGCCGACTACCACATTTAGAATATGAAGTGATTTAACTATAATATTCTTTAACTGCTTGCAATTTGAGGCAATGTTTGATGACGAATGATTACATAGATAGCCTCATGGTACCACCTAATATGAAAAATCTGCTTTTAGATCAGACTCTAAGCGTCAAACTATTCCCATAAAGAAAAACAATTCAATACTCTTATTGTTAAATGGCAAATAATGACTCTAGTGACAATAACAATTATTTTACCCTTGCAACTTAGAGCAATTTCTGTGTTAAATAATCAGCTCACACTTTACTGAATTTCTTGAAAAGAAGCAACACTTTAAAATAAAACATACACATAAGACTCAGTTTATTGATTACATGAGGAATGGACTCTCGACTAAATACACAGAACTAAACCCTATTCACCTATTCACTAATAAATATGTAAACAAAAACTAAGATTAGTAATTATGTGGTTAGAAATTAAGGTCCTGACTCAAAGAGCGATAGCACCTGAAGGAGGGAGGTCATTCTTCTAGTGTTGTAGGCATAATGGTGGCCTTCTGAAGATGCCCACATCCTAATTCCTGATATCTGTGACTATGTTACCTTACGTGATAAAAGGGACTTTGCAGACGTGATTAAATTTAAAATTTTGAAATTGAAATTGATTTCAATCAATTTCAATCAATCAATAAATTGATTAAATTTAAAAAATTGAAATTGAGCCTGGGTGGCTCAATCGGTTAAGCCTTCGGCTCAGGTCATGATCCCAGGGGCTCTTTGCTCAGCGGGGAGCCTGCTTTTCCTTTCCCTCTGGTACTCCTCCTGCTTGTGCTGATCTCTCTCTGATAAATAAATAAAATCTTTAAAAAAATTTTTTTTAAATGAAGAGATTATTCTGGTGGTTTCAACATATTCAAAAGGACACTTATAAGAGCAAGGCAGGAGGGGCAGAATCAGGGAAGGTGATGGGCCAGTAGAACCAGAGGTCAGAGAGATGTGGGCACATGAGACAATTATTTATCACAAAATGTTTTATCTCCCTTCTTCTGTATCAATTCTACACACAGTTTTTAAAAGAGGTCAAGGAACAAATGCAAAATTATGTGAATATATTTGTATTACTTTTTAAATGGCTCTGATAATTCTTTTCATGGTTACTTTAGGTAAACATATTAGTTTCCTCTTGTTGCTATCACAAATTGCCACACACTTAGTGGATTATAAATACTGCTTAAGATTCTTATAGAAAGAGTCATAGTGTTTTTTACCGTGTGCATGTGTGTGCCTAAGTTAACTGTGTAGAAAATACCTGAAGTTCAGGGCGCCTGGGTGGCTCAGTGGGTTAAGCCTCTGCCTTCGGCTCAGGTCGTGATCTCAGGGTTCTGAGATCGAGTCCTGCATGGGGCTCTCTGCTCAGCAGGGAGCCTGTTTCCCTCTCTCTCTCTCTGCCTGCCTCTGTCTACTGTGATCTCTCTCTGTCAAATAAATAAATAAAATCTTTAAAAAAAAAAAAGAAAGAAAGAAAATACCTGAAGTTCTCACAAGTGTGGTTCAGTCCATCTCAACAAATTCTTTCATTATTCTTATAATATCCTGAATTAAAGCCTCCTCTAGATGTTGTTAAATAGAGAAAAATGAGCCATTCACATCCACTTATCACCAATAAGTAATACACAATTTTCTTCTGAATAGAAATAATTCACAGCTGTCAATTTCTGATGGGATCCCACGTTGTGGTTGGTGCTGTGCACAGCACTAGGAATTCAGAGACAAAGATGAAGGCACTGCTAGTCTCAAGGAACTCAGGTCACCCTACAGGAGGGGGCAATTTCAATTGTTTTGTAATTTTTTATCAAGCTAGTATATCAGAGTAATATTTCAAGCTATTTCTATCCGACAACAGGTAACAATTTATCTGCCTCAAAATTTCCTATGTGCCATTATAGGTCCACGTGGACTATTTTATTTAGAAACACACTGTATCTTTGAATAAAAGATTATAGCTCCTAATAAAGATATAATCTTAATAGAGCATTAATTTTGAAAAAATTTTTTTAAAGATTTTGTTTATTTGACAGAAAGAGACACAGCAAGAGAGGGAACACAAGCAAGGGCAGTGGGAGAGGGAGAAATGGGCTTCCCGCCCAGGAGGGAACCCGACATGGGGCTCAATCCCAGGACCCTGGGATCATGACCTGAGCTGATGGCAGATGATCAATGACTGAGCCACCCAGGCACCCCTTGAAAATGCTTCTTGACAGTGCATGACTATCTTGCATGACTGGTTATGGAACTCATTGTTAAAGCCTCATTTAGTCTCAAAATGTACAGTGGAAAATATTTATTTCACTTCTTCCACTGAAACCACAAAATTAATGTTAACTGCCAAGAGATACCTATGTACCAGATAACCCAAAGATAGGAGGTCTCTCTCATTTCCATGGAGCCAAGGGTCTCATGGAATCTAGGAATCTGTAAAAGAGCTTCAAAGAATTTGTTAACCCCTGGCAACTGCAAGCAATGGGGTGTGTGTGTGTCCCTATGCACACATTGCACCTGTATTCTTTCAATTATAGGGTCAGTAAATGTCATCAGTGCTTAAAGGGGTCTATAAAGAGAAATACCTCCTCTCTATGGGCTAACTTCGACAGGCAAAATGTTAGATACTTGCAGTTTCCATTCTTATCCCACTTAACACTACTCCTGTTATACCATGGTCAAATCAATGAATCTTTTATTGCTTCACATTTTTCCTTCCTAAAACAGTCTAAAGCTGATTCCCTTCAGCCCCATATTACTCAGGGCTCCACTGGGATACAGATGGAGGGAATAAATATCTGGGCCTCACTCTCTTCTCACCCTGACCTCATGCCAGACCTCTGAGGAGCTGAACCTAACTGTAAGCCAAAGTGTAAAGTTGCTTGGTGATCCCTCCTCACAGCCTATCCTTGCACAACAAAAAGGGCAGAGATGCATATAGAGAGTAGATCCTGGGGGAGGCCTGGTAAGTAAAAGCAAGCTATCTGGCACCTGTCCTGGGGTACGAAGTTCTTAAAGCGACATGTCCTAAAATGTGGTATTTACATCCGCTTTTTCACCTCCTTCAGGTTCTTATCATACGTCTTCTCTTTGATGAGACCTTCTCTCATCGCCCTATTTGAAGTAGCAAATCTGCCTGCCTCTGAGTCCCCATTCCCCTGCTTGGAGTCCAATGGGAGCACTATCACCCTACACAGGCTTTGCACCTTGCCTGGCTATTTTTTTTTTTCTATTGTCAGCCTTTCCCCCACTAAACCATAAGCCCCAAGAGAGCAGGAAATACTTTGTCTCTTAGACCAATGGCCCTCTTCCATGCTGGCATCAGCAATGTCCTATACCCAATAGATATTCAATATATACTTATTAAATAAGTGAAGGAGAGTGTGAATCAACTTTGGAAAGCAAATTCTTGTGCTGTGTTTTAAAAATGGAAACAGGCTTATTAATACCAAAACTGATTTTTCTTGTTTCAACATCACTACAAATGCCTACTGCTAGTTGTCTCTATCTGAACTTGATCTCCTAAATCTCTCCCTTTCCACATTTCACTTTCCTTATTTAATCAGCTCAGATACCTTTTCTATGTAGTCTTTCCTGTTTTGTCAAAAGTGATTGCTGTGTCTGATGAGCTTCGGAGGAGAGTATCTGCATCCTTCATAACTCTCCCCATAGTTATTTGCATGCCTATTTACCAGCAAAACTGCATTGCAAGTTCCTCCAAGGAAGGGCTTGTGATTATGCACCATTCATATTCTACAGAACTGAGCACAATCCACTGCCTGTAATGTGTCGAAGAGCATTAGCCCTGGAGTCAGAGGACCTGCACTCGACCCCTGCCTCTGTGCTCCCTGCAACACACTCCCATTTAAGGGCTCTAAGCTATGTCATGGGGTAGCTATGGGGGTTAAATAAGATGATACATTCAAACCATTAGCCAACAAATGCTCAATAAAGCATACCAATCACTGGCTTAGTATGCATTCAGTGTCTGATAAACAAACAAATGGTTGCAGTAGGATATGGAAGAATGAAATCCACACAAGAAAAAATCTTCCCGTGGCCTTTTTCAGTGATGTATGGTGGGTCCCTTATGTGAACTAGAAAAGAAATCAGTGCCAAGAGTGCAGGCTCTTGAGTCAGATGGCTCAGGATCAATACCATCTTTCCTACCTGTGTGACCTTGACCAGGTATTTAACTTTTCTACCCTTGAGTTTTCTTACCTATGTAACCCATTGAGAACAGAGCCTGGAAGTAAATGATCACTACCATTAATTATTACTATTTTTTTTAAGATTCTGTTTATTTATGACAGAGAGAGATAGCGAGAGAGGGAACACAAGAAGGGGGAGTGGGAGAGGGAGAAGCAGGCTCCCCGCTGAGCAGAGAGCCCAATGTGGGGCTCGATCCCAGGACCCCGGGATCATGACCCAAGTGGAAAGCAGACACTTGATGTTTAACGACTGAGCCACACAGGTACCCGATCAATATCATTAATTATTATAGACACTAAAAGAGATACCACACTGAAAAAGAAAAGATTTTTCTTTCAATATGACAGGCTGTTAGACATTCACAAATTTTATAAATTTAGTTTGCATGCTAATAAATAAAGAGCTATAATTAAACCTTTTGGAGCTTCTCATTGCCATGGTCTTTTCTTTTTAAGATGGGATTATACCATAGACATTTAAAGAGAAAATTACTTCAAAACAAGCAATGTTCCAAAGAGGTAAAATATAACTTCAAAAATCCTTTTATGTATTTGTTAAAAGTAATCCTCAAAGCAGCTGTTATTAAAACTTTCTACATTCTTTCATCCAACGGTGTTATTTCACAATCATTAATAATTAATCATAGTCCTCTGATTCATTCTTGTACACTCTAAAAATAGAATACCACAAATAGGCTTAGAACCTTAGCAACAGAATATTGAGGATGTTATCAGCCTACCCTAGGTACCTACTCACATTTTGCAAACAGATCTGTCCCAGAATTGCTAAACTGTAAGGTATTTCGTGGCAAAATCAGACAACATGTTTTTTCCTATTTGCAGTTATTTCAAACTCGTCTCACTAAAAGCCTCAACCTTTCTTCTGCTCTCTCTTTGCCTAGCAGTAGATAACAGTGAGCTTGTGCTACCACCTTGAGACCCTCAACTTGGAGCCCATCAGATATGAAACCTACTAAATCAGTACCAACCTGGCCAGTCACCTAATGGAGATTCTGATATCTACCACGTGACAGATATTTGAACGAGCTCTGATGAATGAGTAAATTAAATGAGAAAATGTCATTAATACTGGTAACATCTAATCTTTACTTAAATTTTAATTTAACTTGTCCAATAAGAAGTGTAAATAAAGCATTACTATATATATTTTACAACTATGAGTTCATTTAACCTTCATAACAGCCCCATGGAAAAACCAATGCAAAAGTTAAATATATCTCCAAGAGTCACACATATAATAAATGGGAGATCCAGAATTGAAACTCGGGCAGCCTGAGTCCTGAATCCAAGAAACCTAGGCCTTAAGCAGTCCAACGAACCAGTAAACTACAGGTCTGGTTAATAAATTTCTATTTAGCTCTTGGCTTAACAGCGGGACAAGTATGAGGAATGGGTTTGGAGTGTGTTTAATGTGAATATATATGTGTTCCTTAGGTTCAAAATATTCAACTCACCAAGTGATAGTCTATGTATGAATTGTATTAATATGAAAGAGTGCAAAGAGTTAAACATAAAAGTGGATTTCATAATCTGATACAAAGCAGCAAAGGCAACAACTGAAAAGACTCAAAACCTTACAAGTAGTCTTGAGCTCACCTATTAGTAGAAAAGAGTATTTCCTCTTTTTTTCCTCATGAAGTAGTCGTTTGCTCTTTCTCAGACAGATGGATAGATAAATACATAGATAAATAGACAGATGATAGATAGATAAACAGATAGATAGATAACAGACAGATAATCCTTACTTCCTCATGCCACCCAAATTTCTCTTCTGTTCTTTCTCTCTCCCCCAGATAAGATAACTTCAAGCCTGACCTCATGAATGTCTCTTTGGACACCTGCAGTGTCCAGTATAGGAACCATGAACCATAAGTGGCTACATGAAGTGATTAAAATAGGCAAGTAAAAACGGAGTTCCTCAGTCCATTCACCACATGTGGCTGGTAGCCATCACTGGACAGCACAGTTATGTGCCATTCCATAAAGACTCTGCTCTAGAGAAAGATGGGAGCCGCTCTCAGTCCCATCCCTGAAAGTGGTAGTGATTTCTCTTTTCTGATTTACCTTATTTTTGTGTCCTTACAGAACTACACAACTAAGTTTAAGAAACCATCTACTATAAACACTGAAAATATTTGGCAACATTTACTTTATCAGCTACTTCGTTTAGTCTGCCAACATTCTCTGATCAAAATCATTGGCAAGATTCCATGGATTTTTTAAGGTTTTTTTTTCTTACATGACATCCTTCCAAGTAGCTAGAATTAGAAAGCTTAGTATATATAATTTTTTAATCAAAGAAAATACAATGTGTGGCTTATTGTTTTCTTTACCTAAAAGTTTCATCTAGCCTCATGCATTATTAGGGAAAAAATTACCTCTACCATGTTGTCTATCTTGATACATGCTCACCTCACTCTGTCTCTCAGAATTATACCCAAATGCATGAAACAATTTCTGTATTTAATCTCCATAATATATCACTGGTAGACTGGCAACAATTAAGCCACTGAGTTAGCAAGTAATAAAATTTAAACATGATTATTTTACCATAAATATTATAGTAGTTCCCATCGAATGATGGCGACTGCTTAAATTCAAATCTCTGCTCATCTTCTCTAAAACCTCACAGATCCAAAAAGGAAGCAGATAAAACCATCCATAAACCATGCCTACTATATGACTGGGAGACAGAGATTGTGACAGATTTCAACTTACATGTAAGTAGGGTATAAGCATCCAATCTGGCATAGGCCAGATCAAAAACAAGAAGGTAGTGGGGTACAGCAACCACAGAACCCACAAAGATATAACATCACTCCCAGAAGAAGAAAGTTCCACGTGGTCTGGTCTGCAGAAATGTTGGGAACAAAGATAAGACCTACTAGATCAGAGAAGAGCACTGGGCCCTGGAGAACTGGAGAAGGTATGACCTCTGGGGGAAAGGGAGGGCTCTGGGTGGGCACATCCCTTGGAGACTAGGTGGTAAAGGGAGCAGGAAGTGTTGAAATTAAGGAAAACGAAGAAACCAAAGAGAATCAGAACCAAAAGATACACCACCTTGCTTCTCCACAAAGAGGAAATTGTACTTCTCTATCCGATAGAATAACGCATTCTCAAACAGAAATCTCAATGAGCCTCTCAAATACCTCGCCTTTGCATGAGGAATCAAGGTGATGGAAAATAACTTTAAACATGTAACAATCCAGAGAATACAGTCCTATTGAGCCTTCCCCGAGGAATCTGCTAGAGGGAGAGCTTCAGCCAGCTGGATATGAATCGAAAAACTTCAGCAAAAGAAACTTTGGTGAGCACTGAAGGTACTTAACATTTTTTTTTTAATTTTTTTTTTAAAGATTTTATTTATTTGTCAGCGACAGAGGGAGAGCGAGCGAGCACAGGCAGACAGAGGCAGAGGGAGAGGGAGAAGCAGGCTCCCCGCTGAGCAAGGAGCCCGATGTGGGACTCGATCCCAGGATGCTGGGATCATGACCTGAGCCGAAGGCAGCCGCTTAACCAACTGAGCCACCCAGGCGTCCCGAAGGTACTTAACATTTAAGTAGAGATTTAAGACTATAATAAAGTTGGGGCAAAAGAGGAAAGAATTGTTAAATATTCTGTTAAATATTCTGACAGAATTTAAAAATATAGCTAAGTAAAGGGGAGGAAGAACAGGGAAAGGAAGGGAAAAAATGAAACATTTTCTGAATACTGTATAGTGATATCATCTTAAGCTGACAAATCAAATAGTAGAAACCTAAATAAGGAATAAAGGGACTGAGTTAATAAAGGTAATCTTTAGAAAAAGTACAAATTTTCTTAAGCCAAATTAAATACTCTGTCCATTCCAGACCCCTAAAAAAAAGAGCAAGGAAGCAGACCACATGGTGAAGCATAGTAACTATAACAATATATACAGTAAATATAAAAAAATAATAACAGTTGATTACTGATGTGACCAAACATATTAGTCATGAGTCATATCAATATATGTAAATGAGGGTGGGGCAACTGGGTGGTCATGATCAGCTCGGGTCATGAGTCCAGGGTCCTGGGATCAAGCCCCATGTAGGGCTCCCTGCTCAGTGAGCCTGCTTCTCCCTCTCCCTCTGCCTGCTGCTCCCCCTGCTTATGCTTTCTATCTCTGTCAAATAAAGGAATAAAATCTTTAAATATATATATATGTAAATAAGGTTAATTTACTTACTAAACAGATTTTCAGATTGATTCACAAAGTGAAACCCAACTCGATGCTACATACTATCAATATCCTTAAGGGGTTTAAGGAACATTAAAAATAAAGAGACAGACAAAGTTTTATCGGGCAAATATAAATAATAAAAATGCAGGATTCCCTGGAATCCTTGCAACCCTGCCAGCATGGCTCAGGCTGAGCCTGACAAAGCTGCTGAGGATGCTGAGCCCTCAAGACCGAGCCAGCAGATGATGAGATGCCATTCACCTACAGCCACTAAGAGCAAGCAACTGTGTGCAACACAAACACAGAGCAGCCTGGGCTGCTGGATCTCAAAGTCAGACCAAGCAGGATGCCTGGAATCAGCTGAAAGGGGATTCCAGGGAAGATGCATTGAAAGCTTACATCAACAAAGTAGAAGATCTGAAGAAAAAGTATGGGGCACAGAGATGGCTCAGGTCTGATCTCCAGGTCCTGGGATTGAGCCTCGCAGCAGGCTGCCTGCTCAACTGGGAGTCTGCTCCCTCTCCTCATGTTCATGCTCCCTATCGCGCGCATGCGCGCGTGCGCTCTCAAATGAAAAAATAAAATCTTTAAAAGAATGAAAGAAAGAGAGAGGAAGGAAGGAAGGAAGGAAGGAAGGAAGGAAGGAAGGAAGAGGGAAAGAGGAAGGAAAGGAAGGGAAGGGAGGAAGGAAGGAAGGCAGGCGGGCGCCTGGGTGGTTTAAACAAAATTAAATATTCTGTCCATTTAATTTGGGGTTAAGCCTCTGTCTTCGGCTCAGGTCAAGATCTCAGGGTCTTGGGATCGAGCCCTGCATCGCATTGGGCTCTCTGCTCAGCAGGGAGCCTGCTTCCCCTTCTCTCTCTGCCTGCCTCTCTGCCTGCTTGTGATCTCTCTCTCTGTCAAACAAATAAAATAAAATCTTTTTTAAAAAAGAAAGAAAGGGAGAGTATGGAATATAAGGGACTGGATTTGGCTGCTAGCAGTTCATTTCGTCTAAACTGCTATAATGCCTTGTTTTCTAAGACTGTGGATGACATGAAATAATGAAAATAACCTGTTAACCGAGGTCCTGAAGACCGTAAAGGATAAATCTCTAACAGAGTAGGAACTGAAATGGTTGCTGGCCTTTGCTGAGTAGTTTTTATCTGTAGATCAAAAGTGCATTTGTTGTTTAGTGATCTGTAAGCTGTGATTATTATTGTTTATTTTGATGTGCAAACTGTCTAAGATTGCACCACTGGCCACCCCTTCAAGCTGGCTTCTCTGTCTTTCCCACATGTCTCCATTATTTGAATATTGCTTTCTGGTATAAAAAAACATTAAAAAAGAAAAAAATTTGCATTTGTTACTTTAAATACATACATATATACATACATAAAGGCAGAGTTGACATCTTATAAATCATCATAAAAAGCATTAAATGAAACAAGGAAAGACATGTTGAAATAATAAAGGTCATAATTCATAACAAAGATAATATTCTCAAATAGCCATGAATATAACCACCACATTTATAAAACAGAAACTCCAAGAAATACCAGGAGAAACACTCAAAAACAAAATAATATTATAAAACTTTAATGTATCATTCCCAGATCAAGAAACTCAAGTGGACAAAAAACAAGGAAGGATATAAGACACTTCTTACAACACAAATAGAGTTGATCTTATGAATCTATATTGAATTTTACCACCAATAATAATTTACATACCTTCTTCTCACGGGCATATGGAATATTCACATAAACTGAGCATATATTATAACATATAGAAATCCTCATTTTCATAATAAAGAAATAACTCAAATAGCATTTTCTGATCAGAACATGATATTAATAGAAATTAACAAGAAAATATCTAAAGTGTCTCTTCCAGGTTTAATTCAAAACTTCCTACTGAACAACTCTTTAGTAAAAGGAAAATGCTAAATTAAATTTCAGAATTTCTTTTAAAAATAATGATAATAAAAACAGAATGTATGGGATATAATTAAAACTGTAATTCAAGAAATTCATAACCTTAGACACTTAACATCAATTAAAATGAAACAGTAAAAATAAATGAATAAAAATCCCAACCTGAAATCCTAGGAAAAACAAACACCCAACATTGTAAAGCACAAGAAAGGAAATGGTAAAAATAAAGCAGAAATTAATTATTAGCAAGATATTAGAATTAATAAGTTAAAATGCTTGCTCTTGGGGATAGAAATCACTTGGTAACTTAATCAGGGATGAAAAGGATTAAGGGAAAGCATAAATATACATAATAAGAAATAATCGCTAAAAGAAAAGGAATTAAAACACTGAAGAGACTATTTTATACAACTCTATGCAAATAATACAAAGATGAAATCATAATTTCCCAGTAAGTTTAATTGATCAAAACTGAGACCATTAAATAGAGGTGGCTTAAGTAGACTAATTTCCATAGGAAAAAGAAAAAAGAAAAATTATCCAAATCCTACCCCCTTAAAAAGGCAACAGGCCCAGATGGCTTCACAAGAGAATTCCACCAAACCTTCAAACACCAGATGATTCTAATTATGCTTAAATTATTCCAGAACACAGAAAAAGAAAGCATACTCCCCAACTTTTTTTTTTTATAAAGCAAGTAGAACATTGCTAATTAAACCTAATGAAGATGATACCAGAAAAGCACAGTTAAATCCCTCACGGCCTCGAACACAAGATTGTATTTTCCCAGCCCCAAAGTTCAGGGAAGGAAAAGTATGGAGAGCTCTGAGGTCAGCTGTCCACAAGCACCAGGTATCTACACTGCCCTTGCTTGTCCAGCTGGTGGGAGACCTGAGCCAGCTTTCAATTGCTGCAGGCACAGGGCTTGGCATTGCAAATCCCAAAGGAAATGAAGGGAAATGTTTTTATTTTAGCCTTCTACAACCAGGCTGAGCTGCCTCCTGTCCCAGGCCAGATCTACCACCCAACGTGAGCTCCAAACAGCGCCCTTTCCCCATCCCTCGACTCAGGGTTTGCTCACTGTTTCCTCTGTTTTTCTCTCCCTTGTTCTTGGGTGGGGAGTGGAAGGGGCGGGGGTGGAGGGCAGGGTGCAGATATGGGAAACAGGAGGGGAAGAGCCAGTAGTCCTACTAGGTCCACCTCTTGGGTGGAAACAGAACTTCAAAAGAGAAAGATTTGACTAGTTCGACTAAAACTCAGAGTTCTTGAAAGGAGTGGTGGAATGTTAAAGTTAGAAAGTTTTTTTCAAAATGAAGAAGGTGGTGAATGACTTGATTTGGGGTTTAAACTAGATTTGGTAGATCCCTTGAAGGTTTTCCAGCAAAGGAAGACTTTCATTAATATCATGTGATAGGAAGATCAATCTAATGATAATCATTTAGACGAATGTCACAGTTCTAGAGTCCCTTCCTAGTCTTAAGTACAGGCTTCAAGCCAATAGCATCCACATCTCGGGGAACTTGCTACAATGCAAACTCCCAGACATATGGATTGGAATCTGCGTTTTCATAAAATCTTCAGGAAATTTATGTGTACATTAAAGTATGAGAAGCCGTGTCCTACACATCATAAAACACCACCTGAGAAAAGAAAGCGTAGGTGCAAGAGAAATTGAACCTCAGAAAAATGGTTAAGATCAGAGAAGACAATTGGGTTTCAAGATTGGGTCAAGTTGAGTATGTGAATCCTGGCCCCAAGTGCAAATTCATCATGACTTTGACTATATCGAATGGCTCACAGCTGCATCTCCGCTTCTTTCCAAAATAATTGAAATTGTTAAATCATAGTAATATTTCAATTTGGAAAAAAATCAATAGAAATCCTGCTATTATTCCTTTAACTCTCGAAGATTTTACATGGCTTGTGTTTTTAATGAAGCCATCCATCTGATTTTCCATTTTCTCTCTTACATTCTGGTAGATTTAGAGTCTTCCCCCAAAGTTCCCTTTGTCACTAACCTGGGCATTTTTCCAAGCCCAAAGATAGTAGTGAAAATTATAGGCTCTTCCTACATACTTTTCTTTTTTAAGCAACTAGAACTGGGTTCCATATTAGCAAGCTTCAATCTTTCCCTATTTGTAGATTTTTTTTTAAAAACATCGCCTTTTTTTAAGCACCTCCACAGTCCTGATCAAAACACAAAACCTTCAAAAGGAGCTAAGTTCAACAGTGTGCAATTAAGGGTGTTGGTTTATATGGTTTCTATAATTTCTTACTGAATATGCATGCAGTCTTATAAATATCGTAATAGAATTACAGAGATGTGAAAGCATCTTACACATTCAAGAGCTGAAAAAGCTACTCATTAATACAGAATGCTGTCGATTTGGTTTATATGATATAAATAATACAGAAATAACAATATAGAAATAGAAATAATAATCACGATGAAAGCTGAGTCCTTCTATGTAACACAAATGTACCCTCAGAATGTTTACCTTCATGCTAGAGTTAAAATGAAGAAAATTAGGTTGACCTCGCAACATCCTGGTTCACTCTCAGCAACAACAGAAAACTTACCTACAGACATGTTTAATAATTAAATATAAGATTATAAAATGAATAGTAATAGAAAAAAACAGTTTTTAGAAGTATCTCAGTATTTTTAATGCCCTTCAGAAGACAGAAAAAATTCTTGCAACCTAATAATCTTTATGTTATAATAATTACATATTCTCTTCCTTTGGAGTCTTAGTCTTGCTCTTAAAATGTCTATCCTTTTTTTTAATTCAGTGTAGAAAGCTATGAAAGGTGATTTCTTCCCTAAAACCAAAACCACAATTAAAAGCTTCTTATGTATTCTTCCAGAATTTTTTTCTATGAGTATACTAGTGTCTACATAAACTGTCTTTTTTTCTCTGAAACTCACTATCACTTCCATATTCCCCTTAAGCCTCCCATATCTGCACCTCTTTGTTTTCTCATTTTGTGTTCATGACCTACAACAAATAAATTTTCATTTATCTCTCTGATTAAAAACTTAATTGCCAATATTTCCGGTTTCAAAAAAACTCAAAAATAGGTGCATAGAGTTCAAAAACTCTGTCAGTCTCTGTAATTCTTCTACCTAATTAATTTTGTCACTTGTCTATACACAGTAGTATATATGAGAATACATGATCATTTCCCCCTGAGAAACTGATGGGCACAAATTCCTTCTTTATCCCTTATTAATGAATTTTTCTCAAAAGCGTACATGTGCACATTCTGTTGGGATGTACTGCTTTAGAGCAGTTATGAGGACTCTACATGGATTAGCTCACTTTCCCTTACGCTGATTGCTCAGACTTTACATCGCTTTTGGACTATGTTAATGTCTTTCCTTTACAAAATTCTTTGCTGTAAGATATTAAAGAGATAGACACTATCCATTCAAACATTTGTTATTAGAACTGCAATACTCTTACAGAATGATTGTGACTATATAGGAGAGGATTTTGAAATTACAGTTAAACAGTTGTTACCAGAATAGACTTTGCTCCTAAATTATGCAAAATAATTAACTTTGTCATTTAAAAATCTCAGTGGATTCCAGAAGTTTTAATTGGTCAAGGCAAAGAAAAAGATAAGTGAGGCAACATATTCTGGATGGGAGTCCTGGGAATTGCCTGTAGGGTAATTAATTTTCAATTAAACAGAAAGCAAAAGAAATGCTTTTGAAATCCAGTTGGGTGAATAGGGGAAAATATTCAAAGTGTGCATTTATGTTGATGTATGCTATGATTTTAGAGAATGAGCCAATTATGAGTGGGTCGTTTTTTATGGTCAGTGATATAGATATTTCATAAATAAATAACTTCATCAATCTCAGTGGAATTGATCTAAACAGGAGCCACTCTCACTCTCTCTCTTATCCCAAATGAAGTATTAATCTCTACAACTCTGTGCTTATCATGAAATGTGCGTGGATGTACCCCCATATTCAAGCAACCTAAAACTTCCCGTTTAAGTTTAATTTCCTTGGTTCATTTTAAAGATTTTTGTTTCTGTAAAGAAAATTATGGTGGTAATCGTATTTATTTGTTTGATTCTTATTCATGATTTGTATAAAATTGCCTTGTGAAAATTACCTGAGGCTTAGCACTTTCTGAGGGAAAATAAACATGCCTCTTTTCAATTGTGCCCTATTTGTTTTTTTAGGGCAGAATGAAATTTGAAAAAAAATTAATTCTAGCAAATGTCATATATCTTCACATTCTTTTTAGCACATTAACACAATTATATTAAAATAAATTGCATTTCAAAATCTTAAAATCAGATAATCTGCTTATTATTCAAACTATCCCATACAACAGAAAAAGATAGAAAGTTCCTCCAAATTATTTTTTGAAGATATGGTAATCCAAATTTTAAAATTCTGATAAAATAGTTTTCAAATGTGTAGATCAATGTCTCATAAATATGGATGCAAAACTTTAAATGAAGCAATAATGAGTCAACTCAGCAGTATGTTAAAAGACTAATATGGTAAAGTAGAATTTCTATTAGAAATAAAAGTATTGTTCATAATTGGATTATGTAACAGCACATAAACCAATATAAGCAATATTATATTAGCAATAACTAAAATAAATAAATAAATAAATAAATAACCCCAGTGCTGGCAAAGATGAAGGGAAATAGATATTATTTACACCAAAGCTGAGAGTTTAAATTACCACAAACATTTTAGGAAGAAATAATAAATTATCTATTAAAATTAAAACTTCATATACTTTTGAACCAGAAATCCTATTTTTAAAGCAGATGACCCAAAAAAAGCATCATTGTAGTGGTATTTCTATAATGATGTTTATCGTGGTGGTATTTATAGTGATACAAATAAAAACTGAACAATCAACCCTCTAACACCACCCCAGTCAGAACAGCCCCCAGCCCCCAGCTGTAAACATCTGTTGGAAACTGAGAAATACCAGCACTTCCTAAAGCTTAAATATGCTGGCACATTATATCTTTAAAAGAATTCAAACAGTTTTGGTGGCTCAGTCATTAGGCATTTGCCTTTGGCTCAGGTCATGATCCCAGCGTCCTGGGATCAAGTCCCATGGCAAGCTCCCTGCTCATTGGGGAGCCTGCTTCTCCCTTCCCCACCATCGTGCTTTCTCACTCTCTTTCTGTCTCTCTCAAAAAAAAAAAAAAAAAAGAATTCAAATATTTTACCTGAAAATCTTACACCCCACTAAATTCAATATCCTACTAATGAATCACTTTTTTTTTTTTAGGAATCACTTTTGACAAATGATTTGTTGTCATAAAGAGCCTAGCTGCTAATGGATATGGCATCATAATACTTATTTGACAAAAATAATACTAATAGTAGAATTAAACTGCTTTACAAAACAAAGTATTTTTACATATAGAACAAGAAATACATACCACTACTCCACAGATATTTACTAAGTGCCTCCTACTTTTCAGGTAGGTACTCTGCTATCTTCTGAGCATGTTGCAAAACAGATTTGATGCTGGCTTTCAAGGAGTTCATGATTGTGAGCAGGACCAACATCAATCAAATAAACAGGTGAGTGTGTTCACAATTAGAAATTGTGGACTGGAGGCTATGAAATAGAATAATGAGGAGGGGCTTCATTCTATAGATTAGATAGTCAGTAATGGCCTCTCTGGGAATATGGCATTTCATCTATTAGGGTTGAGAGGTCAGCCTTATAAAAGTAGGGAACAAGTCCTTCAGGCAAGTCAAGTAGTCTGTGATTTACTTATGAGGCTGGCTTATTTTTTTAAATGAATCACCATGTCTCATTGGTACTTCATTAGTGCTCAATATTTACTTACTGAATCCAACCATGGGTGCATGCTATTCCATCCCTCTTGGCAAAGGGCTATGTGTTGAATTATGGTATAATGGGGCACATAAGAAACACTAAAATATTTTGAAAGTGAGTACCACGTATTTGTTTGCTATTTGATTATAAAAGGCCTAAGGCATGTGCATAAAAATTGACATAATTACACAAATATACAATTAACCCTTTATATAGCCATGTTTTTGTAGCTCCCATCTCTTCTTTTCCCATGTCCATAATAGTCCACGGTTCAAACCCCATGCCTCCATATTATCTCTAACTACATGGAATGAGTCCCATCTGGAAGAAGGAGTTGTGAGGATTTGTAGAGGTCTGAATCAGAAAGAGTGAGGATCCTCTGAAGTTTGAAAAGTATTCCCCAGGGGCACCTGGGTGGCTCAGTGGGTTAAAACCTCTGCCTTCGGCTCAGGTCATGATCTCAGGGTCCTGAGTTCGAGCCCCGCATCGGGCTCTCTGCTCAGCAGGGAGCCTGCTTCCCCTCCTCTCTCTCTGCCTGCCTCTCTGCCTACTTGTGATCTCTGTCAAATAAATAAATAAAATCTTTAAAGAAAGAAAGAAAGAAAGAAAGAAAGAAAGAAAGAAAGAAAGAAAGAAAAGTATTCCCCAGTTCGAGGGAGCATATCCTTCCTCCCCTTCTCTATTTAAGAATAAATAAGGTGTTTTACGATCTCTATCAGGTAACTCAGTTCAAGGAGTAGAGCATTCATTGTGTTTGTCCTACATGCTTAACCCTGTACCCAGCTCTGTGGGGGAATCCCAAAGCATGTTTATTCTCAGCTCACTATAAGCCATGTTCTGTGGCTCTTTGGAACCTGGCCTTCTAGTTGCATAATTCCACGTCTTACCTTTCCTCTCAGACCTGCTGTTAACTGAGCTCTTTTGAACATGCCTTCCTCTTAAATCTATTTTCTCCCTTAACCACAGTCCTGGACTCTTTGCTTTTCTGCCTTATCTTCCTCTCCTCACCCTATAAATAGCTTTCCCAAAAGTTTCATAATTGGTCATTTAATGGGGCCATCTCAAACCCACTTGGAATTTCTACCATCAAGCTCAGATGGGTCCCAATTCCATATTTCTGCCCCAGATCTCTCTGCATAGTCCACATTCTGATCTCCTACACCCTCCTGACATGATATGGATGACTTACAGACAGCTCATGATAAAACCAGACTCTCAAATGGCCCTGGAATTATTCTTCTTCTTCCATTTCCTGTACTCACAATGACTCCTTAAACCATTCAAGAGTCTGAAAGTGATCCTAGTCTCTTCTCTCATTTTCACCTTCCATATCTAATTGATCAGTAGATCCCAACAGTTTTGCCCTCTTAATATTCCTCCATTCTTCTCTTTCTTTCCTTGGTGAGGCTCTTAGATCTGGCATGGAGAAATTCAATAGCAATTATTTAACTAGTCTCTGCCTTCCCTTTCACTCTCTCCACAAATCATTCAATGTACTCTCCATAGTTCCATCAAAACAGGTGTATTAGAATATCAAAGTACAGCATGAAGTTAAATGTGGTGTTTAATGACAATAGTAAGAGGTTAAGAAATTCAAGAAAGAGAACAATATATCCATTTTCCTTCCCATGGACTCCCTCTGAAAGCCTTAGGTTTCTAAGAAACAATGTCACCTGAAATATCTCCCTTGAGAACTCTCCAGAAATTTTAGCCAAGAAATTCCCATCATTGGGATTGCCTATTTGTAAGGGCAAACAAAGTAGAGAAGAGGACAGTATATCTAGTGATTTACAGGAAATTATACAAGTATGTTTCAGGACTAGTTTCCCCACTAGTGCCCTAATTTAGGTCCTGATAAAAATGAGACACAAAACAGGAAAATTGGAATAGTGATAAAGAGTGGCAAGAATAATTTCCATTCTCTAGGAATGGAAATCAGGGTTCTACACACCCAGATACAGGGTTTTTCCCAAAGACACCCTTCAGATAATTTACCAAAAACTCTGTGTTTGTCCTACTGGTATCATCTCCCACTTCATTTCATTCAGGAAATTTCCATTGAACATCACTTCTATGTCCTATTGTGAGCACTGGAGGGTATGAAAGAGAATGTAACCCCCTGTCCTCAGGGGCTTACATTCTAATTGCGGAGATAACACACACGGACATCCATGAAAATACACTAAACGAGAAGCTGTAAATATAAATGGTAACAGGAAGTAGGCAAGTGCAGTAAGATGGACAGAGAAGAGGCTAGAGTGGGCAGGGTCCACAAGCAAGTCCAGGTGAAGGTGAAATGGGGTCTATTGTGGCCAAAAGATTTTGTGATATACACACATTTGTGTGTGCAGCATGTTAGAAGTGGCCCCACCCCAGAAGGTGATAATATAGGCCAGAACAAAGTGCATATAAAATGTACTTAAAAGCAAAACTGGGGCACCTGGGTGACTTAATCGGTTAAGTGTCAGTTCTTGATTTTCGCTTAGGTCATGATTTCAGGGTCATGAGATCAAGCCCCATGTTGAGCACAAAGCCTACTTAAGATTCTCTCTTTCACTCTGCCCCTCCCCTGCTTTCTGTCTCTCTCTCTCAAAAAAATCAAATCTTCGTGAGGGGCTTTGTAAATGAGACGCTTGAATTTTAAGTATCCTGAAAAGTTCTCAACCATGAAGACAAACAGCTTGGTCAAATTCTCTGCCTAAGGACTGATGAGTCACATGGAATCATTTTTTCTGCTCTTTGGAAATCAGTCAGCGAATGGTGGGTTTCACTGCAAATATCTGAAGATTTTCCACACCCACAAAGCCCTCTAGCTACAGCTCAGCATTTTGTACCGCTACACCTCGAATCTTTAAAAAAGTAAAACACTGCCCTCTAGTGTCCAATGTTCAAAACTGAAAATTAAGCACTCTCCATGTTATTCGAGAGCAGCCACGGCCTAGGACGAACGCAGTATCCAGTATTCAGGTTTTAAGTGGGTTTGCAATTAAAAGGACTAGAGCAGCTTGATATGATACACATAAATCCTTCAAGAAATGAAATTCAGAATCAGATCAGATTACAGTGTTTCAAAATGGGCCTAATACTCTAATTAGCACCATGACTCTGCATATATGCAAATTTTCCCTCTAAGGCATTCAACCTATGACTTAAAAATCCAGAAGTCTTAGGGCACCTGGGTCGCTCAGAGGGTTAAGTGTCTGCCTTTGGCTTAGGTCATGATCCAGGTCCTGGGATTGAGCCCCATGTCGGGCTCCTAGCTCAGAATCTGCCTCTCCCCTCACTTGTGCTCTGTCTCATTCTCCTTCTCTCAAGTGAATAAATAAAAAAAAAATTTAAAAACCCAGAAATCTTGATTTCTGGTGCGATCCTCACCATCTTAAAAAAGCACGTTCATTTAGAATAACGGTTCAGTAGGAAGTTTACCAGAATCTACCTCTTGACCACAGCCTCATGTGTTCTTTTCTTGCTCCAAATTCCAAGAAGACTCGATTTTGCATTTGTTCAGGTCTTGTTTCCTGTTGGTAAGCATTATTTTTAGTCCCTTTGTGGCCTCAGGGATGGGCATGGTATTTAAAGTGTGTTTGATAAATGTTTGAATGCATGCACAAGTGAATAAATGGTAAGTGAATAATGAATGGACAGATGAACATGTGATAGGTGGTGAAATAATCACCTGTACTTAAAGCAGAGGGGAAAAAAATACTATTCATTGTGCAAATACAAATACACCGTCAATGCTTACTGCACTGGCTCAGAGACTACAGCACACAACTAATAATATATATATTATATATTATATAATTACATTCTAATTGCAGAGATATTCATGCAAATATATATATATATGTATATATATATATATGTATACACACACACACACACACACACACACATATATATCAGGAAGGCAAGAATGGCTCCAAATCAAGCCTGGGAGCACTACTGGACTCTGCTGACATCAGAAATGGACACTTTGGCTCTGCTGCTCCAGGTGTAGGCCCTGTAAGGATTACACAGATGCTAGAGCACAAAAGCAGGAAAGAAGAAAACTTGAGAAAGTTGGAGCAGATTCCTCACCCTACTACCCTCAGGAAATGGTCTTCGGTGGACCATAAAACTAAATACACAAGTCACTGCTCCCCTGGAGCTGGGTAGAAACGTCCTGAACAATGACTCCTATAGGCACCACAGAGTTAATCAATCCTTGAGTCTGATTCAGTCACTCTTTTTGGTTTAGGTGCCCTGTGAGTGCTGGCTGGGAATGGTCAGTGATGTGGTGGTGGAGATGTAAAAACGCAGTGATATTAGATGCCTGCCTGGTTCAGACTCTTTCAGTGCTCCCCGCTTGGAAGTGTGAATGTATGCAGTAGGTATTTATAGTCGCTGAGAGACTTCTCCAGACAAGCTCCCACTTCTCCCCTTCAAGGTGAGCTGCTTGAAGTTCCTATTCCTCTAAGCAGTATACCTCGACTCTTTTGTTTTCAAGAGCTCTTTTAAAGGTGCCTTGACTCAGTCATAACAGGATAGACTTTGGACAAATATTTGTATCTACTTCTGCCTTCCAGGACCACAACTGTAAATAAGAAACTTGCCATGGGCACCCTGACAATTAGATGATAGGCCTGCCTTCTGGCCAGAATTCTGTTTCCCTAGAGAACAGAAGTGGAAGGGGTAGGAAATAAGAGGCAAAAATAGAAAAACTAAGGGAAAGTGATCTACACAAACAACACCTACAAAACCAGCGACACACAAACATGTGTGGGGTTCTAACTGCCCAACTCTCCTCAAAGGATATTTGAGACTGGCGCCATTTTCTATCCATGTACTAATTACCTGATCTTTTTATACCATAGTGTTCAGGCCTCTTCCTTAAAGTACTCCAGTGGTCTCCTCAGTGAATACCAGGACCTTTTTTCTCAGTGCTTATTCTCTTTGGCCTTTTTCAACTTACGACATTTCTGATATTTTTGATTACCCATTCCTTCTGATTTTCCTCCTAAGATTATCATTATTTAGTGGGAATCCAAGCCACTTCCTTTTTTTTTTTTTTTAAGAATCCAAACATTTTGGTATGTTTTAAGTGTGTACTGTTACTAAATTAAAACCTCAGTACCTACTCACAAAACATAGTGATGTGATTTCACTTAGAGAGCATGTCAAAAATCTAAACTTGAAGTTTTATGTGACTGTGGGGGCCCATGATGGTAGGACAGTGACAGGCTTTTCCTGCCTCTACACCTGGCTTCTACATCTCTTTCATTAACTGTGCTTCCTCTCCTTGCTGCAAGATTCAGTCTTCAGTGCCAATACCTCTCCACTTACTTTCTTTGGCCTCCTGAACCTGGCCTCCGAAGGCCAATTGTCATTTTATACTAGTGACTCCCCACCTGATTTCCCAAACCTACTCCAAGTCTGCTACCAACACCTCCAGTGTCCTGCAAAACATCTAAATCTTCCCATCTGCAAACTGAACACATCACCCTCTCTCTGGGTAGCAAACTAGCTTTCCTCTTTCTCCTGTCTTAAATCTCCCTTTAGCAGAAGCTGAGGGTTCCATAGAGACTAGCTGCAGAGTAGGTGCTCATCCTAGCTGAGCTTTCCAAGCTGGGCATGATGCTCTGATACTGAGGTTAATCTGAAGGCATTTGGCAGGTAAACAAAGCTAGTTATAATGTGATGGATAATAAGCTGTTATGCCATTCTAGCACAAGAAAGTAAAGGGCAGACCCTGAGCTTTACAGAGAAACTGGGGTGTACGTTATGCGTGGAAAGGAAATTTTTAAGGTTGTTCAAAGAGTTTAGACATTCCTTTATGCCATAGATCTAAGTCTTATTCATTAATTACATGCATATCATGGTAATAAGATGAAAAATGTGATTTTTAAGTTACATTTAACTTTTGTTTATTCTTCCATAAATTATTCACTTTGTGGATTTTTGTAGGCAATTTTTAGTCCTGGTATTATAATGATCTGTCAGGGATCTCCTTATGTTCTAAGATCATCCGCAGCACCATATGCAATCTGTCCTTCTGTACATGGAATTGACCAGTATCGATCCATGGTATTGACGGCATTGATCCAACCAGTGGATAGCTTTTCTTAAGCAAGTTATTACAGCCACCTGAGTGTTCCTATGAAAGACATGCCATGCATATTGCAAGGAAGCAAATTATGATAATTTGGCAACTCCCCTGTGAAAAGCCCTCCTTAGTTTAGACATTATGATTGCTTGCATTCTGAGGTTTGTACTTAATAGAAAAATGTGCTCCTTAAAGTCTTAGTGAGTACCCCAAAGGAAGTAAGATAATCATGATTAGATAGCACCATTGGACCACAATTTATATCCTAAGAAAAGTAATAAGACTGGTCAGAACTTCCCCATTTTAGAAGAGTCACCCGGTCTTAGAAACCCAACTGTGGGAAATAGATGCTCTTTGTAATCTGCCCCAAAAGATAGAGTGTGCTAAGCCACCGATGAGATGAGAATCCAGACTGTTTAGATAACTGGTGACTCCTATCTTCACACAGGAGATGGAAGCAGTTCGTAAAATGTCTGAGTAGGACACAGTGTTGCACTTTGGAGGTAAAGGACAACTGAAACTCTTTGTAAAGTCTCTATTAGTGGACAGGAATTTCTTTTCCATTGTAATAAAACAGACCTGAACCAGAGAAAAGAGTCATCCCAAATTTGGGCATTTCCTAGGGCACTAGGATGGATGTTCAATAGCCATGGAGGGTTACGTCATCATCATCAGTTGCTGTATAATTAAAAGCACAACAAACTTTAAGTATGAGCAAGATGCAATTATGAAGGAGAACTTCCTCTTATATATGACAAATTAGTGTGTTCTATTTCAACACTAAAGATAATTTATTTTTAAACTCTCCATGTTTTCATGCTCCGCATAAATCTTCCTATAGTACAGAATTTTAAAAAATAAAGCATTGATTCTATTTACAAAGCAAATATATTACTATATTAAACATATTTAATCTGTAGGAATATGAACTGAATGGAAATCAAATTTCACTCTAATTTTTTAAAAGATTTTATTTATTTATATGAGAGAGATATATCACAAACAGGGGGGGAAGGGTAGAGGAAGAAGCAGACTCCCCAATGAGTAGGGAGCCCGATATGGGGATCGAGGATTGATCCCAGGATCCGGAATCATGACCTGAGCCTAATCATGACACTTAAGCACTTAACCATCTGAACCACCCGGGTGCCCCTCAAATTTTACTTTTAGACCACAGATATTTTTCCAAGAGAATTATCAGGATTACGGAGAGGGTTAAGAGACTGGATTTTTCCAGAAGACAGTGTTCTCTTCTAACAAAATTTCTATCAAGGAATTTTTGTTTTGTTTTTATTCTAACCTTAGCAAATTTGTAACTCAGTTTCCATCACAAATCAGAAGGAAGCTTTGGTGGATTTACCCTGTAAGAAGAAAACTGGTAAAGAGAAAATAGTATTATATAATACATAATTTAACATTTGCCAGGAAAATTTTGTAAATTTATTCTCATCTGTATTATATATTATCAACTCTAATAAGTTTTTCTTTACTCTTCTATTTTTTCTATTCTTAATAGAACCTATTCCCATAAACATGCCCAAATCTCCACCAGCCAGCTTAAGATAATCTTGACACTATCTTAAGTTGCCTTGTTATCCTCATTAATCTCATCACTTGCAAACTTTTGCAAGGATTCTGATACTTCGCAAGTCCTTCCTCTATTTCTACAGTTTCTTAATCCCTGGTCTCCACTCTTACAGTTCATTTGAAATTTGTGCAGAGCTCGACAACTTTTTCTCTTCCTTCATTTCTCGATATTTGACTCTGCTAATGTCCTCCTTTTCCTTGGACCCACCGCGCCTTTTTTTTTTTTTTTTTTTGGCACTTTTATTCTGGCCTATCTCCTACATCTTTGCGACAGCAACCCAAATGTCCATCAATGGATGAATGGATAAACAAAATATGGCATACATCTGCAGTGGAAATTACTAAGCCTTAAAAAGTAAGGAAATTCTGGCACATGGGTAAATTCTGAGGACATTACACTAAGTGAAATAAGCCAGTCACAAAAAGACAAGTATTGTATGATTCCACTTATATGAGTTACCTTAGGTAGTTAAACTCATAAAGCCAGAAAACAGTGATGGTTGCTAGAGGCTGGAGGAAAGGAGAACTGGGGAGTTAATTTTTAAAGGATATAGATACTTTTTAAAGGATATATCTCAGTTTTGCAAAAGGAAAAGAGTTCTGGCAATGGATGGTGGTGATAGCTGTACAACAATGTGAATGTACTTAACACCACTGACCTGTACACTTAAAAATAGGTAAGATGCTAAATTTTATGTTATGTGTATTTTACCACAATAAAACAAGTTGGGGGGAAATTATTCTGGTGCCATACTACTCATTCTAGCACAAGTGTGTATCTTTCCTTCCCAATGCAATGTTTTCTTATAATACTACAAAGTACTCATCTTCTCAAACACCCATTCACACTGCATAATCCTGGTTATTTCAAATATAATCATTCCAGTGGTGGACATAGATGCAGTTAATTCCATCTGGTACAGACTGAAGGATGGCTTACCAAACCTTCAGATAACAAAAGAAAAGCAGCAGAATCCTAAATAACCTAGCTGGTGATCACTTGCCCACCTGGTGTTTATATTTACTCACCTCACTGACCAGCCATCTGTCTTTTATCTAATGAACCTCAGCCTTGTTAATCCACCTAGCAGTAAATATGTTCACAGCCAGCTATCACCAAAAGGTGCCCCAGCTTTAACAAGGCAGTTTGCATTTGTATGGAGCAGTACGAGTCCAGACCTACGCTTTTAAGCCACTCCACCACATGAAACTTAAAGACACTTTAAAAAATATAATTTATATTCTCAGCAATATATGAATATTAATTGTAATTTTATTACATAGATTTGAGAATCACTGAACCTTTTTATTTTTTTTAAATTCTCTTTTTTTTAGATTCTTTTTTTTTTTTTTTAATTTATTATTTGACAGAGAGAGACCCAGTGAGAGAGGGAACACAAGCAGGGAGAGTGGGAGAGGGAGAAGCAGGCTTCCTGCTGAGCAGGGAGACAGATGCCAGGCTTGATCTGAGTACCCTGGGATCATGACCTGAGCTGAAGGCAGACACTTAACAAGTGAGCCACCCAGGTGCCCCTTACTAAACCCTTTTAAAGAAAAATCTGAATCATTAAGATTGAACTTCATAAGGCTGAAAATGTGTATGTCAAATTTAGAAAGCAAACAGCAACAATGAACAGCAAATTTGACTCTTTTAAAAGAAAAAGTGTATGGGTGGGTAATTTGCAAAGTCAACTTGAGAGATTCTTTGAGAACTACAAGAATAGAGAATGTGGGGGCGCCTGGGTGGCTCAGTGGGTTAGGCCTCTGCCTTCGGCTCAGGTCATGGTCTCAGGGTCTTGGGATCGAGCCCTGCATCGGGCTCTCTGCTCTGCAGTGAGCCTGCTTCCTCCTCTCTCTGCCTGCCTCTCTGCCTACTTGTGATCTCTCTTTCTCTCTGTCAAATAAATAAAATCTTAAAAAAAAAAAAAAAAGAATAGAGAATGTGGTTGAAGATAATAAAGAAGTTAAGAGCCTTGCCAGACTGTGGTACATTCATACTTGGGAATACTACTTAGTAATTAAAGGGAATAAGTTGTTAATACCTGCAACAATTCAGATGGATTTCAAGGGCATTACGATAAGTGAAATAAACCAATCTCCAAAAGTCCCATACTATGTGATTCCATTTATACAACAACCTCAAATTACAAAATTATATCAGTTGAGAACTGCTTAGTGGTTTCCAAGGGCTAGGGATGGTAAGGGGTCAGGGGCATGACTATAAAGAGAAGATCTTGGTGTAGTAGAATCGTTCTGTATCTTGAGAGCGGTGGTCTATGCATGTGCCAGAATGGCTCAGAACAACCGTATATTCTGCACCAAATTCCTGGTTTGATACTGTAATAAAGTTATGTAAGGAATAACATCAGGGACATATGGATGAAGTACACAGGACATTTCTCTGTACTATTCTCTTTAAGATTTTATCTATTTATTTGACAGAGAGAGAGAGAGAGTGCAAGCAGGGGAGGTGGCAGGCATAGGGAGAGGGAGAAGCAGGCTCCCCGCTGATCAGAGAGCCTGACATAAGGCTGGATCCCAGAACCCTTGGATCATGACCTGAGCCAAAAGCAGGAGCTCAACCAACTGAGACCCCAGGCGCCCCATCTCTGTACTATTTTTGCAATACACTGTGTATCTATAATGATTTCAGATAAAAAGTATAAAAAAATAAAAAGACATGTTCACCAAATGGAAAAGATCCGATATGCACATAAGGAAGGAAGAAGAGGAAGAATGTAATAATCAAGAAGGAATAGAAAAAAATAAGCTAAGCCAAAGAAATATTTGTTTCTATACTGAAAGGGCCAATCAGGCAAAAATCAATGTAGTGTATAGTCCACAGCTACAAATATCCTTGAAATTTATGGTCTTCAAGGATAATTAAAAAGTCCTATAGGCAGAAACTACAACCAATAGGCAAAAGGAAAAGTAGTTGGGAGTTAAAATTACACTTTCTTTTTATAATACTAAATTTTGGTGGTGACAAGAGTGATTTCTATGCAAATAGTTCTGAAAATGTTAAATTACTTCAAAAGCTTGTTTAAAATGCATATTCCTGGACCTTATCTCCATAGATTCTGAGGCAGATGGCCCAGGAATCACATTATTTGAGTAAGAGTGGTCTACTGAATTTTGAAAAGAAAAGATTTATGGTGAAAAAATCTTAACTTAGCCAAACTTTTATTAAAGTGAGAAGGAATCACAAATTGTAAATCTCCAATGACCTTTTTTGAAGAAGAAGGTACTTATATCTGAAAAAATACTACAACTGATAAAAAGAATACATAAAAATTATAAACCCTCAAGAGGGGATATGGTATTAAAAAATTGGTGATGTGTAATGCACCCCTTAAAAAAAAGCATTATATTTTAATCAGTAGTTTTTAACATAGCTACGTTATACAGTTAATCTATCAGAAATATTTCTTGGGAAGGAAAATATACAATATAAAAAAGGAAATCTTAATATCAAAGAACTTAAATAAGTCTTAATTAATTAATGCATGTTGGGAAGGAGAAAAGGAAAAGTAAGTATTATGAGTCTCATCTGATACAGGAAAATCAGTGGTAATCATATTTTTGTCATTAATTTGAAATTATATATATATGTATATATACATGTAGGAAACTAATTCAACACTGTGTATCAATTGTACGTCAATAAAAATTACATACTTTGTATATTACCCTGTGTATGTATTAAGTTATGCATGTATATAATATGTACAGAATGTGTATACAATATATGTATTTACAACTATGCATATATTAAAGCTAAACCCTGTAGAAAACAAATGAGACAAATGTACTATACATTCTGCAAATACTTATAGGAAAAAAATAACTAAAAGGAAAAAATCTTTAATGATATATAATGTATAGCAGAGAACAAAACAATAAGTATAAACCATAAATTAAAAATTAAATGGCAAAATAAAATCAAATGCCACTTTTTATGGTAAATGTAAGTGACTTAAAAGGAAAATACCATCAGATTGGATCATAAGGGAAATTAAAGTCACTGCTTCTTAAGAGAGCATACACATAAACAAATCAACAAAGAAATGTTGGAAATGAAAGAAATGTTGGGTTCAGAAAGTTTCTCCAGTCAAAATGGATATAAAAAAGTCAGAGGAGCAGAAAGGCAGAAATTAGAATCAAAGAATCATGTATGTGGCCAAAAAAAAAAAAAAAGGGATAAAATGATTATTATACATCTATAAAAGTTACAATGTGCAAGGCAAATATAAAATTATGCCATATAGCAAAGAAATATATAGAATATAAACTATTAAGAAAGAAAGGAAAAATTCACTTAAAATTTAACATAACTCTTGGGGCACTTGGGTGGCTCAGTTAAGCATAAGACTCTTGATTTCAGCTCAGGTAATGATCTCAGGGTCCTGGGATCAAATGTTATGTAAGGCTATGGGCTCAGTGGGGAGTCCGCTTGAGGATTCTCTCCATTTCCCTCTGTCCCTCCCCACTGCTCATGTACTCTCTAAAATAAATAAATAAATCTTTAAAAAAAAATTTAACATACCTCTGTAATAGGTATATGAAGAAGATGAAACAGAATTTCAAAAGAATTATGAAAATTGAAAGAATTATAAAATATCATTCACAGTCAGGATTAAATGTTACATTATATAGAGAATTTCCTACCACATCCACAAAGCAAATATTAATATTGACTCTATCAGTTTTGATAAAATAGCATTTTTACTCAACCTCCCCAAAGGGCATATCCTTTCCATATCTAGTGTGCAATCTAGGATGTTAAGAAGTAATTAATATTCTCTAATTCTTAAAAATTCTTTGTCCTATAGATAGGCATTATACCTGATTTAGTCACTGTCTGATAAGAGTGTGAGAGACTTACAAATAAAGCCTACATCAGCTTCTCTACACAATTTACTTCACTACAACTAGGCTGAGTAAAGGCCTCCAAATATGTCCCAATCTTAATTCTTGATCTTATAAAACACCCTATATGGTGAAAGGACTGTGCAATTAGGAAAAAGGATCTTGACAAGAGGAGATTATGCTGGATTTTCCAGGTAGGCCAGAAATGCAATCACAAGTATTCTTGTAAGAGGAATGCAGAAGGAAATTTCACCATAAAGGAGAAAGCAATGTCACCATATAGGCAGACATTGAAGTGGTGTGGCCGGGAGCCAAAGAACAACACAGCCCCAGAAGCCAGAACAGACAAGGAATAAACTCCATCCTAGACCCTCCAGAAGGAGCATGGCCTGGCTGACACCTTGATTTCAGTCCAGGGAATGATTTCAGTCTTTTGGCCTCCAGAATTATGAGTGAATAAATTTGCGTCACTTTAAGCCATCAGGTGTGTGTTTTAAACCCTCTGCCATAGGAACTAGGAGACTGACTGTACTCAGTATGCCCACCTAGTTCTCTCTCTAGGACTCTCAGTGTATCAGCAACATTAACATTATTTTCCTTGTCAGCCAATCACCATGAATTTCTTCCCTTCTTACAACTATATCTAAAATCGGGGAGAGGAAGGAAACAGAGTCAATTTTTATCTAATCTCCCTTTTGGGGAAATAAATGAAAAAATATCTCTGTAATAGAAACATAACCTGTACCATCTTAAAGTAAAATTACCTCAGTTTATATTCTTGTCCTTTCTTGATCCAACTGCTAGAAATGAAGAAAGTATCTCAGCAACCTGCAGACAATGGAGATAAGAGAAGTGTCAGAAGAACACAATGCCTAAGCCAAGTCTCTGAAAAAGATTTCTGGGGGTGCCTGGATGGTTCAGTTGACTCTTGATCTTAGCTAAGGTCTTGTTCTCAGGGTCTTGAATTCAAGTCCTGAAAAAGACTTCAGTACATCTCTTTGACCAAACTTTAAGTTGCTAATACATTTTTCACCATAATTTTATTTTTAATGAATACTCTTGGTGAAAAAGTAATGCATTTGATAAATGTAAAGGCTATTATAAAGTCATTTAACTTAAGAACCATGCAGTTCTTCCTTAAAGAGTTCCCCTACCTTGATCTACACAGACCTTAACTTTCAAGAGATTCAACATGGCTGCTTCAGTAAAAAAGGAGATCCTGTAAGTCCCTCAATGTTTGACCTGAAGGGACGTTAAACGTTTCTTCTGAGGCCAATGTCGGCTGTAAGAATTAGATTGGGCCAGTTCAGTTAATGCTTCCATGCTTATGTTTTTCTTCCTCAATTTTTAAAGTCCATTCACTGCTCTTGAACAAGTAGGAAGGAAACACTGTGGACTATCATAGTCTAGCTAGGAAAACAGAAACCATCTCCAGTACTCACAGAAGAATGGAAAGCACAGGTGGTCCACAGAGAATGGAGAAGCTAACAGTTGCACAAGGAACTATAAACTAACTTTGGACGTTGGCAACAGCAGGAAGTCCTCATCATCCTGTAGCTGGAGGGACCATGGGAAAACATGCAATTCCTGGAACGAAGAGGACAGAAAAGCCCTATAGAAACTAGAAATTACTGTGCATCTGGATATAGTGGAGGCTGGAGCCACAGAGGAGATAAAGCGGCTGGAGAAGCCATCCTAGGCTGAGGGGGGAAGATAGTGTCTTGATTTCCCCCTCTCCCTCTCCGTGCCCTCCAGTATCCCCAAACTGACTTAATCCTGCTGATATTAAGCCTGGAAAAGTCAATCTGTGGAGGATTATCTGCACCCTCACAGTACAGAGCATAGCAGGAGAGAAGCCTAGGACAGATCTGAGGTCAATCAGGCCCAGAAGGAGCACACCCTCTGATAAAATGATTTTGTAGCATTAGATAATGTGTAATAGCATTTAATTCAACCTTTCCCTTTTCACAGAGGAGATGAGGTCCAGAGAGATGAAACCATTTACCTAAATGCACACACAGCAAGCTTTTAAGTACCAGCACACAGCATGCTTTTATTAGGATCTACTGTTTATTGCAAAACCATTCTCTGTTTAATTTAAGCCACATTATGAAGTGCATGGTAGCTGGGCCCATTTCATATTCACTTCCAGTACGATTGATTCAGTATTTGGTGCCTGGAAAACACTCCAGAAAATATATATTGAACTGATATGAATTGAAAGAGAAAACAAAGCCCATAGCTGAATTTAAAGTAGCTTTAAATAATTTCCAGTCAAATATGGGTCACTGGACATGTTAAACAAAGGAGACTGCTAGCACACATTCTCATTGGCCTGTGATGGGTTACGCTCTCCACCATTCAAACTAAAGCAAAGATATGATCCTCTTCCAAATATTAGACTGTTCTTTCATTTGAAACAATTGATAAACAAGGCTTTCGACAATGCAAAGCTGTGCAGGTTGTATAGAACAGAGATATACAATATAACACAATATAATAAATATTTTATGTGGTCATGTGTGGGAGGCGTTGCCTAGAGCGTTTCCTCCACAGTCATGACTATGAAGCAGAAAAGGAAACACAGGAAAAAATATACCCAAAGAGGAATATTTAAATAGCATGGTGGGCAGCTGGGGGAGCGATGACTAATCCTGCTGCTAGTAGTGGTTAGGAAACAAAAGACACAAGTTGGCTAGAGATCTTCTGTTTTCTTCTGTTACCACTCCTCTGTAAAGCTGATGCTGGAAGGGAGGGAGTTGGGGGAGGAGAGATGAGAGAAAGAAATCAGGGAAGGTAGACCTTAGAGAGAATGCAAGCCAAAAACCCATGCCTTGTCTTTGTTAAACAGAATATACATGTTTAAAAGCTCATTTAGAAGGCAATCCAATGGGGCTGTCTGGATGGCTCAGTTGATTAAGCATCTGGTTTTGGCTCAGGTCATGATCCAGGAATCCCGGGATTGGGCCCCTCATCTGACTCCCTACTTGATGGAGAGCCTGCTTCTCCTTCTGCCCCTCACCCCGCTCTGCTCTCTCTCAAATATATAAATAAAATCTTAAAAAAAAAAAAAGCAATCCAATGTAAGTGGAAATAATGAGACTTCTACATTATTTAAAATTTGAACATTAGCTCACTTCCCTATCTATAAAAACTTAACACGCATTGAGCTAATATAATAACATCTGATGGAAGTCAAAGAAACTACAATTCAAAATTTAGGGCAAAAGTAACTATCAAATAATTTGAAGTGAAGAGAACCTGAAAGGTGAAGAGAGAATGCCTAAATAAATAAAGAGGGTTTCCTTAGAAATTTCCAATTATTGGGGAATATTTTTCAGGAAGCTTTCTAGGGATGAGAGAAGCTTTGACCCCCAGTCATTGGCCACCCAATCAGTGACTGCTAATTTAGCAGTGAGTGGAAAAGAAAGAAAGAAATGTGTAAGAAAAACACTAAATTTTTTTAACTAAAGATTATTTTTCTAGGTGTCTAAAATAAAATGAAATTTTCAGTAGTTTACATGTTAATAAGTAAGTCTGTTTTTAATAATTTATGTCCGTGGATTTGTTTCAGAAGAATATATACAATGGGATTGAACAACAGGAAATTAATATTAGACCTAAAGGTACAGTACAGGAAATGAGTAACTTAGGGCAATTTCAGCTACAGAGACTTTACCTTTCTTTTCTTATGAATAAGAATATAACTTTATTACCCTGTACACAGGTACATAAACTTAAAAAAATCAGGAAAGACCATTCAAAATTTGCATAAAATAGAATAAATTCAAGTAAAAAAAAAAGCATGTTCATATTTTATTTGCGTGCTAACCAAAAGATAATGGCATTTCTTAGAAGAAAGACAATATTAAAATTCAAAATTGTAGAATTCTATATTAGAATGCTACATCATCCTTGTACTTTTCTTGCCCAAGATATTTTGTCTAAATGTAATATTTAAGAAATAATCCGACAAATTCAAATTGAGAATTATCCATAAAAGGAATAACCCAAACTTTGTTAATATAAAAAAAGTAGAGAAACTGACTCCTGGCCTGCCCCCTTGAATCCATATGGTAGGACTGAATTGCCTTGGCTCTCGTGTGGGTGGGGCTAACCCTAGCCAATCCAGTGATGAGTAGAAGTGACAAGCCATATCTCACTAGAATATTTCATTGTGGAGAAATCCACCAGTCTTCTGTCTTCCCCACAGCTGATCTGTAATTCTCTAGGTAGTAACTGCCCTATCAAATTATTTCCTGATTAGTTCCAATATATCAGTTCTGAGCAATTAGAAGATACACTATTTATGAATATAGTATATTAAAAGGAAAAGGAAAGGTTCTATTTTGTAGAAGGTATTAGTCCCTTTGCCAATCAAATGAAGATAAATTATTCATTAGAATTTAATCTTAAGGAATCCAAGAACTGGAAGCTAATGGACAACATGGAACTAACGAATAAATTAGCTGAGCTTTATTCTAAGAGTTGCCACCAAGAACTGTGTAATTTCAGCCAGGTCATCCAAATGCTTTGAATTTTTTTCATGTGTGTAAAAGATTACTTTGGGATGAGGCCTAAAAGAAGGATCAAACCCTTGTAGTCTTTTTACCTAAAATGTAAAATTAACATGTTATTTGGATTATTTATTTATACTCCCACCTTGTTTCAAAAAGGATTTAAAGTAGATTCCATATTATTATTTTATTAACACATTAAGAATCCCTTAGAAAACCCATGAGAATTATAGAGTTTTACCCTATTATAATTCTTTGTTTTAAGCATATTGTAGAATTTTTTTCTCTCAAGAATTTTATACAAACTGAAGTGAAAATCTCTTCTTTGGAATCCAATAATACTTAGAAAACATAGCAACAAAGAAAGAGGAAGAGATCATAATTAGAGAAAGTAAGTATGTGTTTAACTTCCAACATGACAAGTTTTCTGATGCCCTGTTCTAAATATCAAAATAATTGTATTTACTCAAATATAAAATAATCAATCTCTATAAAATAAGGATTATGATTTGATTGTATGTATCTTAGATTATTGTAGAGTATGTGTGAATTAATGATATCTTTTTTACCAACTAGTAGAAAACATTTAATATCTATTATAGTTTTAGCCTTCCAACATATATGTATATGGTCTAAAATATAAAAATATCACTAACCTTACAGTATAATAAAATATAAAAGGTGATTAACTTTAGTCAAATACATTTTTACACCCTAATTTTAACTCCTCAAAAACTACATAAATATTTTAAAATTATTCTTTTTGTAAAATACAATTCTATAGGGAATACAATTATACTTATGGATTTTCAGAGGTCTTCATAAGAATCATAAATTATTGTGTACTTCCCAATTATTGTTTCATTTCATGAGGTATTTTGTAAATTTTGACCAAAAATTGTATTGGATAGAGCATGGGGTTCAGAATTAGCCAAGCCTGGGCTTACCAGTGACAGGGTTCAGGACATACTACCCCAAAAACGGCATCTTGGCATATTGAATATCTTAAACTGAAGGAGTCTGAGAAAATGGCAGATCCAGGAAGGTACTTGGATCTCCCCACCACTTCACCTTTCTTCCCTGAAAAGGGTCATAAAACTCCCATGTGGAACGTACCCTCGCTGTACCAGGAAGAAGGAAGACATTCTTATCACCGGAAATGGATAATTGGGGGCTGAGAAATCTGTACCAGAACGAACCTTGTTAAGCTAATCCTTATCTTCCTAATTACTTCTTTACCATTTGTGAAGACTCCCATGCACATGTAAAAATTCAATAAACCATGTATGGTTTTCTCCTGTTAACCTGTCCTTGGCATTTTAATTTTCAGAGCCAGCCAGGGACCCCAGAGTCCAGGAAAACTTTTCTGTCTCCTACACCAGCTTAACTAAGCACATATTGGATAACCCTGGATAATTTATCTACTTAAGTTGCAGAGCAGGTAAAGTGCCTACCAGAAATCAAGTACCTGTTAATTAAGCCTTACTTCCCTTTTCTTGAACCCAAATTTCTAGTAAATGTAAAGAGAAACAGGCACATTGAAGAAAATTTTCTTCAACTAATATAAAACAGAATATTTGAGGATTTACTCATTTATCTTAGTCTGTAGTTTGCCTCACACTATTTTCTTGACTAAGGATACCAAAACTAGACATTGTTTTTATCTCTGAATTTCAAGTCAGTTGTTACGAGTTGTGATTAAACTACTCAAGTCTAGAATCTTGGAGGAAGGTGGCTCAGTCGTTAAGCAACTGCCTGGGTGGCTCAGTCGTTAAGCATCTGGGTGGCTCAGTCGTTAAGCATCTGCCTTCAGCTCAGGTTATGATCCCTGGGTGCTCCCTGCTCAGCTCCCTCCCTCCCTAGGGGCTCCCTCCCTCCCTGGGAGGCCTGTTTCTCCCTCTTCCACTCTTCCTGCTTGTGCTCCCTCTATTGCTGTGTCTCCCTTTCTCAAATAAATAAATACAATCTTAAAAAAAAGTCTTGGAGAAATAATGAACACTGACTACAAATTAAACTGATTATCACATATTCTATCTGGTGATTTGAGAGTCCACTTCTCCTTGTACACTGTAATTCAATGAAAAGATAGAATACAAAACAAAACAAGCACTTAGGAATAAGAAAAGTACAGACTTCAAACAGGCTGTTAGTGTAATGCACCGTATTAGAGATGAATAATAATTAAAATGTGCCTCAAGGGCTATTTCCTTCCCTCTTTTTTTCTGTTTAAAATACTACAGAGGAAGGTTTTGGGTTTTTGTTTTTATTTTTGTTTTGGGGTCTTTTTTTTTTTTTTTTTTTTGGATAAACAATTCAATCAAAATGGCCAAATCAATGATGTCTAAGGGAGTTTCCTATTCTTGACATCTAAGCCTTATTATAATGCTCTATTTCCTATATTTCCTTGCTTAAATAGATTCTTGCTCCAGGCAACTTATTTATCTGAGCTTCTGTGTGTAGAAACCAGAGACTCTTATTGAATTGTTTCTCACTGGCTACTTGATGTTAACAAAGCACTAAAATGGGACTGATGGCCTGGGTTGTGCAATGGGGTGATCCAGCCCATCAGTTAGCTGCACACCGAACACATAAAGCTCATCTGTGTCAGGGCTAAATGCAATTAGGGAATCCAGAGCTAATAAACAGACTACTTCTCTTTTAAGCAATTCACCTCAGAATCGGTTAACCCTTCACTCTTTATAAAATAATAACAAAGTAGGAAACAAAGATACTACCTAATAGGTAGGTCTCCCAAAATAGATACTCGTTTAAAGGTTCATTGTTTTTAGTAAGTTACCTGGAAGTTTCTCATGTAGGGAAATAAATGTTGAACAATGGTTACTTTTATCACAGAGCTACAGTTTGCAATAATAAACAGAAAGAAATAACTGTAACAAAACAATAACTGAATAAAACATAAATTCTACAAAATGATATAGAAAAATCAGTGTTTTAAATTTATCCAGATATAGGGGCACCTGGGTGGCTCAGTGGGTTAAGCCTCTGCCTTCGGCTCAGGTCATGATCTCGGGGTCCTGAGATCGAGCCCCGCATCGGGCTCTCTGCTCAGCAGGGAGCCTGCTTCCCCCTCTCTCTGTGCCTGCCTCTCTGCCTACCTGTGATCTCTCTCTCTCTGTCAAATAAATCTTAAGAAAAAAAAATTATCCAGATATAAATGTAAAGAGAATTAAACTGAGCATGAGAACATGGGGTTTCTAATCTTTGTTCTGCCACTAACTACTAATGTCACCTTGAGCATGTTGCCTGGAATCATATTTGGTAAACATGAGAATGAACAAGTTCTCTTTTAAATTCTTGAGAATTAGTTTTTAGCTCTCTCCTTTGACAGCTTGCTGAGTAATGTAAAAATAAGAGGGAATTATTTAAACTTAAATCCTTTATGAGTTATATTCTATATCTAATTTGTATAAGATTAGCAAATATTTACTGACATTTATTGACAAATCATAAATTCTTGTGAATTTCCCAATTGCTCCATTCATGAGATATTTTATAAATTTTTGCGAAGGTGTATGGACAGTGAATGAACTTCTGAATGAGCCAAATCTGGGTCTACCAGATTAACTAATACATTTGTATAATCTTGGATAGTTTATGTACTTAAACTGAAATAGTCCTTTTAATTACTTTTTAAAAAATTCTGCATCTTGGGTGCCTGGGTTGCTCAGGTGGTTAGGTGACTGCCTTCAGCTCAGGTCATGATCCTGGAGTCCAGGGATGGAATCCCACATCGGGCTCCCTGCCCGGCAGGGAGTCTGCTTCTCCCACTGACCTCTCTCCTCTCATGTGCTCTCTCTCTCTCTCTCTCTCTCTCTTTCTAATAAGTAAATAAATAAGAAAAACATTAAAAAAATAAACTTCTCTATCTTTTGGGGGGCCTGGGTGGCTCAGTCGTTAAGCATCTGCCTTTAGCTCAGATTATGATCCCAGGGTCTTGGGATAGAGCCCTGTGTCTGGTTCCCTCATCAGTGGGAACCCTGCTTCTCCATCTCCCACTCCCCCTGCTTGTATTCCCTCTCTTGCTGTCAAAAAAATAAAATCTTAAAATAAATAAATAAATAAATAAATAAATAGATTAATTTTATTCTGGATCTTTTGTGTTGTGAGTACTGTAGTTGGGCAAAATATTTTAAAAGGTTCTTCATAGAAGAAGATATATGATGATCAGTATCATAGTCATTAACAAAATATAAATTAAAATCAAAATGAGGTATCACTTTATACCCACTAGATTTTCTAATATTTGGAAAGCTGTCAATATCAAATATTGGAAAGGATGTAGAGCACCTGATCACTCATGCATTGTTGATGGGAGTGTAAAATGTTACAGCATTTTATAAGGCTAAACATACCTTTACTATATTACCCCAAATTACCAAATGTTCACTAACAATAAACAACTATCCATATAAAGATTTGTCTATGAATGTTCACAGATATTTATAATAGATGAAAATGGGAAACCAGTAATACAAGCCCCAGTAATACAAGCAAATCAATAAACAAAATGTGCCCTATCGATTGAATGGAATACTCTTCAACAATAAAAATGAATGAATGAATGAATAGTACACTTATTAATATGGATGTATCTCAAAATCATTATCCTAAATTCATGAAGCCAGGTACAACTAATCACATACTATACGGCTTCATTTGCATGAAATTTTATAACAGGCAGATTTCATCCACAGTGACAGAAAGCAGACTAATGCTTGCTTGGACTTAGGGCTGAAGGGAGACTGACAAGGGAATACATGGGGTGATAAGAATATTCTATATCTTAATTGGCAAGATGGTTATAGGATGTATATCTTTTTCAAAAACTCATAGAGCATACACTTCAAAAGTGGACCGCCAGATTGCCAGGAGCTTAGGAGGGAGTGAACAACTTGAGGTAAAATGACCAGAAGTTGAACTGATGAACTCTTTAAGTCCTGGGAGCAGAAGCTTGCTTGCAATGACACCAGTCACGTATGAGCTTGAAAGAGGCCTTTCAACATTTCAACATTGGCATGAGTTGCCAACATCTGGTGCAGCAAAAGAAAGAGGGCAGAGAGGTTAAGGAAAGAGAGGCAAAGCCCACCAGCGCTCCCACTGCCTCCCAGTCCAAAGATGCCCACCACTTTCATGGCAAGCTTTAATGACTAAACCAAGACTCTTAAAGGTCTATTACCTAATTGTTACAGGAGCTGTTGGAAATGTCATTTGGCAACAGGGGAACATTTTCCACTGAATAAATGTTAAAGGGAGAAATAAGAAACAAAAATAAAGTTGTGTTTTAATTACAGTGTCCTTGTTATGCCAATGCAACTTCAAGACAAACAAGGTACCAGCACCAACCATCCCCAGCAACTCAACTTCTTTTTTTTTTAAAAGACTTTAATTTATTTATTTGACAGACAGAGATCATAAGCAGGCAGAGAGGCAGGCAGAGAGAGAGGAAGGGAAGCAGTCTCCCCGCTGAGTAGAGAGCCCTATGCAGGGCTCTATCCCAGGATCCTGGGATCATGACCTGAGCCGAAGGCAGAGGCTTTAACCCACTGAGCCACCCAGGCACCCCTAGAAACAATAGTCTTAAAACGAGTCAGACTTTTTCTTGTTTCACTGTGTTCAGTGAGAGGGACCTAAGTTCTCCTACTGAGAAATAGTAGACTCAACACAGAATGGAATTCCATTCTCCAGAATGGAATCTCGTCTCTGGGAAAAGAAGAGGAAGGAAAAGATGGATGAAATTCATTGAGAAGACGCTAAAAGAAGAAGACGACGACGACGAAGAAGAAGTGGGGGAGGAGGGGAGGAGGAGGAGGAGGAATTAACAGATTTTTATCTGACATAGACCTTATTTGGGCTGGCTGGTGACATGATGAGAAAAGTTTTTAAATGTTTTCACCACCCTCTGGTATAGCCAAAGTGACCGCCTAGAAAGTCTGAGCTCCCCACAGTATTGATCCCAGGACCTGATCTTCCTACTTCTTAAAGGACCAGATCATTGGATCTTGCAAAATGAATTATGAATCATTTAACTACAAAGGACTGCATTTCTCTGACTGTGAATATTTTTGAAGATTTTATTTATTTATTTGAGCAAAAGAGAATGAGGGAGAGAGAACATGCTAGGGGAGAGGTCAGAGGCAGAAGCAGACTCCCCGTGGAGCAGGGAGCCCGACATGGGACTCGACCCTGGGAGTCCAGGATCATGACCTGCACCAAAAGGCAATTGCTTAACCAACTGAGCCACCCAGGTGCCCCTGACTATGAATATTTTTATAATCACTGAAAGGAGTTAAGTTGCAGTCTTCGAATCTTATCAGCTGACATATCACACACAAAAGGATTTCAGTAGCACACCAGAAAAGTGACCAAAGAAAACCTGAACCAACAGAGAATCTATCAGGATTGTGGAATAATAATGACTTCAGAGTCCGTTATGGTTTCCATATCATTTTTTACATGATTTTATAATTTACCTGTCCCCAGTAATATTTGGGGAGTAAATAACAAAATAGACATATAAAACAAGTATGTATAGTCAAATGGTACTTAAAACAGAAAAATTTTCTAAAAATATACAAATAAAAAAAATTGTTGTGCTTTTTTTCCTTTTGCTGAATCGGTGGAGTTATGGTGTCCTGCTATCCACTGGGTATTTAAGATAAAAGAAAAAAGTGTACATGAGCTAGTTTCACCCACTCCAACATGGAACATTGAGTTTGGAGTGTGTGTGGGTGGGGGGGAGGACTTGGGAGGTATGTATTAAGCTTATTAGATTACTCTTATTTTTTTCCCAGTTACCCAAGGGGAAATTCTACAGGCTTTTAAACATTTTATTTATTTATTTGTCAGAGAGAGAGAGCACAAGCAGGGAGAGGAGTTAAGGGAGAGGGAGAAGCAGGGTCCCCACTGAGCAGGGAGCCCAATGCGGGACTTGATCCCAGGACTCTGGGATCATGACCTATGGTGAAGGCAGACACTTAACTGACTGAGCCACCCAGGCGTCCCTCTACAGGCTTTTACACAGGATATACTTCACACCAGAAAGTTAACAGATTTTTATCATTAAATTTTAAAACACATGCACATACATACAAACACACACAATGTGTCTTCTTGCAGTTTATTGACTCTAGTTGTTGCTACTATTCTTAAGTCCATGGTTTCCTCCTTTTAGATAATTTACATTTTTAAAGGAAATATGTTTTATATTATTTAATTGCCATTTTTTTTCTGCCTTTTGTAGCAAGGACATTTGAGGTCAGGCCAACGTCATGCAGGCAAACACTCAACAAGGTCTTCACTGCCCTGTGCTTCCCACCAAATCTGGGTCAGGTCAGACCCAGGGTGTGAGAATGAGGCTGCTCTCTGCTTTGCTCGTTAGTCCTTAGGGAAATGCAGGTCATTTTGGACATGAGGTTGAAGAAGGTAATAGTATTTAGAACAAATACACATGGATTCTTATCATTCTTGCCCATACTATTTTAAAACTACTTTTTATAATAAGGCTGAGTTCCTCACTGGCTATGTGGCAAGATGCCACTTTGTTCACACTGACATTTTTCTAGAAAACATCCTACATGGAGAATCTTGAACAAGATAAGTTCAAAAAGCTGTGAGAAGAGGCCACAGCTGGGGAAGGGAAAATGAAAGTGAAATGAACTGAAATTAAAAACAAATGTCTTTTTTAAAAGGGGGGGATGAATCAAGGAAAAATGCTTGCTTCACTCTTGTTTTCACTTCATTTTCCCACATAGCTTTCAATATAGAGAAATCAGCCACCAAGAAGGAAACTGCTTATTATAACATACTATTTTTAATTTCATGAAACACTCTCAGTGCTTTATATTTTTAAAATATTTTGCATCTTTGCAAAGTGAGCACCTTTGCTACTCTCTGTCTAGTAATACACCACAGTACCTCCACAGTTAACAGGAGGAAAGTATGTAGTCAAAGATAATATTACAAACCAAAAAGTAATGAGAAATAATAATAAAACTAAGTGGAATCAACCTCATCTATTTCTAAACAACTTTTTCTCTTTCTTATTTTATTTAACTCTAGAATACATATTTCTGCTTTATTGCCCATATTAAAAATTGCCGGGGTGCCTGGGTGGCTCAGTGGGTTAAGCCTCTGCCTTCAGCTCAGGTCATGATCTCAGGGTCCTGGGATCGAGCCCCACATCGGGCTCTCTGCTTAGCAGGGGCCTGCTTCCCCATCTCTCTCTGCCTGCCTCTGGCTACTTGTGATATCTCTCTCTCTCTGTGTCAAATAAATAAATAAAATCTTTAAAAAAAAATAAAAATAAATAAATAAAATAAAAATTGCCATAACCTCCCCTCATCTTACTTTCAATGATCAAGGACTAACTCAAGTCCTACATAGGGTGATGGAATTAGGGAGTTAGAAATTCCAAAAGAAACTTAAAATTACTTAGTGTTTCTATATATGCTGATCATGGTTCAGGCCACTGCCCCAGGCCCACCTTTAGCTCAAACTGCTTTCCTCACCCTTATTCCCCAGTGCTTGAGAGGGAAGCCACAGTAGCTGGTCCAATGATCTGGCTATTGACTGGATGAGAGATTGGAACCTAACCCAAGGAGATCACATCCCTCTGCTGGCAGCATCCCAAGAGGAGGTATGGATCAAAGGGCTGTGCTCAAGAGCTGAAAGCATTTAGCTGAGCTTGTCAGATTCACTTCCTCTAGAATTTGCCTTGGAGAATTGAGTGCCATGCTGGTCAGTTGCCAGAGAAAAAATGATAAATCCACAGAGAGAAGCCAAAATTCTGTGAGATAAAGATTAAAAAGTGGCCATGACAAAGAGAACAAATATCCAGGGTTATCTGGAACCCTGCCAAGTTTTCTGGTCTTAGATCCAGTATATAAATTTTTCTAAAACTACCCCTCCCCATTTCTAAGGAAGAACAAGTTCAGTTTCTGTTACTTATAAGCAAAGGACACCCAGCCCCTTTCCTATCTCTCATCATCCCTATAACACTCAAAGTACATTCCTGCCCCTTGGTTATGCCTACATTTAAGTATTTCCAGTAGAAATTACCACACAAGTTATCCCAATATACTTCCAGGTAATGGAATTCTAAAGCTATTTCTTTTTTCTTTTCTTTTCTTTCTTTCTTTCTTTTTTTTTTTTTTTAAGATTGTATTTATTTCAGAGGAAGAGAGGGAACATAAGCCAGGAGGAGGGGCAAAGGAAGAGGGGGAAAGCAGACTCCCCACTGAGCAGGGAGCCCAAAGCTGGGCTCTATCCCAGGACCCTGGGATCATGACCTGAGCCAAAGGCAGAGGCTTAACTAACTGGGCCACCCAGGGGCCCCTAAAGCTATTTCTTATATTGAGTAAACCCTTAATCCCCTGAAACATAGATTCTCCAAGTATTTAAGCTTTATGAAACCTTCCGTCATTCTGATTCCTCCCTCCTGATAATGTTATTGTTTATCTGTAAATTTTCCAAATAGTGGCTTCTGTAGCTGAAAATAATAGTCAGGTGATATAACCACCATAGATGGTCTGAACTACTACTTTCCTTGTTGTGTGTAAATATTTCAAGTACTGCTGCCCAAGACTGCAATAGACTTTTTTCAAGACACTGTCAAATCATTTTCAATTTATTGTTAATCACAAGCTAACTTCTTTTGAAATTAGTTTCAGACAACCCACATGTCCCCACCTTACATGTATGTAATTCATTTTTTGGATCTAACATTAGGATTTAGGTTGATATTTTAAGATTTTATTTATTTATTTGACAGAAAGAGATACAGCAAGAGAGGGAACACAAGCGGGGGCGGGGGGGAGTGGAAGAGGGAGGAGCAGGCTTCCCGCTGAGCAGGGAGCCTGATGCGGGGCTCGATCCCAGAACCCTGGGATCATGACCTGAGCCAAAGGCAGCCGCTTAATGACTGAGCCACCCAGGTGCCCCTAGGTTGATATTTTAAATTTAAATCTTTGCTAGGCTAAACTTTCTCAGTTTCTTGTCTTTCATCAAATGTCCCTCACCAACAACCCCTTTGTGAACACTCAATCCTCTGAACTGCTTTAGCAAATATATCTGTTTCACTCATTTGGTATATCACTTATACTACCTAATCAAGTTTTTCTTCTTTAAATGAAGGTTGGCTCCAAAGTACAGCGTTAACATACTTTGTTCTCACAACCTATCGTAGGCTGTACACAAAAAATTTACTTATAACTAATAATAATCAAATAATGAGAAAAAAAGAGTATATCCAGTGGATCATACACTCTTTGCCTAGTCAGTACTTGTGAGCTTCTGGCTATGTGACCAAAGTGGGGATATGCAGTGCATTCTGGTACGTTCTTTCCCATCCTTATATAGGATGAGTGGACAAGCCTCTTGAAACATGAGTAGATAATATGTACCTTCAACTTTCAGGATTTCAGATATTCTCGGCATCTTTTAAAAATATTTCTAATAAACATTTGTATTTTAAGATTGTATTTATCTGAGAGAGAGAGAGAAAGAGAGAGAGCATGAGCAGGGGGAAGGGCCGAGGGAGAAGGATAATCAGATTCTGCAATGAGCATGAGGTCCAATACCGGGCTTCATCCCATGACCTTGAGATCATAACCTGAGCAGAAATCAAGAGTCAGATGCTCAGCTGGCTGAGTCACCCAGGCACCCCTCTAATAAGCATTTATAAGACAGACAGTACCTGTCCCAGGTTGACAGGGTCATTTGGCTTGAGTCTTCAATGCTTGAAGAATCTCAGATTTAAACCTTAACTCAAATTAAAGTTACACATACAGTTATAGAGATACACTAAAGAGATTAAATCATGTCACTCAAACAATTTCAAACTCATGTCCCATTGAAACACCACCCCGCTGTTACATGTTATGGATAAATATATTTTAATATATCCTATAATTACCATATGCACAGCAGAATGGTATTATACTATATTAGGGGATTAAAATCAAAGCATTAATTTGTTAAATGAAAACATTTAAAACTGTGTGACAACTGTATGTCACTATTTTCTGTAATTTTAACATCAATTCAATATTCACACGGAATATCAATATCAGTATTATTTTTAAAAATTCTGATTGCAATCATAAATGGAGATGAGCCAGGCCTTTCTCAGTGTCTCAGAAGCCCTAGCAGCAAATGAGCATCATAATCTCATTACTGAAATGTTCTCCTGATGGCCCTTATTTCTAGCCACATTAAACTTATTCTCATTTAACAAGGCTTTTTACTAGCTGATACCTCTTGAGGTGGTTTCTATTTAGGACATGTTTAATGAGCAGCAGTAATTAATAACATCATCAATAGAAGATATAAATGTGATTCTTCCCCTCAAGTATCTTCCCATTCCTAAGAAAGTCCACAGTTATATATGGCACAAAGTAAAGTAATAGGAATCACACTTTAGGAATAAACAAAATTACCAAAGACCAGAAAGAAAAAGATGGTCAGGTTAGGAGACATGGAAAAATTTGCCAGCCCCTCATGTCTATACTGTGAGCAATCCCGACTTTAGTCACAAAGGTTTTTTTGGTCCCTATATTCCCGTTTCTTGATTTCAGCCCCACTTGCCATTCTTATTTCTGGCACACATCACACACAAGAAGGCAACGTTCTAGCGAGAAGAGGATACACAGTCACAGTTGTCCCTAACGCTTCCCCTGCCAAGGTTCCACCCCACTCGGCTCCAGTTTTACAAGTTCTTGAGCTGATATGGTTCAGTGCAGTATCTTGTCGAGGCTCGGCTCTTCTTAGCCAGCCTACCCAAGGAGTCCACAATATCCTTTCTCCCAGTTTATTTCAACTGGGCTTCAACAGGGCAAATGGAACTTTATTATAATCAAAGAAGAAGGAAGATCAAAATAGGTAAATGAGCTCTTACTTATTCTAGGGTAACTATCACTGATAACCTTGACTAAAAGCACCAGAGTACACATCACTCAATTTCATTTCTTCAACCCCGTCACCTTAGGTGAGCTTGAGAATATTTATTAATGAGTGATAAAAACCAGTGCTACTGAGGCGCCTGGGTGGCTCAGGGGGTTAAGCCTTTGCCTTCAGCTCAGGTCATGATCTCAGGGTCCTGGGATCGAGCCCCGCATCAGGCTTTCTGCTCAGCAGGGAGCCTGCTTCCTCCTCTCTCTCTCTCTCTGCCTGCCTCTCTGCCTACTTGTGATCTCTCTCTCTCTCTCTCTCTCTGTCAAATAAATAAATAAATAAATAATCTTAAAAAAAAAACCAAAAACAGTGCTACTGAGGATATATCATAGCTCACTCACCTACTATTTTAGATCATGTTCACAGGACCGTGGGCATGAAGTGACTAAGCTGTACTAAGCTGTACTAAGACACTAACCTCCAGCTTCTGGAGCCTGGGAAATGGTTTTGATCTTACAAAGTAAATATTATAAGTTGCAAACTGAAGGATCAAATTTGAATTTGTATTCCAGTAGAAATATGTCTTCCACAGAGACATAAAAGTACATTCTGTCTCACATATGCAAAGAACACAGGCGGTAGGGCAGAAGATACTGAAAGTCATCTCAAGTCAGAGTCAGAGCTGCAGTTTTTCTGGGTCAGTCCTCAGGTTAATAATAAAAACTAGTAACTCTCTGTGATAAGTGATGTAGATCCCAAAGCAAGACATGGGCGGCCAGTGCTGCCCAGACAACTAAGTATATCTAAAATTAGGCCCAACATGGGACACACAGAGGGAACCCACATCATACACATCTGAATTGGATGAATCCCATTTGACCATGTTTTAGTACCCATAGGAGGTATCTTACTTAATAAGGATTAGAATTGTCCATAAATGACAGAAAACTCCCCAAATAACAGAAGTTTAAATAAGACTAAAGTTTTTTCTTTCTCATACTACCTGAACAAATCCAGATCTGACATATCTGCCATGGACCCAGGCCCCTTTGTCTGGTTACTCAGCCCTCTTCACTACGTCCAACAGAATGGTTGTTCTAGAATAAAGCTCCAGCTTCAACCATCGCATCTCTGTACTCCATCCAATAGAAAGGTGCAAAAGAGAGGTAAATTAGTACCCCTCTTTTTAAGGATATGTATTCTACCTTTATCCTCCTGGTCAGAACTTAGCCACAACCAACTGCAAATGAAGATGTGAATTTTATTCCTCTTTCTAGGTGGCTCTGATCCAGACAAAAATCAGAAGCTCTATCATGGTAGAAGGGAGAACAGCTATTTAGAGCCAAATGATAGTTTCTACTATAGTAACCCAAACTCCCTCCACATTATACAATTTGCCCTAACAAAGCTTTCTGTTTTAAAAAAAAAAATATTTATCTAATTATTTTTATTGATAGAGAGAAAGAGAGCAAAAGGGAGGGGCAGAGGGAGAAGGAGAGAGAATCTCAAGCTAACTCCGTACTCAGCATGGAGCCCCATGGGGGCTCAATCTCAAAACCCTGAGATCACAATATGAGCTGAAACCAGGAATGAGATGCTTGACTGATTGTGCCACCAGTCACCCTCTAACAAAGTATTTTGATTGTGGATTAAATTGTGTCCCCCTATAAGATATGTTGAATCCTAATTTCACTATGAACTCAGAATGTGACTGGACCCAGTACCTCAGAATATGACTTTATTTGAAAGTAGGATCTCTGCAGGTGTAGTTAAGATGAAAGCATTAGTGTGGGCCCTAATCCAATATGACTGATGTCCTTAAAAAATGGGAACTTGGACAAAGACACAGACATGCACAGAGGGAAGAGTGTGCAAAGGGACAAAGAGAGAATGCCTGTGAAGACGAAAAATTGGAGTGATGCATTTACAAGCCAAGGCATATTAAAGATTGTTGGCAAACTACCTGGAATTAGGAAGAGGCAAGAAAGGATTCTTCCTATAGTTTTCAAAGGAATTGTGGCTGTGTTGATACCTTGATTTCAGACCACTAGCTTATAGAACTTCAAGAATAAATTTATGTTGTTTTAAGTCACCCAGTTTACTGTACTTTGTTACAACAGCAGTAGGGAACTAATAAAAATAGCTTATATCACTTGATCCCCATAACTACTGCTATGAAAGAGGTACTGTTTTTCTTCTTCACTTTGTACTAATAAAGAAATTAAGGTTAAAAAAGTTAAGCAACTCACCAAGATCCTTTGAGTTTTGGTTCAAACCCAGGTTCTTCTGCTTGCAGAGCCTTAACTCCTCATCTGCCATACTAACCAAAGAATAAACAAAAATTTGTGTTTTGGGGGACCTGGGTAGCTCAGTGGGTTAAGCCTCTGCCTTTGGCTCAGATCATGATCTCAGGGTTCTGGGATCGAGCTCCGCATCGGGCTCTCTGCTCACCAGGGAGCCTGCTCCCCCCTCTCTCTCGGCCTGTCTCTCTGCCTACTTGTGCTATCTCTCTCTCTGTGTTAAATAAAGAAATAAAATCTTTTAAAAAATTGTGTTTTTGGATCTTCCATCCAACAAACTGAGAAGTGCTATGCAGATATTAGGTGGTTTTATTATTCCCCCAGGTGCATTTTAGTATGATGATGTACACTGTCTTTCAAATTGGGACACTATTGAGAATGAAAAAGATGCTATTCAAAATTACACTGGAAAAAGAAGCCTAAACCATCACCGTCTTGGTGAAACCAACACTATTTTTAATTCATTTCTCAGCACCCCCTCCCTCAGACTCCCAGCCAGAAATGACAATATGGTGACTTTACCTAATCCTAATAATTACAGTTAGAAAACATCAAAAATACCTAACAATGCAATAATAATAACATGGTACCACAAGAATATTTCTTGATGATGAGCAATATACAGATCATAAAAGATAGTTATAGGAATGATTTTATAAGATGATTAATCCATAAAAAGAGAGAATACATCTTGATTACTTAGCTGAAAGTATCTGAGCAGTCCTTCCAGACCTCTAAAGACTGAAGGACCCCATTCCTGGAAAGTTAAGAGGGAAAGGTAGGTCTCTCTTGTTTGAGACTCTGCATATTAAGGCTCTAATTATTATAGTAACCAAGCCAATAATCTAATATTGTGGAGAATGTCAAGCATACATTTTTACAAAAAACGAATTTGCTCCTCTTCCAAACTCCTTTTCAAGGTTAAGGAAAAAGGAATTTTCCCAAAGATGTGGACTGAAAGTTGTTATTTTTAGTCTCATCCAAACTGGAGCCTTAACAATGAGAGAAAAGAGGTTAGGCATCAGAACGAACTCATAAATTCAGGATTCTGCCAAGATAGAGCCCTCTCTGATCATTTCTAGGAGAGCTAGGTGCTCTTGGAGGTCACCTAGTCTGGACTGTAACCAAATAATAAAGTAATAATCTTACATGAGCATAGTATACTATTATATAATTATACAATCTGATAAAAAGCTCTAAGTACAGCTCTCTACATTCCTGAAAGTCTGGATCCCATGGCCTTATATCTGAGGCCAAGATGGACTCCGTAAAGCTGTTTATGTGCATGTAAACATGCAAACAACAAATATTGTATAATCTGAGTAGGGTTCTAAAAATATTAACTGTGTTTACCTTTACATGGAGGATTTCCAGTAATTCTGTGTTCTACTTTCTTCCTGTTTTCTCACTGAGAATATAGTACTTTTGAAATTATATTTAAAGAAATAATACTTTTGGAATTAGAAAAAAAGTTCTTTAAGAAAGATCATCAAAATATGTATAAAGAATTTCCAGTTTCTGGCCCAGCATATAAAAAGCTGGAATATGCCACTCCATCTTAAAAACAAGGAAAAGACTGACAAAACTGAAAAATCAACAACTCTTCTTAGGTCCTTAAGAGAAGTAAGGTCAGAGGGCAAAACACAGCCTCCAAAATTAGACCAAGAGACAAATACAGAGAATCTCTAACCCCCACAGGAACCCAGTGCTAAGGGAGGGCAACCTGAACTATAATGGACGAATTGCTGGAGGCTTAGCATTACATGCTTGAGAGGTTAGTCCAGGAGAATATAGTCTTCAGGGGTCCCTATGCTTTTGTGAGTTTTCCCTCCAGAAAACCTCCAGGTTTTTACAATAAATACTAGAGAAAAATCTCTTATTTACTGTAAGAGGAGAGGAAAGGAATCCTCTTTAAATACTCCAAAGCATTCTGTTCCTCTTAACAAGGTCTGCCCTCAGGAAAAGCTATCTGACCAGAGGTTAGACTGCTGTGGTTTTATCCGAGCCTAACTGACCTAGGGAAAGAAAACAAATAATGCCAACCTCCTCTAGCCATCTTATCCCATCTAAGGGGGAAGGTAGTACTGAGAAGCACACATGGAGTTCACCATCCAGAGGTACAGACTCACTAAAAGACAGAAACTTACTCATTGAATTATGGAATGCTTCCGCTCCACTCTCTTCATCATCACATTACTAAAGGCCTATGTATAGCAGTACTTTTTATCCACTAAATCACATCCAGCTATCAAGATAAAATTACAAGACATACCAAAAGGCAAAAAAACACAGTCTGAAGAGACAAAGCTAACTAGCATCACAATCAGACTCTGCTACAGAAGGGAGGTTGGAATTCTCAGACAAGGAATTTAAAACAACTATAATTAAGATGCTAACAGTTCCAGTGGACAAAGTAGAAAGCATGCAAGAACCAATGGGCAATGTAAGCAGAGAAATGAAATCCTAAGAAAGAACCAAAATGAAATGCTAGAGATAAAAGACACTATGACAGAAATAAAGAATTTATTTAATCGACTTATTAGTGGACCAGATGTGGCTTAGGACATAATCTCTGAGCTAAAGGATATCAAAATAGAAATATCCAAAATTGAAAAGCAGACAGAAAAAAAACAGAAAACAGAAAAAACAAAAACAAAAACAAAAACAAAAACAAAAACAAAAACCACCCAGGACAGAATATCCAAGAACTATAGGACAACTATGAAAGGTGTAACATATGCATATTAGCAATAATAGGAGGAGAAGAAAAAGAGGAACAGAGGAAATACTAAACAAGAATGACTGAGAATTTCCACCCCCAAATTAATATCAGACATCAAACCACAGATCCAGCAAGCTCAGAGAACAGCAAGCAGGATAAAAGAAAAAAAAAAATTTAGGAATATTATTTTCAAACTATAGAATTTCAAAGATAGAGAAAAAGTTCTTAAAAAAAAAAAAAAGCCAGGGGGAAAAATAACTGGCCTATAGAGGAACAAAGATAAGAACTATACCCAACCTCTCCTCAGAAATTACACAAGCAAGAAGAAAGTAGAATGAAATCTTTAAAATATAGACAGAAAACAACTTACCAACCTAGAATTCTGTACCCTGTAAAGCTACCCTCCAAAAGTGAAAGAGAAATACAAAATTGAGGGAATTTCTTACCAGTAGACCTGCCTTGCAAGAAATATTAAAATGGGTTATTTAGAGGGAAGAAAATGATATGTCCGAAACTTGGATCCATATAAACAAGAGAAGAACATTGGAGAAGTAAGTGAAGGCAAAATAAAAACTTATTTCTCTTATTCTTAACTGATCTAACACATAACAGTTTGTTCAAATAAGAGTAACAATGTATTCAATCAAATATGCTTATATGTGTAATATACAAATGTATGCTTATATACAAATGAATGAATGACAAATGATATAAATGATGGGAGAGAGGAATTGGGATTTTTATATTATTATAAGGTATTTACACTACTTCTAAAGCAGTATAATGTTTTTGAAAGTGGACTTGGATTAGGTATAAAAGTACTTTGTAAACTCTATGGCAAGCACTTAAAAGAGTAAAAAAAAAAAGTACAACTGACATGTTAAGAAAGGAGAGAAAATGGAATCACGCAGAACGTGCACATAAAACCATAAAACAGAAAAAGTGTGGGAAACAAAAATAGGAACAAAGAACAGTGGCAACAAACAGAAAACAGTAAAGAAATGTGATAGATATTAATCCATCTATATTGCTAATCACTTTGAAAGTCAGTGAAGAGACAGAGATTGCCAGAGTGGATCAAAAAACAAGACTCAATTATACTTTGTATATAGGAAACAAAAGTGAATGAATGGAAATATACTATGCCAGCACTAATCAAAAGAAAGAAAGAGGAGCACTGGGTGGCTCAGTTGGTTAAGCAACTGCCTTCGGCTCAGGTCATAATCCTGAACTCTTCGGATCTAGTCCCACATCAGGCTCCCAGCGCAGCCGGGAGTCTGCTTCTCCCTCTGACCCTCTCCTTTCTCATGCTCTCTCTCACTCTCCCTCTCTCAATTAAATAAATAAAATCTTCAAAAAGAAAAAAGAAAAGAAAAGAAAAAGAAAGAGCAGCTATGTTAATTTCAGACAGAGCAGACTTCAGAACAAGGAGAGTCCTCAGGGATAGAAGAGTATTGCATAATGATAAAGGGGTCTCTTCTACAAGAAATCATAATAATCCTCAACATGTATGTGCCTAATAATGGAACATTAAAACATGTGAGACAAAGATAGAACTCCAAGGATAAAACAGATAAATATACTATACTAGCATAGCTGGAGATTTTTAGGTATATCAGAGATGGATATATCCATCAGGCAAAAAACCAGTAAGGACAAAGCTGAATTCAAAAATACAGTCAATCAACTGGATATAGTTGACATCTAGAGACAACCTCACCCAACAATAATAGCAGAATACATATTCCTCTTAAGTGTGCATGGAACATTTATCAAGATAGATGACATTTTGGGTCATAAAACACACCTTGGCAAATTTAAAAGAATAGAAATCATACAAGGTCTGCTTATGGACCAAAACAAAATTAAACTAGAAATCAATGATAGAAAAATAGCTAGAACATCCCAAATACTTGGAGATTAAATAACACAAAAGACTGGAAAAATCAATAAGCCTGTAAGTAGGCTAAGAAAAGAGAGATGGCACAAATTAATAATTTCAGAAATGAGAGAGGAGACATCACTATAAATCTCTTGGACATTAAAAGGATAATAAAGGAATATTATGAATAATTCAATGTTCATATGTTTAATAACCTAAATGAGATGGACCAATTCCTTGAAAAATAGAATCTGTCAAAACTTATGGAAGAAATAGTGAATAGGCCTGTATCTATTACATATATTAAATCAATAATTAATAACCTTCCTAAACAGAATGCACCAGGCCCAGATGGATTCACTAGTGAATTCTACCAAAGATTTAAGGTAGAAATTATACCTGTTCTCTACAATCACTTTCAAAATACAGAATCAGAGGAAATACTTCCTAAGTCATTCTATGAAGCCAGTATCTAATACCAAACTAGACAAAGACATTACTAGAAAAGAAAACTACAAACCAATATCTCTCAGAAACATAGATTCAAAAATCCTCAACAAAATAATGAAAAAATAATGAACAAAATAATGAATTGTTTTGAATAATTGAATATTTGTAATAATTGAATATTCAGTAATTGAATAATTGAATTTTGAATAATTGAAAACAAAACAAAATAATGAATCCTCAACAAAACAATTCAATTTGTTCAATTAAGTATTATTCAAATTCAATTAAACTGAATCCAGTAGTGTACAAAAGGAATTACACACCACAATCAAGTGGAGTTTATCCCAGGTATATCAGTCTAGTTCAAAATTCAGAAATCAATTAATGTAATTGATCATGTCAACAGGGTAACGAAGAAAAAAAATCACATGATAATCTCAATAGATGCAGCAAACACAGTTGACAAAATCCAACACTTATCATGATAAAAATTCTCAGAACACAGGAATGGGGGTAACTTCCTTAACTTGATAAAGAATACGTACAACAAAACTTCAGCAAACCTCATGCTTAATAGTGAGAAACTCAAGCTTTCCCACTAAAATAAGTAACAAGGCCTTTAACAAGGCCTCTCATCATTGCTTTTTAGCATCATACTGGAAGTCCTAAATAACGCCAGCAAAACAGGAAAAGGAAATAAAAGATGTACAGATTGGGAAGGAAAAAATGAAACTGTCTTTGTTCACAGATGATATGATCATCCATGCAGAAAATTGGGAAGAATTGGAAATAAAAAATTCCTGGAACTAATAAATGGTCATAGCAAGATTTCAGGTTACAAGGTTCATAAGCAAAGCCAATCATTTTCCTATAAACTAGCAAAGAACAAATGTAACCTGAAATCCAAAAGCACAATACATTAGCACTCAAGAAATTAAATAGGTATAAATACTTAGAACTGACACTACCTGACTTCAAGATTCACTATAAAGTTACAGTCATATATACAGTGAGGAAATGGTGAAAGACTAGATAAACAGATCAGTGGAAGACACCAGAGAACCCAGAAATAACCCTACATAATATAGTCAACTTATCTTTGACACCAAAGACATACAATGGAGTCTTTTCAACAAATGGTGCTAGAACAATAGGACATGTACTTGTAAAAAAAAAGAAACCTAACACAAAACTTAACACCCTTAAAAAATTAATTTAAAATGGATCATAAATCTAAATGTAAAATGCAAAACCATAAAAATCTTAGAAGATAGCATCTAAAATCTAGATGATCCTGGGTTTGGCAACAGCTTTTAAATACAGCACCAAAGGCACAATCCATAAAGGAACACTTGGTAAATGGGACTTTATTAAAATTACAAACATCTGCTCTGGGGGAAAAAAAAACAAACCTGTCAGGAGAATGAAAAGAAAACCCACTGGTTGGGAGAATATATTTGCAAAAGCTATACCTGATAAAGAACTGCTATCCAAAATATACAAAAACTCTTAAAACTCAACAATAAAAATCAACCCAATTACAAAGACCTTAATAGACACCTCACCAAAGAATATACACAGGTGGCTGATAAGTGTATGAAAAGATGTCCCACATTATATGTCATCAGGGAAATGCAAATTAAAACAACAATAAAATACCAGTACACATCTATTAGAATGGCGAAAATACAGAACTTTAACAGCATCAAATTCAGGCAAGGGATATGAAACAACAGGAAATCTCATTCATTCATTTTACCATGCAATGCAAATGATACAGCCACTTTGGGAGACAGTCTGATGGTCTTACAAAAGTAAACATACTCTTACATAGAACCCAGTAATCCCACTCCTTGGTATTGACCCAAAGGAGCTAGAAATCTTTGTCTAAACAAAAACCTACACACAGACGTTTATAGCAGCATTATTCATAACTTCCAGAACTTGATAGCAATGAAGATGTCCTTCAGCAGGCAAATGGATGAACTGTGGTACATACAGACCGTGAAATATTATTTAACACTAAAAGAAATGAGCCATTAAGCCATAAAAAGACATGAATGAAACTTAAAAGCATATTACTAAGTACAAGCAGTTGATCTAAAAAGACTACATATTGTATGATTCCACCTATATGACATATGACATTTATATATATATATCTGAAAATATATGAATAAATGAAAAATGAATTAAAAAATAATGAAAAATGAAAAATATATATCTGAAAATAATGGTTTTACTTCTACCTTTCCAATCCATATATATATATATATTTTTTTTTTTTTTCCTGGAAAAGACAAAACTATAAGATAGTAAAAATATCAGCTGTTCCAGGGATTAGGGGGCAGGGGGACAGGGATAAAACAGCAGAGCACTGAGAATTTTTAGAGTAGCTGAAACAAGTCTGTATGATACAGTAATGGTGGACACATGTCATTATACATTTGTCCAAATACACAGAATGTGTAACATCAACAGCAACACTAATGTAAACTGTGGAGTACAGGTGATAACGATGTGCCAGTGTAGGTTCATCAGTTCTAACAAATAAACTTCTCTGGTGGGGGATGTTAATGGGAGAGGCTCTACATATGTGGGGTCAAGTAGTATAAGGGAAATCTCTGTACCTTCCACTCAATTTTGCTGTAAACCCAAAACCGTTCAAAATAAAAATAAAACATTCAATTTTTAAAGTATAAATAAAGACTTGAACAACAACTATATATATATATATATATATATATATATAATATATGTATAAAATCCTCTCAGTTATCTATCACTGTATAACAAATAGCCCCAAAACTAATGGTTTCAAGCAAAAATAAACATTATCTCACATTTTTGTGGGTCACAAAGGAGCAGTTTGGTTGACTGGCACTGGTTCAGGTTGCAGTAGGAATGCTGGTTGGGGCTGCAGTCATCCAAAGGCTTTACTGGGGCCAAAGGATTCCCTTTCACTATATCTCACTCACATGGCAATGGCTGGAGGCTTCAGTTTCTTGCTATGAGGACCTTGAATGCACTCAGGACATTGCAGCTGGCTTCTACCAGAGTGAATGATCTGAGAAAGAACAAGACAGAAACCACAATGACTTCTATGCCTTAGAATCAGAGGGTATACATATAACTTCCATCATACCCAATTTATTACAAGAAAGTCACTGAGTCCAGCCCTCATTCAGGGAAGGGGAAAGAAGTTCTACTTCCTAAAGGAAGGGGTGTGAGCGAATTTGTAGATATATTTTAAGCTACCATAGAGACCATATTCACAAAAAGAAAAAAATGCACACACATACACAAACACATATCATATATTGAAAAAAGTCTTAAAGATAATTGAAAGTAAACATACGGTCATTTAAAATTCTTTCTCCTTTTTACTTTATTTTACGCTTTTTAAAAACAAACTTTTTTCATGGTCAGAAAAGGAGGACATCTAGGTAGCTCAGTCAGTTAGGCATTTGCCTTCAGCTTGGGTCATGATTCCAGGGTCCTGGGGTTGAGTCCTGCACTAGGCTTCCTGATGGGCAGGGAGTCTGCTTCTCCCTCTGCCCCTCCCCCTACTCGCGCTCTCTTTCTGGATCTTGACCTCAAAAACAAGTACAATCTTAAAAAAAGTAACTAAAAAAGGAAAAGTTTACAAATTTTACAAATTTACAGTCAGGGATATTTGTGGTCAATATAGTGAAACACTGTACTTAATAAGTCAACATGGACAGAACCAATATCTTTATTTATCCTACTTATCCATGAATTTGCTATTTCTTTCCATTTATTTAGACCTTATTTAATTTCTCTTGATTATTGTAATTTTTTCTAAACAGACTGTGCATATCTTTGGTTGAATTTCTTCCTGGATATTTCATTTTCTCTGACAATATTAAAAATTAGTTTATTTTTGTTATAATATCTAGTTGTTTGTTGTTGCTGTAGAAAAATTAATATATTTGCAGGTAACTCTTGTATCTAGGCAACTCCCTAAAGTCTCTTATTACTTCTAATATTTTCCCTTCTAATATTTTATTCTGATCTTTTTACAAAAATAATCTTATTATCTGAAAATGATGGTTTTACTTCTACCTTTCAAATCCTCATATCTCTAATTTCTTTTTCTTTTCTTATTGCTTAAGGCTACAGACTCCAACATCATGTTAAATAAAAGTCATGATAATGGGTATTTTTGTTTCATTTCTTAATTAAATGAATGTGCTCCTAAAATTTCCTCATTAATGAAAATATCTGCTATAACTTATTAGTTTAAGGAAGTTGTCTTCTATTTCTAATTTACAAAGAGGAGCTTTTCAATTGTGAATTCAACATTATCAAACTTTTTTCTGTTTTTAGTAAAATAATTACATGGTTTTTCTCATAATCCGTTAATGTGGGAAGTTACACTTACAGATATTTTTTAGTTAAGCCACCCTTTCGTACTTGAGTTATACCCAACTTTTCATGATATTGTTAACTTTTCATACACTATTGGAGTTAATTTGCTAATATTTTATTTGGAATTTTTGAATCTTTTTTTTAGTAAAATAATGCTGGAATTTTCTTTCTCTTAATGCATTTGTATTGGGATTAAGATTACTAATTTTTTTTTAAAGATTTTATTTGTTCATTTGACAGACAGAGATCATAAGCAGGCATTTAGGTGGGCAGAGAGAGGGAGGGAAGCAGGCTCCCCGCTGAGCAGAGAGCCCGATGCGGGGCTCGATCCCAGGACCCTGGGATCATGACCCCAGCCGAAGGCAGAGGCCTTAACCCAGGGAGCCACCCAGGTGCCCCAAGATTACTAATTGTGATTATCAAAAATATATATTTTGCATAATAAAAAATGACACAAATAGTTTTAAAAGAAAGAAGCTGGGAGAATATATGTGCAAAATACATAACAGACATAAAATTGGCACCCCAAATATATAAGTAACTCTCATAAATCAATAAGAAAAAGACTAACAACCAAAATCAAAAGGGCAAAGGACATAAAATGAAATTCACAAAGAAGACAACCTAAATATTTAATTATATTCATGAAATAGCATAAAAAGATTCTCAACCACAGTATAGACTGGGACAATACAAATTTATACAATAAGTATATACCATTTAAAAACCCATTAGAATAACAAAACTTAAAATAAAAAAAGGAAGTTCTGGTGTTGTAGACAATGTAAAAAACAGGAATTCCATCACTGCTGGTGGAAGTGTTATTGGTACTACCAATTTGAAGAGCAATTTGGGAATATTTTGTGAAGTTTAAATATGCATGACTTATTTCCTAACAATTCTACTGTTAAAGAATCTGTCACTTAATATGCTCCAGAAGGGTGTAAAATTAGAACCTTAACAACCTTCCTTCAGTAGGAGGATGGCTAACTGAACTGTGAGAGATAAAATGAATAAACCTGCTTATATCTATATAATATATCTTGAAAACGACATATTGGGTAAACAAACACTAATGCTAGTGGGAAAAATAACATGTACAATATGTACAAAAATAACATGTACATATATTATTTATGGCTACAATTGAATGAGTTAAAATATAAAACATGGATAGAAAAGATATACACCAACTTCATAAATTAGATGACTTCAGGGATGAAGAGAAAGGAATGGGGATGGACAAAGGGGTTTCCATTGGGACATTAAATGTTTATTTTTTCAGTAGAAGAAAATATGACAAAATGTTAACATTTGTTGGGGTGTCCAGGTGGCTCAGTCTGTTGAGCTATGACTCTTGATTTCAGATCAGGTCATGATATTAGGGTCCTGGGATCCAACCCGGGGAACGGTTCTCTGCTCAACATGGAGTCTCTTGGGGATTCTCTCCCTCTCTCTCTCCTTGCTCAAGCTTGCTCTCTCTCTCATAAATAAATAAATAAATAAATAAATAAATAAATAAATAAATCTGTTTAAAAATGTTAACATCTGTGGGGCACCTGTGTGACTCAGATGGTTAATCGACTGCCTTGGGCTCAGGTCATGATCCCATGGTCAAAATGGAGCCTGGAGGGGACTCTGTGCTCAGCGGGGAGTCTGCTTCTACCTGTACCCACCATGTTCTCTCTCTCTGAAATAAATAAAATGTTTCTTTTACTGTTAACATTTGTTAATTTGATATAGAGCATATTTTATAATTCTCTTTAGCTTTTTTCATGTTTTTTAAATGTTTCATAATTTAAAATAAAAGAACTTTAATAAGTATTTGGTAAGTAGGATATTATATTACCACTCTTACTGTCCTTGAAACCTTTCTCTATGTATTCTCTTTGTGATTGAATATTCCCTGGGCCAGTTTCCTCATCTGTCATACAAGCGTGTATAGGTGATCACTGAAGATTCTTTCTACCTCAGATACTCTGTTTTCCTTTTCCCATCCCCCTTACACTTCCCTCCTACCTGCTTTTAAGATTCACTACCTGAATCCATCAGCGATCCATCTCCTTTTCCACTCTTAAGTCTCCTTTTCTGAAAAGTCATCAGGAAACATTTAACCGAAGCATGCTTAGTAATCAACTTAGCTAAAACTCTAGAAAAGTTTTTGGTTGGTTGGCTGTTTTACATTTAAAATAAAAGTCCTACATGTTCATCTAGCATCTCTGATGCAGAAGATGTGTAGGGAGTGGGAGGAGGTGGTATTAAGTAAGAAACGATGCTCCACTGGAGCAGAGGTACTACTTACTGCGTTCTTACCTGGACGTCAGTCTCCAGCCAAAAAGCTGCTAACTGTGGAATGGACTCAAATGAAGGCACCGTAACTCTTTTCACAATCTGGGCAAGGCAGCGTGGGGCGGAACACACTGTACTTTCCAACTGGAGGTAGGGTGGAAAAGGAGGGTGCAGGGAAAGAGGGCTTCCCACATCAGAAACATCCTGTAGCATCCCCTCGTATTAGGAAGGTGCATTGGCTGGGCAAGCTCCGGGAAGAAAGCGCCCCGGGCTGCTGCTGCAGCGGAGGGAGCTCTGGGCTGCAGCCCGCGCGCCGGGGGAGCCGAGGAGGTGGGGCCAGGGGCGACTGCCGGACCGCTCGCTCCCCTCTCCCGTCGCGTGCGCGCGTGCGCGCGAACTCCAGCTGGAGGAGGTCGCCGAGGAGGCTGGGCAGGCTTGACTAGGCTACCGAGGCCCTCAAGCCTTCCACGTGCTGAGGACTCTGTAGCGGCCATGGGCTACCAGGCACAGGGGCCCGTCATCCCGCCGCAGGTAAAGCCGGGACGTGGGGCAGCTTCTGAAGCCAGGTCCTTTACAATTTCATTCAGCCTGCAATAGAGAGCCGCTGACTTCACCGGGGTCTTGGTTTAGCACCGCGGAAAGTTCTCCAGGAGAAAAAGTTTTGCCTCCATCTTTTTTTTTTTTTTTTTCCTCGACAGGCACTTTTCAGTATAACCCCTTGAATTTCACAAAATCGCATCATTGACTCCGTAACAGATCCTGTATTCTGGGATTCCGTGCGGCAGTCCTTGAACTTGGCGCAGCTGTAATCGGGACATTTTAGAATGGAGTTTGTCTACAATGCTCTGTTGAATTACCTGTTACTCTTAGTCATTATGTTCTTATAGTTACTGACATTACTAATTATTACTACTAATGTCGTGTGGGTGTCCTGCATTGCGTATTTGTCTGACACTTTTCTAATTTTTTGACCTAGTGAATATTTAATTGCCATCTTATATATTAAAATAGAGCAATCTAGATGACAGAGAAACCCTCGTTTCTGAACAGAAGCACAAAGGGAAAACTTATCACCAGTTCACAGCCGTTTTTAATGTTGTCAACTCGATTATAGGATCTGGTATAATAGGTAAGTGTTGTTTTGTTTTGAATTTTAAGTGAAAAGACGAAATTTAAAATGCTTACCATGTTACTAGCATTGATTATTTTTAAGGAAAAAAATCTTAAATAATAAAGTTGGTAATTTTTCCCATAAAAACCTTCCTTTTTTCCCAATATAACTATGTGAATCATACCAACGTCTTTTATGCTGAGATGGGACTGTGATTCAGACTTTTTCCTCATTTGAGAGCATCCTTCATATGTGGTAGATTAAGGTGGAACTGCATATGGGATATGCCAAATTTATTTTTATGGGCTATATTATGGTCAATTGATAATACTACCTAATATACTTTTTCCCTTTTCCTAAAATATCTACCATTACTTAAACCACCTTTCTGTGACCTTCTAGAGGGTAAATCTCCAGATATTTGGAAGTATTGAAGGTACATAAGTTTAATGTGAAAACAACAGTCTTGTGAAAATTAAATACATAACAGTATTTCCTTACCTATCTATACAGTTTTAATTTTAAAGTACAAACTTATAATGATATATTAATTTTAAGTATCACTTAATAAGTAGATATTGGTTAAATGAAAATGCATAGATTATTTTATTTAACAAAGGAGCCAAATAATCAGTAGATTATTCATTGTAGACAACGAGCATGAAAGAAATGAGCAGCTCATATTTTCCCAGTTTGAACCAAGAGGAAAATTCTGACAAAATAAAGTATAGTGCATTATAGTAATTAAGGCAATTATTTTTTCAGTGCTGATTTATCTTTTTTTTAAGATTTTAATTATTTATTAGAGAGAGAGAGTGTGCACAAGTAGGGGGGGGCAGCGGGAATGGGAGAAGCAGGCTCCCCTCTGAGCAGGGAGCCTGATGCAGGGTTCCATCCCAGGACCCCTGGACCATGACCTAAGCTGAAGGCAGACACTTAACCAACTGAGCCATCCAGGCACCCCTAATTATTCTTTCTTTTATTTGAAAAATCCAATTTAAGAAAAAGCAAGGACAAAACAAAATCCTGCAATATTCATTAAGAACACTACTTTTTCCTGTAAAGTTTTAACATTTTAATTACAGTCATCACTGAACATTTACCTGAATTGAGTTACTTTTTTCACCTTTTGCAAGCTGATGTGTTTCTTGATATTACCTGCTTCCATATACAGATATTCTTTTTAATGGCACATAAAATAGAGGTACGTGAGGCAATGTAATCAAGTAGGGGCAAAGATTTGTTTGAAATTCTACCCCTATGGATTAGGGAGTTGTAGACAGCTCTGCCTGGCAGAATTCCAGAGTTAATTCCTGAAGTTTAAGCTGATTCATGTCAGCAACATTAAAAAGTATCTCTTAATTATGTTCAGCAGATTTTTTTTTAAAGAGTTTATTTATCCATTTGACAGACAGCGATCACAAGTAGGCAGAGAGGCAGGCAGAGACGGAGAGTGAGGAAAGCAGGCTCCCTGTTGAGCAGAGAGCTGGATGCGGGGCTCCATCCCAGGACACTGGGATCATGACCTGAGCTGAAGGCAGAGGCTTTAACCCACTGAGCCACCCAGGCACCCCTGTTCAGCAGATTTTTAAGGGAAAATTTTCCAGAGAATAAAAGTTCTGGGTGGATATATTTTAAATATGTTTTATGTTAAATATTTTATTGCCCATAATCTAAAATTGACCATTTCCAAAAGAAATTCATAAGAAATACTTTCATATACCCCTTCAGATTATTAAAAACACTTTTGCTATGCCCAGGTGGCTCAGTCCATTAAACATCTGCCTTCGGCTCAGGTCCTGATCCTAGGGTCCTGGGATGGAGCCCAGGGTAGGGCACCCTCCTCAGCGGAGAGTCTGCTTCTCCCTCTCCCTCTGATCTTATTCCTACTCCTGTTCTTGCTCGCTCTCTCTCTCTCTCAAATGAATAAATAAATCTTTTTTAAAAATATATAAATAGTAAAAAAAAAATTAAAAATTATTAAATAATAAAAAATACTTTTGCCTTCTCGTTTTTCTCTCCTGGTTACCCACTTTGATTCTGGAGTCAGTCTTTCCTTACATCCCATAATCCTTTCGTGCTCTTATTTCTGCTTTCCCAGCTAGTGTGTAAGGAAAGCTTTAGTTCATTACTTTCTGTATATTCAAGTTCATATTCCCTCCTGAGCCTGAAGTGAACATTATTTGTGTGAACTGGCATCTGTTTTTCATTTGCTCCTTTCTTATTCTTATTCCATCACCTTAAGAACTTGCTCTCTTGACCTGTCCTTAGCTTGCATTTTCTTCTGAAATAACATTAATATGCTAACATTTAATTTGAGTAACTATATGCAGTTTACAACCATGTCCTATAAAATGTCAATTTACTTAGCCTGTTATATACAGGAATTGGGGGGAGGCTTCTATATTTCTATATGTTTTATTAATGTGGTGGGTGGGGTGTTTTATATTTTTCCAGGATTGCCTTATTCAATGAAGCAAGCTGGTTTTCCTCTGGGAATACTACTTTTATTTGGGGTTTCATATGTTACAGGTAAAATACTACATAATTGCTTTTTCCTGCAACTTAAAGTATGCAATGATGATTTTACACACACACACACACACACACACACACACAATAATTGAATTTCCTAATTAAGAAGTGCATCAAATAACTCTAAAGAATTCAGACATTTACATCTGAGAAGATTTACTCTTCCTGCTAATCCTCTGAACAGATTAGAAAAGCATTATATATTACCAAGCCTAAATCCTTTTCATGTGCCTTTTTCACTTTATGCATATAGTGGTAGACGGGGGAGCCATTTTAAAGGCTGATTAATGCTGAAAGAGACTGCTTTGAAATTGTAGACAACCAGGCCTTCCTTTCCCACAAAAACCTTAAGCAAGTGTACATGAATGAGCAACATTTTCTAGCAATTTTGGTGCAGGTACAACTGAAAGGCCTGGTGCTCAGCCAGCAGGGTTCACCACCCAATCCCCACCTCTCCTGTGCCTGCCCAGCCTCCCTGCCTGCCACTATCTTTAAGCAATAAGGTGCTTCTGTATCACTTCTGCTTCCCTCTTCCCGTGTAACCTGTTTGTTCACACTCATGTTTTGCCATTTCTCCATCTGAGTGCAGGCTTTACAACTCGTAGTCACCTCCTCTTTCTGCTGTTCTCATCCCTGCCCTGTCATGCCACCAGCACACCTCATGACAACCACGGGGTCCTTCCTCTACCTTAGAATTACTGTAGAAAAGGAAGTGATCACAAACAGATACCACCTGCAGTGGTTCTTTTTACGGTGGCCACTATGTGTGGTCACTTAGGTGCCCTTTTACCGGGGAATGCAAAACACCCCAGCCTTGTTTTTTCAGTGTTGACCTGGCTCTCGATGGCACCACCTTCCTGTGAAGTTACAATCCCCAGCCACCATTTCCCCACAGCCTTCAGCTAATGACTGCCTATTAGGAACATAAAAGCTGTGCGCTCGTGTGCGCACACACAGGCACACCTGCGCCCCGAGAGACCAATGTGTGTTGCAGGTGCAGCTACTCTCCATCAGAGACAACCTCCATGCCGAACTGGTTCTCCAGCCCTAACCTGTCACTCCCATTCTCTTGAAGAGCTCTCCTCAAAGTCCCGCATCCCAAGAATCTCTGACTCATCTCTGCTTCCAGAGACCCTGATGGAGATGCCATGTCCTCATAAAATCTCAGGTTTTGAAGGCCAGCCTGTAACTCTGCCATTTTTTCCCCCTCAGGCTGAGGGAGAGAGAATAAAGCATGCTATAGATACCAAAGTCTGAGTTGCCAAAGCACTGGACTGCCTTCCTCCCTCCTTTCTTCCCACCTCCTGTTCTCCCTAAACCTAAACTACTTTGAGCCTCTACAGCTCTTACTTTGTCACTTGACATCCATAACGTAGTAACTTGGGACCTCTAACACTGCTTATTCAGGGCTGTTGGTGTTTAAAAACTGCACTCCATTCACGAGAGCATTCACCACACTAAAAAATCCCACTCAAGGATTACCCTTGTCATTTTTAATTTCCTGTTTCCCAGTCAGTCAGCACTGACAAATAATTAATTTCCACCCGGGCATAATAACCATGGCTTATTTAAGTACATAGTAAACATTTGCGCACACTGTAAACTGTAGGGAAAAAAAATTTTAAATGTGTGTCACCTAAGAATTAAATAATTGAGGTGAATTAAGTCACATTATACACAAATAAATCATAATGTGAATAACTTTCTCAACTAATGCTATGCATATACTTGCAGCAATGACTGTGAGCAGCCCTTTGAAAAGTTATATATTGCAAATTTATTAATCAGTAGAAATTAGTTACTCTTATTAGTTCAGTTGCATGATCAAAATCTTTAAATGATTTTGATGAATAAAGGATGACCACACAGAAGCAATAAAATGCATGGACTATGATTCATTTTATTTCTTAATTAGGCTTTTAAGAGGAAAATCTACAAGTAAGGTATAATATTAAATCTTTCTTTAAATTGACACTTTAATTACACAATGGTTTTTCTCTATAATTATTATTTTGTCTTTTTAAGTCTCTAATGAGATATGTCCAGCTCAGCAGTTAATTTTTCTAAGGCCTATTTTCATGTTTGTGAAATGTTATGGAATAAGAACAAATTATTTACAACAAATGTTTCTTTTAATTTATGATTTTCATATTTGTTGGTTAGAGTGTAATAATTTTTATTGTCCAAACGTACATACTGATATGTGCAAAATGATAGAGCTATTGGCATTTAACCCAGTCTCAAAGAAGCAAGTATGTTTTGGGGACAAGGAGGCACCTCCACTGACTGTTTATTACCGAGCAAAGAAAATGGAAGGGCACTCTGAGGAGATGGAAATGTGGAGATGCGTAAGAGAACTGTGTGAGTGATTCCATCTGCTTAAGCATAGGGTTGATGTTTGTGAGTGGAGAGGGAGGAAGTTAGAGGTTTGCAGAGGCATTTATGAAGCCTCCCATGTAATGATAATCATTACCACATCCTGAGGACTAGCTTGATGCTGAGCATAATGCAGCCACTGTATCTAATCCTTCTGACTTCATGAACTAGGTGTTCGTGTTCTACTTTAGTGGAGAAGGAAACTGAGACTTTAGCAGGTTGAGATGACTTGCCCAGAGTCACCAGTTACTAGCAACAGAGTTGAAACTTTGGTTAAGTGCATGGATTTTGGAACCAGACTACCAGGATCTGAGTCCCAACTCTTCCTTTCTAGCCCTATGAAGTCAGCAATTTGCTTAGCCTTCCGTGCCTCACTTTTCCCATCTATTAAAAGGGGGAATGGGAGGTAATAATTGCACCTACTTAGAGTTGTTGTGAAGCTTAAACAAGTTAATATGTATAAAGCATTTAGAAAAAAGCTTGGCACGCAAAAAGTGTTGTAAAAGTATTTGCTAGTATTTTTGTGGTTCTTCTCATCGTTATTATTATCAGACTCCAGATACGGTGCTTTCTCCACCACCAGATGCAGCCTATAGAAAATAGCCAAAAGTAACACCAGTTCTCATTCATTTAGCCTCCATAACATACCAGGCATTGTGGTAGACAGATACATCATAATATTCACAGACTTTTCAAAGTTTGGTGTATGGTTTTACTTTACAGAAGAGACTCAAGAAAGTCAAATTTTTCACCTAAGATCACATAACTAATAAATAATTTTCTCTGCCCCATGAAAAGGATTATTTTATCTGAAAGTATTAGAGGATTTCCCTGGAGGATTTTAAGCAGAAGACGAGGTCAGATCTATTATGGTGTGGTCAGATGCATCTGGTAGAAGAGGGATGTCAAGAAAATCTTGGTAGGGTGGGAATGTTAGAAGTGTTTTGAAGGGAGGCCACATTGGTGGATGAGAGAATAGGCGTTTTCACAGTAATCTAGGCGAGAAATGATAAAAACGCTAAAATAGAGTAGAGATTAGAAATGAGGGGATATCATTGAATAATCTATGATGCAATTGTTAATGGATTTGGTGACCAAAAGAAGGTAGCAGGTAATGGGTAATGAGAAGTCTAGGGTGATACTCAAATTTCTGTTGGTACTGTTCACAGTTTGGAGAAATAAGATGGAGAAGCAGGTTCCAGAACAAATATATAAATTAGAATTCAGACATTTGAATGTGAGATATCTATGAGATCTCCAAGATAAATGTTCGTTAGATAGCTAGATATAGAAATTTGGAGTTTGGGAGAAGTCTGGGTTGAAGATGAAGTTTGAGGAATTAATAACATCTGTGTGAAAATTAAAGCTGCAGGCATGAATAAGATCATAGTAGGACATTTGAAGAGTGAGAAAAAAGTCCAAGAATCCAGGTTTTCAACAGAGTAAAAGAAACCGATGAAAAACTATATGATTGTTAGAAAATGTAGGAGGAAATCCAAGAGAAAGTGAAGTCACAAAGACCAAGGGAAGGTGATCGAGGAAGAGGAGAATAGTAATCAGAAAAAAAAAAGAAAAAGTGCTACCGAGGTAGCAAATTAGATTAAGATTTAGGAGGTGTCAATTTGATTTATCAACTTGGAGCTCATTGGTGAATTTGTTGAAAGACAATTCAGTGATTTGGGAGGGAATCAAGGTGGAAAACACATTGTAATGATTTCTGTTTTCTTCTTTGTATTTTAATGGATTTCCAAATTATTTAAAGGATAAAAAAAAATCAACGGTGATGGAAGCATGAGCAAGAGAAAAGAAAAAACAAGAATCACACCCTGTACATAGCTGTGTACCCAGTACAACTTAAGTGTCATTCTCTTAACCATAGCTATAAAAGGGAGCTACTAGTAGTACTTCATTATAAAACAAATGATCTGATTCTCCTCAATCTATTTTTTTCTGAATGCTTACATCATTTTTCATTCTCGGTTTTCACACATTGAACGTTTATGATATATTTGATTACCTACATTCTGCTGCTTGGACAGCTGAGCTGCAGCCTATTAATAGTTGTTACACTAGCTGGGTTGGGAAAGTAAAACCTGATGCTTTGACTCTAGTCTGCATACCCTCTTCTGTCCAGGTCATTGCACAGATATGTTAAGTGTATTTGCAACTCAACTGAAAAATATATAACTGGAAACACTACTGTTTCATGAAAGGTAATGTTTTATGAAAGGAAAGTAAGCCTTGCCAAGCCAAATGACTGTAGCATTAAACTGAACTCTTCAAAGTTTCTTTCTCTAAGTCAAAACACAAAAAACTTTTGTATTAAATGTAGTCTGACATTTGTTTAATGGCTGTTTTTGCCACAGACTTTTCCCTTGTTTTACTGATAAAAGGAGGGGCCCTCTCTGGAACAGACACTTACCAATCTTTGGTCAATAAAACCTTCGGCTTTCCAGGATATCTCCTCCTCTCTGTTCTTCAGTTTTTTTATCCTTTTATTGGTAAGTTGAATGTGAAAATGGAAAGTGTAACTCTTTCATAAACATATAACTACTTCTGAAAAGGTAGTTTTAATAGGAGATTAAAAGTGAATGGGTAAAATTATAGATTTCTTCCAAAGCTGAAATATGTTTTTTTTGAAAACCTAAGGGTTTGTGGAAGGCATAGTTTAAATCTGCACTGTAATGGTGAACATGTCCCCTAGCACTTCTTACATAAATTGTTAACATTCACCAACGACCAAATTGACATCATTTTTTTAAATCAGTAATACAGAAGCTATTGGTCAAACCATTAGCTCCTTATGTCTCCACGGAAGGCTAAGAATATATTTCCCCAAAATCTGACTTTTTCAAATGAGTGACAATTTGGGAGCCTTCACAGTTTTCTATTATTGTTCCTCACTTAGAGCAACGTGTGTATTCCTGAAAACATATGTGGAAACTGAACTTTAATAACAAAAATCACATTTTAAATGACTACAGAAACTCACTGTTACTTAAAGTTGTTCTGGAAAGAATTCATGAAGTGAAGATGTTTTTGTAACATAAATTGATATTCTCCCATATATTTGTTGACTAGTTATTTTTGAAATTATACATATTTATATTCACAATATATATTTGAAAGAGGTAGGATTATGCCAATATTTGGGAATAACTGATTACTTTCAAAATAGCTTAAGAGTTTTAAGGAGGGCACTTGTGATGGGCACCAGGTGTTGTATGTAAGTGATGAATCACTAAATTCTATACCTGAAACTAATATTACACTGTATGTTAACTAACTGGAATTTAAATAAAAACTTGGGGAAAAAAATAAAGTGTTAAATGCAAAAAAAAAATCAAAATATTCATGATGAAATATATGCTGGCTTCTTGGTGACTGTATTGTTTTAATTATGTTTTTAGCTATGATAAGTTACAACATAATAACTGGAGATACTTTGAGCAAAGTCTTCCAAAGAATTCCAGGAGGTAAGTCCATGTACTTATTTTATGTGTTATTCATAGTTAATGTGGTTCATAATAATTTACAACCAAAATACTTACAAGTGGAAGAGTTGGATGACTTCAAGTATCTAGCAATATCCATGATCCATTCTGATCCTAAAGCATTAATCTATTTTTTTTAAGATTTTATTTACTTATGTATTTGTCAGAGAGAGAGAGGGAGAACATAAGCAGGCAGAGCAGCAGGCAGAGGCAGAGAGAGAAGCAGGCTCACCGCTGAACAAGGAGCCCAGTGTGGGACTTGATCCCAGGACCCTGGGATCATGACTTGAGCCGAAGGCAGCAGCTTAACCAACTGAGCCACCCAGGCATCCCTCAGCATTAATCTATTTTTATAGATAGTTTAGTTCTTATTTAGCTGTTTAAAGGATATCATTACAATTCATCTTATGCTGTATATCACCAACTCTATGTAGTAACATTTTCATGTACTGTTTTTACTATGCCACTTCTAAAATAAGCAAGCTGACTTTTTTCTCCATTATTTGTATTAAGATATAATTTAATATAGTAAAAATTAGCCCTTTTTTATTTTATTTTTTTTTAAGATTTTATTTGTTTATTTGACAGAGAGAGATCACAAGTAGGCAGAGAGGCAGGCAGAGAGAGAGAAGAGGAAGCAGGCTCCCTGCTGAGCAGAGAGCCCAATGAGGGGCTTGATCCCGGGACCCTGAGATCATGACCTGAGCTGAAGGCAGAGGCTTAACCCACTGAGCCACCCAGGCGCTCCAAAATTAGCCCTTTTTAATGTTTAGTTCTGTAACATATAGTTTAACAAATGCTTATAGTCACATATCCACAACTACAATCAAAATACAGAACAGTTCCTTTACCCATGCTCCAAAATTTTCCTTATTTCCCTGTGTACAAACCTTCTCTCATCTACAGCTCCTGGCAACCACTGATCTGATTCCTCTCCCTGGTTTTGCTTTTCCCAGAATGACAAATAAAGGGCATCATATAGCACGTAGCCTTTCACGCCTGGCGTCCTTCACTCAGTATGTTGCATTTGAGATTAATCCAAGTTCTGCATTGTATCAGAAGTTTGCTCCTTTTTTTTTTTTTTTTTTTATTGCTGAGGAGTATTCCATCATATGAATGTACAACAGTTTATCTGTCCCCCAGTGGAGGGACATTTGGGTTGTTTTGTTTGGTATGATTCTGAAAAACCATTTTGAACATTTCAAGCAGACCTTTTCAACATGTGGCACAACCCCATTCCCTCTTCAGCCTTTCACCATATCATGGCAGTTTGAATAATTCCAAGATCATGAGTCTTTTTGTTTGAAGAGCTTCTCACCACACTACACAATCCTCATTTCATAGTGACCTACTCTATAGCTCTTATCATAGTTGAAAATGATGTAAAAACACCTTTCCTCTTAGTGCTGAATCACTCCTTCTAGAGACAAACTAGCCAAAATAAAACAAAACCTAAAACTAGAAATTGTACTTATTCCTTTCATAGAGTTTAGTGGAAACGGAAATCAGGGAGACTTGAGCATCCAGTCACAGAGCCACTGCTTGCTTGCTGTGTGACCTTAAGAAGGTTAATGCCCTCTCTGAGTTTTAGTTTCTTCATCTCTGAATAATGGAGTATCACCTGCTTCATAGAATTATTGTGTGAAACAACAGAGGTCATACACACAGCGCTTGGCATGTAGTAGGCTGTCCCAACGCTGTTAGCTCTTAGCAACATCTTCCATTCTAGCCACCAACTACAAATCATGCTTTCATAAACTGAGATCATGAGAGTAGATAGAATGCTAAGGAAAAATGCAAAGAATATATTGTCATATATAAAATTTGACCTAATTATGTAAATTTTCTATTTTCATAACCAACTAAGGAAAAAACAAGAAAAAATATATTCACATGTAAACTGTGATTATCTTTTAATTACAGGATTCATGAGATTTTTATTTCCTTTGTCGTCTTGGTCTTTCAAAGGAGCATATATTAATTTAGAAAAATCTTGTTATCACTTTATCTTCATTTAAAATGCTTATTAAGGTGTATTATTTGTTAGAAGATCAGGATAAATAATAGATCTAACCATTAGATCCTTATTTAAAAATGTCCTTTATGGTAATAGAAATCCTTTGTTACTAGGCTCCTCTCTGCTATTCATAGCATTCTATTTCAGTGCTTTTCTAGGACTTAGAATTTTCTTAGTGAAGGAAATCTATATTTTCTACCAAACATATTGGTAAAGCAAATGATTTGGAAGGGTAAACAGAAACAAATAGGCAAGTTATTTAATTCAAATTATGCTCACCAGAAATATGTAAATAGTTGAGTTCAAGGTTTCTGGAACTTGAGCTTCCTCTTTTAGTGTTTTGATTCACAACTTTATGATGATTGTTTAGTTACATCTGAGTTAAGCAAATATTCATGATTATTTTATTACACTATATATATAAGCATGTCACATTTACACCACTTTGAAATTTTATCTGGAAACGTCCCTGTAAGTGAGGTTATTAGCCATATGAGAAAATTAGTGTCACTTACTTTTCCCAGTAATAAGTTTCTTTCTATTTTATCTTTTTTTTTTTTAAGATAGATTTATGTATTTATTTATTTATTTGGCAGAGAGAAAGGAAGGGAAGCAGGCTCCCCGCTGAGCAGAGAGCCCGATGCGGGGCTCGATCCCAAGACCCTGGGATCATGACCTGAGCCACCCCAGCGCCCCTCTTTATTTTTTTTTTTTTAACCACATTCACTTGCTTATTCTGTAGACTTTAGACTTTGCAGAAATAAATGAACAAAGACTTGGTACCACTGGGGACATTTCCCAAACATAATGATATTCCTTCTTTGAAGGAATTCAATAGGAGCTAAAAAAGGTAAGCAGTGGTATCTTCCTTGGAATAGCTATATATAATGTTAATCACATTAACACTGTGATTAGCACAGCCTTAAAAATATATAAATCCTTGGAAGTTTGTCTTATTTTATGTTTACAACTTTTGCTTGTATTTTATGATAGGTGCATGTGCACATACAGGTACAAACCGCCTCCCCAACAGTACACAATTATGTACTCATTGGGACAGCCAAGACTCTGCAGTGTATACTGCTTTCAGCAGAGCTTCCTGATGGCTCCCCTATTTTGCTTCTGTCTACTTTTCTTCAGGGAAACCACTTCTTTCTCAATAAAAGTATAGAAATAGAATATTTTTATCTAAGGCTCCAGTCTTGAAGTTTCAAGCCCTACTGTTTCAATCTCTCTAGGATACAGAATTTAAATTAAAAAAAAAAAAAAAAAAAAGAGGCTCAGAACATGCCCTCTTCTCATGTAGCTTATTTCCTAGAAAAAGAATTTGCCATTAGAGGGTTTTAGACAAAGGGTGACATCGTGTTTTTAGATCTCTATACCTTCTAGGTTAAAAGTATATTCTAAGGGGACAATGGAAGGGTAGAAGCAGGAAGACTGATTAGGAGGCTCAAAATAATTTGAATGAAAAATATTGTAAGATTATTTGAACTATAGGTTCACCCTTAAGTTATATTGTATTTACATTTTTGTGAGTTATTTCAATTTTTACATGGTTTTGTGGGATTTATTTACTCAAAATCTTTGTCATTTAGATAACATTTAGTTATTTAAGTCCTTTTTGCCCTTAAATATTTGGCTGTTTTTGTATGGCTGGTGTGTTAACTCATACCTATAAAGACTTTATAATATTTATTGTGTTTTAGTTGACCCTGAAAACTTGCTTATTGGTCGCCACTTCATTATTGTGCTTTCCACGGCTGCCTTTGCTCTGCCTTTGTCCTTGTATCGAGATATATCGAAGCTTGGAAAGGTAACTTACATCTTAAAAAGGCTCAGAAATGCACTTTGTTACCTGCACTGATTTTGTCAAACTTCTGTCCATGTGGCCAAGTTCTTAATTATAGTATTTGTCTTAGTTTCTTTCTTACCTTTCTTTCTAAGGTATATACTCTGATGTCAGATACCATACTTCCAATTTAGAAAATAAAAAGAACTATACTTACACCAAGTCCAATTTACTGAAAAAATGTTCTATCATTTTTTATGGATAGTGGTTTAAACAATTTAAGTTAGACTAAGTATAAGGAGTAAGGATGAATCACTTCACTGGCTCAAAATTTTTTTGTAAACTACGGTGTATTTTAAATATCAATATGTCATGGCTCAATTCACGAGAACTTGGTCAGTGTATACGAATCTTATTGCTAAAGAAAAATGATGATGCATTTCTAATGAAACCAACAAAATAATTCTTTAACTACCATAAGGTATCATTAGCCTTTATCTATCCATATTTTTATTTCCTTACTCTAAAGGAGTGTTTGTATTTTATGCAGAATATTATTGGCATTATATCTACATTATGCCAAGCATCCTGATGAGTTTTTTAAAAGGGCTCTTTATATATTTTTATGCTCTAATTCGAAAAGTTAAGTGAATTTTACTTTTCACTGTGATGTTTCATGTGTATCCACAGTTATGGATCCTTCCTTAAGGATCTTGTTATTGGTCCTATTACCCATGGTCCTTCCAGGTAAAGCTGAGAGTGAGAAGATACTCCAAAGTATTCTGACCACTCTACCTTTGTTCCCTAACAGACTTCCAGAAATAAACAAGAGTTCATCAAAAGCAGCTTTTTTGTGAATTATCTGAAATGCTCAACAATTTTCCATTTCCCATATTGTAGGCATAAATGTTATCTTCTGAGAGCAGAAGGCCAGGCATTCATGAAAAGAAAGCTAATATTCTATCATATTACTAATACCTGAACATCTTTCCCTAAGTGTTCCTTAAAAGTGTCATCTTGGAATATTGAAGTAAATCTCCCAGTGAGTAAACCCAGAGCAGCTAGGAGCCCTGATCTGGAGTCAGGGTGCTTGCATTTGAATTCTTCTGCCGCATTCTGTGTGACCTTGGAAATGTTACTTAAAATCTCTTCCTCTGTAGATCAGAGGACTCATTACAGAACATTCCTTCTAGTTAAAAACCAACAACCCAGGAAACAAGGTTAATGATAACCAAATGAAATAAAAGCAAATTTACATTATGTTTTTCTTATTAGAGAAAGAAGTCAAAAATGTGCTCATTTATTAAAAAAAATTAAGGGCAGAAACACAGATATAATAACAAGTGCACAGAACACATACGCACAGACCAGTTTATATTTTAACCAGTTGAAATAGTGACAGAATAGAAAGGAAAAAGCAAAGACTTTAGAAACACAGACCAAAGGGCAAAATCAAATAGGAAAACTAGACTAAAAGAACTAGAGAACAGAAGGGAAAAAAGAGAGGCACCCCAAAAGTGTGTGTGAGTGGTTGTGTGTTGGGGGAGGGTGTGTGTCTTGATAGGGGGAGGGTAGGTAAAGACAAAAGCAGAAGAAGCAAGTATAGATAGGAAAAAAGCACAAGTCAACACCAAAATAGGACTGAGAAGAAAGAAACAACTTTCATTTGACTTTTATAAACTAAAACCACCAGTTTTGTTTTGTATTCAATAGGCCACTAAAAGCATTTAAAGCCATGTTGCAAGATTAGTCATATATGATACTTGCCTCCCTATTTGTGGAAAAAAAATAATACCATTTTCAATAAAAAGTTACATGCCTGAGATTATCAACAATGGTCTATAAGAAGAAACTACTACAGGATTGTCTAAACAAAAGCTGTATATATGTTTACTCAAGTAAAAAGAGAAACATCTAATACTTTCAATATAATAATCTCTCTTCCAAACTGATAATACCTTTACATTTTCTTTTGCAGATCTCTTTTCTTTCTACAGTTTTAACAACGCTGATTCTTGGAATTGTAATGGCAAGGGTAGTCTCATTGGGTCCATATATGTAAGTTTTGTTGCTATATTGGTTAGTCTTTACTTTATAGCCTTCACATAGATATTTATACAACATATGGTAAATGCTGAAGTATAAAGTAATTATGGTACCAGAAGCACCATTTATCTTTAATATTTGACAAAATGAGAGAAGATAATTACATCTACACAGACAGGCATTTTCCATTTGGCCCCTCTATGGCTGATGAAATTAAACTGAGTTTACTTTGTATGTTAATGACCGGTCCTAAGAATTAGGATAAGGAAGAGATTTCGAATAGTGAGACATAGGAATGAAGTAGAGCACTTGGGAGGGAAAATGGTAAATGGCAGAAATTTTTATATCTATCCCAGAGAGGGATTTGTTCTTAACAGAGTTTTACCAATATAGGCTGAAATGAGAAGAATAAAGAATATAGTGGAAGTTTTCTCCATTAGAGGAAACGTAATCACTTGGCAAACCACCCTTTATTCTCTACTGAGGTTATATTCTTTGATTATTTTGTGTTAAAATGCTTTTGTCATTTGTGAACTGATGGCAATAGCCTGTGAACGTTGCCTGTGAGGGGGGAAAGAAAAGGAAACCTGTTGAATAACTACCCATGATAGTGTGGTTCCCAAGGTAACTTCTTTTTCCTATTGATTAACTGTCATGCAAGATCACCTCGTTTGCAACTTCATGTGCTTCTGTCTGGTTTCTTAGTCTACCAGGCAAGTTCCAAAAATTGTGCCTCAAATTTATTTGGAAGGAATTATGAAACATATAGTCTAATTGTATTTGCTATAATCTTTACTTTGAAAAAAATACCTATTTTTTAAAGAATTGGAATAAAAGAGAAAAGCATAAATATCTATCGTGTTTATATTAATGTTTTCAAATAACTGAATCCTAGTTCATGGTTGTATTAGCTCAGGCTCCCAGAACAAAATACTATAGGGATCTTAAACAACAGAAATTTATTTTCTCATTGTCCTGGAGGCTGCCAGCACGGTCAGGTTTTGGTGAGAGGTTATCTTCCTAGTTGCAGAAAGCTGCCTTCCTGCTGTATCTCCTCGGGGCAGATGCCTAGAGAGACAGCAAGCTCTCTGGTATCTCTACTTAGAAGGACACTAATCCCATCAAGAATGCCCTGTCCTCAAGACCTCTTCTAAACCTAATTATCTCCTGGAAGTCCGCATCTCCAGATACCAGCTCAAAGGGGCTCTGGCTTCAATATATGAATTTTTGGAGGGGACACAATTCAGTCCTCTGCAATAGCATTTTTTAAATGTTCCCAGTTCCCTTCGCTGTGGCCATTTATTCTCTCATTTAGTGAATGCATACTGAATGCCCGTTGTGTCTAGCTATTTTGCTGCACCATGAGAGAAAAAGAGCAGAGACAAAAGTCAGCACCTGTTGCAAGTTGTTCATAATCAAGTAGAGAACATTTTAAAAACAAAAAAGAAGAAAAAAGAAACAGCAGTGCAGTAGAAGTGCAAAATAGGAGCTTTAGGAGCAGGAGCAGCGCCAAAGAAGAGAGTGCTTAAGAGTTTGTCTGGATCAGGAAGGGCTTCCTGGAGGAAAAAAAAATGGGATATGGGTGTTTTGAAAGATGAATCTGAATTGTTTCAGATAGATAAAAGTGTAAAAGGCATTCCAGGCCCAGGAAAGATAAGCATAAAAACCCAAAACTATTGACATTTATTTAGTATCTCCTGTAATGGTACTGTATTCATCTCTGATTTTCTGAAGCTGAATTTATGCAACAAAAAGCCAATAAGTATATTGAACAGAATACAATACAATAATTGTTGGTTAATGTTTTTAATTGTGTAAGACAGAACTTTTTTTTTTTTTTAGATTTTACTTATTCATTTGACAGAGAGCAAGAGAGCACAAGCAGGGGAAGCTGCATAGAGAGAGGGAGAAGCAGGCTCCCCGCAGAGCAGAGAGCCCAGTGCATGGCTGGATCCCAGAACCCCGGGATTATGATGAACTGAAGGCAGATTCTTGACTGACTATGCCACCCAGGCACCCCAAAGCAGAACTTTTTTAATTGGAACTTTTATTATGAAAAGTGATTCTAGAGAATAAATTATTAGGTTATAATAAAAGGTCTTATAGGTCTTGGCAAATATAGTACTGTGAGGCAATATTGAAGGAAAAAACCCAAGTAAATAAAAGTTGGAGATAAATAAATTAATCATTAACCGAGCCCCAAGGGGGCAGTTTAGAACAAAGATTTTTCAACTCTAATGTCACATTAGATTTACCTAAGTAGCTTTAAAAAATAACTGATAACAGGGCCCACCTGCAGAGATGCTGAGGGACTTGGTCTAGGAACCAATTCATTATTGAGCAGCTGTGAGTTTGTGAACACGCATCTAGAACCGCTTGGTTTCAAGAGATTAAAATCAGGAGTACACCTTTGAACTGACGTATCATTTCTAAAAACAGACCATAGATTTTGTGTTATTTTAGGCACTGTTGTGCCATTATTTTTAAGGATTCATTCTCCACTTACTGTTTTTATACAACATGTGCTTGAGATACTACTGTAAATACAAAGAAAAAATATCTCTGTTCTCGGTGGCTCACCGTTTAGTGGGGAAGATAAGGCAGCACAAATGACAGTCGTTTATCTTGATACAAAGGAAAGAGGAAGGAGAGGCTACGTCCTGTTGGTACTAAATGAATTGATTTTATGGCCAAAGAGCTGTTTATTTCTGCTATAAACAAAATGTGGTCTGTATCTTCTAACCTTCTTTGAGCGGTGATATCAGACTTCATCTGAGCCTTTGAAATTTTTCTAATAACAGGGATTATTTACTTAACTCTTTCAATATTTAGATGTTAAAGATGTGTGTGTGTGTGTGTGTGTGTGTGTGTGTGTGTGTTTAATGTGTGCTGCCTTTTATTTCTGTTTGAATACTACTGCAAACAACTTCTGTTTGTCCAGATTTACAATCAGGCTAATCAAATCCCATGTTCAAGGGTTGGCATAATAGCTAGTCGGGCAGGCTTCTTTCTGAAATAAGACAGCCATGAATGCTTATAATCCATAAAACATGAGAAATTCAATACTCCATGTGTGTTTTTCCTCATTTTTGGTTCAGAAGAATGATCAGAAAAGCTGTACTTTTTCACAGGGCTTTTTAAATGGTATTTGGAAAAGATCTTTAAACACACTATCAGAAAAGAGGAAGGTCTGTAATGGCTACTGGTGTTGACCTTGTTACTATGGAAACATCTTTTTAGTAGTTGTGTTTTAAAAATAAAACACAATTCAATTTCCTTTTCTATAACTCATAAGGCTATAAATTCTGCTTTTTGATATGATTTCAAATATCTTATAGTCCAATGACTTTTAGTTCTCTTTGGAAATAATGTTCATTTTTATTGTATTTTCTAACCTTTTGCTTTCTTAAAAACTGAGGTGGCAAGGCAATTTAATTGCTTTCTAGAAAGTGTGCTAGTATCAAAATGCAATGACAGTTCTTTCTTTTTTTCAAACTACAATTGAGGGCATTATTACTGCGAAAACCTTCATTCTGTGCCTCATTAGTATTCCATTCTTTACATTCAGAATGGAAATGATAGCATGCAGTCCAAATTTACAATTATTTTCTCTTCATCTAACATCTCTTTTACAGCATTTTAATCCTTAATGTGGTATTCCAAATATAATTCCAAAAAGTGTGTCTGTACTTTCAGCAGGCATTTATGCACATAAAATGTGCCATCTCCAAGGATCTTGAGGCATATTAGTTTCTTTACCTCTTATCCATTCTAGCCATGAAATTCTACAGTTTGATGCTCTCATAAAGAGGATCTAGAGGGGATTAAAAAAAGGATCAGAAAAAAAATTGGTGAAGATAGGGGAATGGTGCATATTTGAAAAAGGAAATGATTAGTTCTGTCATACACTAGCCATTGATTTTTTTATGATTAAATTATTGCCCTTTTTGTTACAAAAGACAGCAACCAAAGAACTCTAACTGCTTAAAAAAGAAAATCTATTATCTCTCATAACTTTAAAGTTCATGAATATTCCTGTTATTAGATTTGGTTGCATTTAAGAGTTTAATCAATGAAATCAGACATGTTTTGTTTTTTTTTTTCACTTTTTGGCTTTGATTCCTGTTTTGTCGCCAGCTTCTGAAAGGTTCTCCCCTCATTGTGATGAGATGACAGTGGGACAACCAGCCTTCATCCATCTATTCAAGTCCAAGTCCATAAAAAGACAATGAGCTTTCTCTTTTATATTACCTCCAGCCTTACTTCCAGTATTAGTTGTGATTACCTCCAGTGAGGACCCATTATGATCCCAAACCCTAACATCATGGCCTATGCTGACTTGCTCAGGTTTATGTTTTATGCCTACCCTTGATGCTAAGGATATGGTCAGCCCCCCACCCCCTAAAGCACATGGACTGAGAGTAGAGGAAAAGGTGGTCCCAAAGTCAAGGCAATGATGCCAGGAGAAGAAGGAGTAGCCACCAGCATAGTACAAGCTATAGATGTCCACTTCAGCTGACAGGAGGTTATTGGTAACCTTTAGGAGTAGCAATCAAATGATATGGGTGGACATCAGGTTAGAGAGAATTAAGATCCAAGTGAATGATAGGGAAGTGAATTGGGCAAATACCCATCTCCTTTTTTTTTTTTTTAAGAGCATCAAGGAATGAAAATAACATAACAAAATAGTGGCTGGAGACAGTAAGATCTCCAACAAATACTTTTTTTTTTTTTTTAACCATGGTAGATATTGAACTTGTTACTTGTTATAAGTCAAGCAATAAGATGGAACCCATGTCCACCAGGAGATCTTGAAAAGTTGGAATTTATAATAAAGAGCAATCCTTAAAGAAGAATTGGGATGCTTCTTCTTCCTCTTGAAACAATAAGATCAAATATAGAGAGTAAAATATGGTTACATTTTGAAGACCAGTGAAGGGCATTTGAATGTACATGGCCAGTAGGCTCTGTTTTTTAGAGATGAGGTTTTTATCTCAGAGGGTGGTGGACAGAAGTATGTTCAGAACCTGAATATTTTAGTTGGTTATATTTGGAGGTTTCACCACAGGAAGTGAGAAGGGATCTACACAATGGAATAAAATAATCATACTATATGTTAAATTATCTTTATTCGTATTTTATGTGTATTCTTGTATGTTTTATGTCTTTCAGACAATTATAAGCTCCATGAGAACAAGGTCACATTTGCTTTTTCTGCATCATATATCCATTATTCAGCACAGTGCCTAACACAGAAGTAGAATTGCAGCAAAAAAATTGTCAAATGATCCCTTGAATAAACCAATGGGCCCTTGAGCCTTCTGTTTTTGGTTGGTTCAACCTGGAAATTAACTAACCATAGTTTTGAAGTAATGAGACAATAAAGATTATCCTAGGATGATAAAAATTTCATGCAAAAGCATTCCCTGTCAAAAAAAATTTTCCTAACCCTACTTCCACGCTAGCAAAATCAGCTAACTCATTTGCTAAAATACCATTTGACTCCAAGCTTTAGCAACACTGTTAGAATTAGTGGTACATTTAACCAGACAGATTGCCTACATATGAAGCAACAAATAGAACCATCGTTTGGCTTAAGTCTACAAGCAAATAGGAAAAAACAACTGCAAGATGATATATTCTCAGAGAAGATTAGTGCAGTCACTATGCTAGTGGAGCTGGAGGAATAGTCTAGGCTACTCCATGCTAAAACTTATTCCACTCATCATCAGTTATTTTTATTAATGGCTGCCATAGTGAGTTTTGCTACCTGTCTGTTATTTCCAGCAAGAAGTCAGACTGGTCTGTGTTTTATAGATTCATAACCAAAGAGCAAAAAATAGTATAATCTCTTGTTTCAGTCAACAAGCATTTATGAAATATCTAGCTGATGCCAGTCACTTATCTAGGTATTCAGGCTATGAAGATGAAGAAAACACAGTCCCTGACCTTAGATACCTATAGTTTATGGATGGGGAAAATAGACATTTGGAAGAGAATTTCAATATAATAATTCATGGACTTACGGGAAAGTGCCTTGGAAACAGAGAAAGGGCCCTTAGTCCAACCTGGGCAGGCAGGTAATATTTCAACATAAGCGAATATGTAATCTGCTGCTTGAAAAAATGTATGAGTGTTAGTTGGATCAAAAAGGAAAGTGGAAAGAGGTTGAAATCTATTGCTGGCAGAAGTATGAGGCCCAGGCATGTGATGTGTGTATTGGCAGAAGCAGTTCAAGGTTGGAACACTGGGAGGGACTTGGAGAGTAGGGATACTGCCATTGGTTGAGGAACTATCAAATGAAAATAAAGTGCTGCCCTTGAGAATTTTCCCAAAAACTCTATTTTGCTTGCATTACTCCTCAGATATATATTTTATCACAGTTTTAATGACAGTCATATCTCCTTGTTGGCTCATTTGAAAAACTACTGAAGGTGGTACTTTCCTGATCCAAGGACCCCCCATTCTCCCATCACCACCACCTCTGTAGCTTGTGTGTTTAAGAACTAACTAGACTGGTGATTCTGAGCTGAAAGTTTGGCAAGACTGTGCAAAGAAATGATCGTAGACAGGTTGGCAGAGACCAACAGGAAGGAAAACTTCATGTGTAGTGCTAGGAAATTTGAATTTTTTCTTTAGCCGATGGGGCATTGTTTCTTCAGCAGGAGAGCAACTGGAGCAAGTCTCTGTATCAATGGACTCATCCTACAGCAGAGGTGAGGATAGACTAGAAGTGCAAAGACTTGGAAGGAAGCTATCTATAGCAAGCATCCAGCAAAAGAAAACTGAACAGTATAAGCACAAGGCTGGTAGAAATGAAGAAGAAGAAGAAGAGAAAGGTGATGCCCAGGTGTCCAGCTTGAACAACCAGACTGTTAGATGGTCCAAAACTCACCATCAAAGGGAGAAAATGGGAGAGTCTGTTTAGGCAATTAGCATTTGCTTACTGGGTCAGTCACCTTTTTTAGTCCACAGTCCCTATCTATGGATCTCTTATAACTCATTGGGGGTGAGGTAGGGCAGATAAACACATAAAAGGTAACCTCAATAAACTGTTTAATAGAATTAAGAGCATGTTGCTATAGAAACATAGAGGAAGGACCCTAGCTTCTTTTAACAACTCCTAGTTGCTAACTAGGAGAGGAAGCAGGTCTGGGATGATAAATGTTTAATGTTTTAATATCTTAATTTTGAATAACTCTTGGAATGGGGAAGAAAACCAAGGAGAAGTCATTCAGTGTTTTGGAAATGCAAGTTGAGTTTAGGGAGAGTCTGGAAGATTGTACAGGAACAATGTGTAAGGTGAAGAATGGTGTAACCCAAGGAGAACCCACTGAAAAATAATTATCTGGAACTCACATCTGAAATTCACATTGTATTTTAATTTAATAACATTTTGTGATAAACATACTAGAGAACCAAAAACAACTCATAATTCTAACAAATTTTCATTCCATTAAAAAGTGAAGTGTGCCCCCTCACATCCATTCTCTGCCTTTTAACCCCAACTCACAGAAACAGTTAACACCAACTTTTAAATAGTTCACAGTGGAATTGGAGCCAATAGTGGGAAAAAAGGAAAAAGTAGATAAAAGAATAAGAATTAAAAGTGATTGGTGTCCCAGATGGAAAACAGGAAGTATTTGTCATGTTTATGGTGCCAAGTTGTGCAAACTTTTTGTAGGATTCATATAAAAAAACAAAATTACATTTTGCCCCCAAAAAATCAGCATAATGTTTTATGTAAATTTTAATTCAAGATTAGCTTTACATAAAATTTGTTTTTTAAAAAAAAGAATCAGCTTTGACGTTTCGAGTGATTCCCAAGAAGAACTTTCTTGAACAGCTTTATATGTTCACATAAACCACGATTGTTTATGGAAGAGAATCAGAAGAAACCGAGCTGGGAACAAAGGGGTGGCAGAGAGCTGTCAGCTGATGTCCCAGCTGGGGAAATGGACAGACCTACATGTGTCATTAATAGCTTGTGTATAATTCCTGGTGTGACAGGAAATGCGAGCCTTTGTGTACCAGCCAGACCACTTAACTCCTGGATGTGTATGGTTGAAGAGGTTACTATGTAAGTCTCTCTCAGCAAAAATGTAGGCTCTGCTGAGATTATATGATCCAGGAGGTGCCTACGTGTAGCCCTAAAGAGTCTGTGCAGGTACTACACAGAAGTGGATGCTTGATCCTCCTGATCAGAGGTCTGACGTTCTAGGGATCAGAAGCAATCCCCTTGAAGCTTGTTTTCATAAGTATGTGAAGACTGGAGATATGTTTGATGGGACCTGCTTTCTGCTGTTTTGCCCTATTACTACTCAGCTGTTGTGGAGATAAGGTGGAGTTTGCCTTTCAATATAGGATGAAATGTGAATCCAAGAATCCAAACTAAAATAATTTTGCAAAGTAAATTTATCTCCCCTAAATCTCCCCACTCCCATCCACCTCCACACCCACAAAAGGTTTCTGAAAAGAATATAACTAAGCATTTGACTGGATTTTTTAGAGTAAAGGAAGCAGTCATTCTTTTGAAAGTAATTTACCATACAAGGATGCAAAGCACTATAAGCCAATCTCTATTTTTGTTAATAGTAAAATACATTAAAACACTTGAAGCATTGCACCTTAAATGATTTAAACCTTATAGTAAACCTCTGTTATGTGGCTGTGATCTATTTGAAATTTTGTAAGACATTTTATAGGATCCTACTTCTTCCTGGTAGTGCTTTATTTGGATTTATTTTTTCCCAAAAGAATACATTCACATATTTTTATAAAATCAAATATTATAAATGACTTTTTTAATGAAATAGAGACTCCTCATACCAAATCCTTTTCTATTTCAAGTGTGTCTTTTGACATTTACATCTTCACTTCTGCATAATGTGCTTGTTAACTGTTACTTCTGGATTCTCATGCTTCTCTTATATAGTAGATGAAGATTTCTCTCTCCTAAATTATCTTGCTTTTTAAAAATGAAACAAGATGAAACCAGTGAGGGAGACAAGCCATAAGAGACTCTTAATCTTAGGAAACAAACTGATTGCTAGAGGGGAGGTGGGTGGGGGATGGGGTAACTGAGCGATGGACATTGGGGATGGTATGTGTTGTAGTGGGCAGTGAGTATTATATAAGACTGATGAATCACAGACCCGTACCCAGGACACAAGTAATACATTATATGTTAACTAATTGAATTTAAATTAAAAAATAAACCAAACTAACTAACTAAATAAATAATATGGAACATTTAAAAAAAGAAATATATCCAAAGAAAAGATGAGTACAGAATGACAGAATGTCCACAGCTGTGGCCAACTAATCTTAATTCCTTTTTGTGTACCAAAAAAAAAAAAAAAGATTAAAAAAATGTATCTTTCCTTTTGACCATACCCTAATATGTGGAGATAAATACCATATTCAAAAGTAGTTATATTTCTCTTTTGGAACAATTTTTTTCTCCTAGAATGAATACTTGCTTTTGATTGTAGTGTTTTGTTTTGCTTTTAAGATTTTATCTTTGTATTTGAGAGAGAGAGAGAGAGGAGAGAGCACAAGCAGGGGGAGCAGCAGAGGGAGAGGGAGAAGCAAGACCGTGGGATCATGACCTGAGCTGAAGGCAGATACTTAACCAACTGAGCCACCCAGGTGCCCCTTTGATTCTGTTTTTAACAATGTTTACCTGGATGTCCAGTTTAGCTTTTTCTTTTCTTTTCTTTTTTTTTTTTTTCAAAGACTTTGAGATTTTTTGAAGCAGTTTTAGGTCCACAGCAAATTTAAGAGGAAGGCACAGAGATTTTCTATATACTCACTATCCACACACATGTATAGCCTCCCCCTTATCCAGATCACGCCCCCCAAAGTGGTACATTGGTTGCAATTGATGGACCCAGATTAGTATATAATCATCAAGGTCTATAGTTTATAACAGAGTTCACTTTTGTGTTGTACATTCTTTGGGTTTATACTAATGTATAATGTCATGTATCCATCATTATATTATCAAGCAGACTATTTTCTTCACTGCCCTAAAAATCCTCTATGCTCTGTCTATCCACACCCTTTTCCCAACCTCCAACCCTAAGCAACTACTGATCTATTTTCTGTCCCCATGGTTTTGCCTTTCCAGAATGAAATATAGTTGGAATCATACAGTGTGCATGTAGCCTTTTCAGAGTGGCTTCTTTCAATTAGCAATATGCATTTAAGATTTCTTCATGTCTTTTCATGGCTTAAAAGTACTTTTTTTTTTAGCACCAAATAATATTCCTTTGATTGGATGTACCACAGTCTCTCTACTCACCTACTGAAGAACATCTTGGTTGCTTCCAAGATGGGGCCACTGTGAATAAAGCTGCTGTAAACATCGTGTGCAGGTTTTTGCCTGAACAGAAGTTTTCAAATCATTTGGTAAATAACAAGTAATGCAAGTGCTGGATTGTATGGTTAGAGGGTGTTAGTTTTTTAAGAAGCCACCAAACTGTCTTCCAAAGTGGCTGTATGATTTTGCATTCACTCCAGTAATGAATGAGTCTCTTTTACTCTGCATCATGATCAGCATTTGGTATTGTTAGTGTTCTGGATTTTGGCCATTCTGATAAGTACGTAGTGGTATCTCATTATTGTTTTAATTTGCATTTCCTTGATGACATATGATATGGTGCATCTTTTCATACACTTATTTACCTCCTGTATATATTCTTTGGTGAGGGGTCTGTTAAGATCTGTGGCCCATTTTTATGTGGATTGTTTATGTTCTTATTGTTGAGTTTTAAGTGTTCCTTGTACATTTTAGATAAGAGTATTTCATGAGATGTGTCTTTTGCAAATATTTTCTCCTAGTTTAGCTTTTGATTTTGATCATTTTTGTTATTCCTTCCCCAAATGCTCAAACATGTAAGGTAATCTACAGATGTTATTATTTCTCCTGGAGACCTCCCTCCCAGAGCCTTCCACCTCCTTGTTCCTTTCTGAATGGATTGATTTCCATTTCCTGCCCCAATGTCATTCTAGGCTTCCTTTTACCTCTTTTTTGTGTTAGATGCCTTATCCCTGGATCTCATGTCTTTAATTTTTCTTTATTTTCTCCATTTTCCCCAGCATCTGACATAGCTTTTTGTTGTCTGTGAGTCTTGCACACACGAGAGTTTCAGCTTTTTCATCATGAGCTCCCTCTATGTGCTGGTCACTTCTTCCATTCTCTGCAGTTACCATGTAAGCATCTGCTTTCCTGTTCCCAAAGGTCTTTTCCACTGAGGCTCTTTTCCATTATCCCCTCCCCCATGGATGTATCTCCATTTTAAATTCCTTTAATATCATTTTAGTAAGGTCTGAGTAGGTAAAGATAGTAAATGTATGTGGCCCATCCACCATGTTCTTTAGATGTCCAAGTTTAACTTTTGATGGATTAATTTGCCTGAGGATTTAAGTAAAAATTCAGACCTTTTTTTGAAAATATGTTCTTCTCCTTAGAGAAGTTGTTATTATTATTATTATTATTTATTTGTGTGTGTGTGTGGAGCTTGCAACTATGACATGATGGAAGTAGATCTACTATACATGTACCCTGGTAGAGGACAATTAGAAAATTCTGTCTCAAAATTTATCCAATTACTGGATTATGCAATCCCCTTCTCTGGTTCTTAGTTTACAGCTGCTATTATGCTATTACTGGATTGAGAGATTAGGAAAGAAAAGAAAAAACAACTACCATCTGTATTGGCACTTGATTTAAAACTTCGTGAAGAGATAGCTATGAAAAACAATGACTAACCTAAGACTTTATCTTTTTTTGCTGGATATTTCTTTATTCAGCACCCAAAATGGGGAATTGATTATTTCTGCCTGTCCTTTATGCATTCAGCAAAAGTTTCTTTGTCTTCTATATGGCAAAAATCATGAGAAAATATTTCCTATTGCTTCCAAAGACTATTAAATACACATATGCACACACACATGCATGCCTCAACATTTTATATGTGTTTGGCTATTTCACCTTATTAAAACAAAATACAGAACTTCCAAGTAATTGATGAAAGTGAAACTCTTGAGTTTTCTGATGAGGTTGGTAGCCTCTGGCTATCTCTAAGAAGGTAGTGCTAAGTGTTTAAGAAATGAAATTAAATGTCACTGTACTTATATTTTATCAATGCCAGTGATAAAATATATTCTTTCATAATTTTCTCTGTGGTAAAATACAAAGAGAACTTTTATCTTAGCAATATTGACAGAATAAAACCTTTTCTATAATTTAAAATTGATATAACAAAAAATAATAAGAACTCTTGATTTGTGTATGTGATCCTGCTTACGTGTATGTATAGATAGAAGCTTTAAAATGTAAAATTTTATGTAAAATTTTATGTAAAAATGTAATTTTAAACTTTTTTTCTTTTAAGTGATTAGTCTAAGATATTATCTGGTGATTAAATAATCTGGCAAGATGTCAAATATCTTCAGGTTTAATGAGTGCCCTCTTTTACTGAAACATTTAATTATCTTCCCTTGGTGGTATTCTCCACACCACCTAGCAGATCTTACCAACACAGAGCTACAGTTCTGGGGAGACTGAGGGCTGAGCTAAGGTATAAGCCCTGGAATGATGTGAGCAGCTCCCCATACCCCGAGATTGTCGAAAATGGCTTTATGAGGCTGGAGTTTGCACCAATTCAACAGACCCACTTGTGCAGAAAATTGGTCTGTTGGACAGAATACTGAATATTTACTGTGAATATCCAAAGAATAAATGAATCATTTCATCTTTTTCATTATTATCAACCAAATGATTGCCCATTTGGTAGCATGTCTGTCTATTTTCAAGATTAATCATTCATTTATTTTAAGTAAAACAGCTCATCTTCCTCAAGGTCCCTTCATTCTCCAAAGGAATATAAATACCATGAGGAAGTTTGCATTTTGTGTACTTGCAGATACTTACAGCTAGACTAAGACATGTATTGTTACTTTAATGATAACATAAGGAAAGGGATAAAGAGTAGAAGGAAGTCTCCTCCAACATTGATTGTCCACTATATAATACACTCATTCATTTTCTCATTTAACCTTATGTCAGATATGTAAATAGAATGAATAATATTGTCTCTGTTTAACAGAGAAAACTGAGACCAGTGTCATTAAGTAAGCTGCCCCAACGTACTCTGCTAGTATAGAATAATGCCAAGATTTAAATCCAAGTTTGTCTGACCTTAAAGCCTGGTTTTTTTGTATGTTTGTTTTTGTTTTTGTTTTTTCCATTACAGCTTTCTGTTTCCCATTTGGTTTTTCTTAGTTGTGAGAAAGGTTGTCCTTCACAGAGGAAATTAAGTTCATTATTGTTTTCGTTGTCCTTTACCAATATTAACCACAGTTTGTCTGTGGTCAGCAAATAATCACAGTAAATAAAAGAAGCAGGGAGAAACCACGTAGAGGTAAAAAGCTAGTCCATTCATCAGCAGGTAACATTAACACTTGCTGAAGAGATGCTATTGACCTCAGTGGACTAATTTCAGAACTATTGGCTTCCATTGCAAACTCTAGACACACACCAGTGAATGCAGTTGGTTTCAGTTCCTCAGGGAAATAAACTTCAACAGTAGCAATAGAAGAATCTAAAACAAAGACGAATTGGAGAGTAGTTCTTATTTGGGGATTTTTTCAGAAGAAAACTTGCCTCACTTTGTACAAAATAAATACTCCAGAAGAGTTGTATGTTAATTAGTATGTTTGAATTTGAATGGTCATTTGAAAGCCATTCCCTGTTTATGGATAATTTAATGTGAATTATACTTTAAATTTTAAAAAAGCACTCATCCTATAATCTGATTATTTAATACAAATTAAATTTCATTTATTTGATTCATATTTTATAGTATTTCGGTTATGACTATTATGTACTATGTCTTTTCTGCCAGGTCTCTATTCATAATAACAATTTCAGTTTGTTTCTCCCAGTTTGTTGGGGTTTTTGTTGTTGTTATTGTTGTTTTGCTTTTTTTTTTTAATTTTGAAGATGCTCTGATATCCATGGTTCTTTATAAGTTAACAAAGTATTTTTTTCTGTTTATTGTTATACTCAACTCCTCCATTCTTCTACTTGTCTTCAGAAAATTCAAGTGGTAAACAATACTGAAATATATAGCATAAGCTACACTATAGGAAAAAAGGTTTTTTAAGCTTTTATTAATTTATTTGACAGAGTGAGAGAGCACAACAGTGGTGGGGGAGGGACAGAGGGAGAGGGAGAAACAGGCCCCCCACTGAACAGGGAACCCACCAAATGGGGCTTGGTCCCAGGACCCCAGGATCATGACATGAGCCAACTGAACCACCCACGTACCTCTACACAATAGGAAAAAAATTAAACCTGTTTAGGTAATTTCTTTAATTCTTTCAGACGATTAGAAAATAATTAGGTTTCCCAGGGTGACTGGGAGGCTCAGTCAGTTAAGTGGCTGCCTTTGGCCCAGGTCATGATCCAGGGGTCCTGGTATTGAGCCCCTGCTTGGTAGGGGACCTGTTTCTCCTCTCCCTCTCCCTCTTCCCCTCCCCTCCCACTCATGTTCTCTCTTTCGCTCACTCTTTCTCTGTCAAATAAATAAATAAAATTTAGAAAAAAAAGAATTAGGTTTCTCAACAAAAGTTATCCATATGATTCCTTCTAGCTCTGTATTGCCCAATATAGTAGTAACTAGTCACATGTGACTCTTTAAATTACATAAAATTAAATAAAATTAAAAATGAATTCCTTAGAGGTGCCTGAGTGGCTCAGTCAGTTAAGCATCTGCCTTCACCTCAGGTCATGATCTCAGAGTCCTGGAATCCAGCCCCACATCCAGCTTCTTTCTCAGCAGGAAGTCTGCTTCCTTGTCTCTCTTTTTCTCTTCCCCTTCCTTTGCCCCTCCCCACTGCTCATTCTCTCTCTCTCTCTCAAATAAATAAATAAAATCTTTAAAAAAAATTAATTCCTCAGTCATACTAGCCGTCATTTCAAAGGCACAGCTCAAGAGCCACATGTGGTTTATAGTAACCATATGGGATGGCAAAGGTCTAGAACATTTCCATCATCACAGAAAGAACTATTACACGGTGCTATTCTAGATTATGATACAGAATATACTCCAAGATAGTTGATTTCTTTCTTTAGTCTTTTTTTCTGCAGTAGCCTCAGTGATTTATAACAGTGATTGCTACATTGGTAGTGGTCAACAAATATTTGTTGAATATTGAATGAATTGAACAAGAGATTGGAAAGCAGGAGGAATGTAGTATCAGTTATAGAGTATTTATGGAAATTTAAGGCTAAAAATTAGGTTCAGATCCAGAAAGGTTTTATGTAGAAAATATTGTATAATCATATAAAGTTCAGGAAGCGGAAATTGGGCTAGGTATTTTTTAAATAATTTTCTATATTTACTTCAATATTATCAGTAATAGATTATCATATTTAAAAATCAATCCATTTCTCTTTCCCTAGAGGTAATTATTATTCTTAATTGGTTTAAATCATTTCTGTTTATGCTCTTATACTTGTACTATGCATTTATGTATTGACAACAATATCTAGTATTGATTAGTATGTTTGTGAAATATACATAAATAAACACTCTGGCAAAAAAAATGCACATTCTCTTCTATAACTCATCATTTTTCCTTTAGTATTGTATGCCATATATTTCCATTTTGATACAGTTAGCACTGAGTGACTTTTTAACTGCACATAAGACACAATTTTATGATTATATAATGTTTTACTTATGGATTGATTTATCAATTCTTTGCTTAAAGTTGAGATAGTTTCCAAAGTTTGGCTAATATAAACAATGCACTAGTGAACATGCTTATCCATATCTTTGTGTGCACACGTGTGCTTTCCTAGCCTAGACTATATATGTAGAATCATAATTGTTTGCTTGCAAGCTTCGAGTACCTTCAGCTTTACTAGATACTATCAAACTCTTCTCCTAAGTGTTTTACAATTTATAGTTCCCTCCATAATAATTGCAAGTTGTCCTTTCCCAGCAATTTATCAACTTTGCTATTGTTGAATTAACTGTGAAATGTCTTTATGGATTTCATTTGAGTTTCCCTGATTACAAAGGAAAGTGAGCAACTTATAGTTTAATTATTGACCATTCTCATTTCCTTTTCTGTCAATTGTCTCTTGTTCATTGCTTATTGGAGTATCTTCTATGCATGACAAATTTCATTTCCAAGTCTTTAGCTTATCTTTATATTTTAACTTTGTATATGGATTATTTTACTATACAAACATTATAAGGTTTATCAATCTTTACTTTTATGTTGCTTTTATGGGTTTTTAAAAAACATATATTTTCTCTTTGAATATCATATTTTATTCTTTGAATTTAAATATTAATTTGGTGGAGAATGGACATCTACATGATATTGAGTCCTCCTATTCATAAATATGGATACGGTATATCTTTTCATTTATACATGTCTTTCTATACAATTATATCATGCCATTACAATTATGCATATCTTTTAAAATATGTAGTGTTTTTATTACCACTGCCATTTAAAAAACATTTTAATTGGTTATTATTTATGTACTTCAACCATATTGATTTTCATGTATCAAATATATATATATTTCATATATCCAGTAACCTTGCTAAATACTCTTATTAATTCCAGTAGATTGTCAGTAAATTCCCCTGAATTTTCTGTGTACACAATTCCGTTGTGTTCAAATTATTTATCCATTTCCAATGATTAAGTATCTTATCACTTCTTATTTTATTGCATTAACTAGGAATTCCTGTAACATAGTCTGGAAGCAGTGATAGTAAACATCCTTATCTGATTTCCACCTTTAATTGTAATATTTCTAAATTTTCACTTTTTTATTTTACCTTATTTTTTTATTCATTAAATTTTTTTATTATTTATAAACATATAATGTATTATTAGCCCCAGGGGTACAGGTCTGTAAATCGCCAGGTTTACACACTTCACAGCACTCACCATAGCACATTAAATTTTCACTTATAAATGTATCATTTGCTATGGATTTTGGAGATATTCCTATCAGAGTAAAGAAGTTCTATTTTATTAATAGCTTGCTTAGTATGTTTTTCAAAGTAAATACTAGATTGTAGGCTCTTCTACATATTTTGAAAGCACATAAGCATTTTTTCTCAGTTAATCTGTTGATGAGATGAATTGCATTAATAGATTTTTCTGTTATTGAACAACCTTTGCATTTACTTGAAAAACTCTGCCTAGTCATGACTTTCTCTTACACACTGCTTGTTGCATTTGATATTTCATTTTGTGTTTCAGCATCTGTAGTCTAAAATCAGAACTGTATATAACTTCATTTTCTCAATCATTGTGGGTATCAAGTTTCCAGAAATCTCTAAATATGTCAAGAAACTTAGACACACACTTACACTCTCTTCTCTCTCTCTTTCTCTTTCACACGCGTGCATGTGTGTGTATGTGTGTGTGTGTAGCTAGTTGATTCTGCAACTAATTCTAATTTCAGGCTATTTTATAAAATATCAGAAAGCCATATTCAATGTTCCTTGCCCTAGATTTGGATGCACATCCTTTCCTATCTGCAGCATCTTTTTTTATTATTTTCTATCTTATAAAATCAGCATCATCGGGGTACCTGGGTGGCTCTGTTGGTTAAAAATATGACTTGATTTCAGCTCAGGTCAAGATCTCAGGAGTGGTGAGATCTAGTGCTCAGTCAAGCTCTGTGCTGGGCGTTGAACCTGCTTAAGATTTTCTCTCCCTCTCCTTCTGTCCCCTGCCCCCGCCCCACATCACTTGCTCTCTCTCTCAAAAATAAAATAAATGAATAAACAAATAAATCATAAAATCAGCATCATTAAGGTAAACACAAAAAAATTCAAAATTGTCTCTATGTACCAGTTCATACTCCATCTTGGAATATATTCAGTGCAACATATGGACAGGAAAGAGTTTAAAAACTTGAATGGAGGAAGAAAAATGAAAATCAAACTCCTGCATTTTCATTACTAATAAATGAGTTAAAAAGTAGGACACCACTATAATCTGTATTTAAGGGAAAAATGAGTATTAATCATGTGCAAATACCCTAACAGAGAAAGTAGATATTTTAAAACATATTAAAAAGCTTACAATCTTCCAAGTTTCTGTAGTTTTTAGTGCTGCTTGCTTTTCTGAATCTTTTTTTTTTTTAAAGATCGTGAACAAAGTCTGTGGTTTTCCATAATAACCTTGGAATTTGACAGGTGCTCTTATCAGTTCATGTTCACTGCAGTAAGAATAGTGGAGGCAGCAGGTGGCAGCAGCTCCCACTCAAAAACCTGGGAATCACAAGTCTTAGAGCAGCCTGAGGCCTCCCTCACAGGCGAGCTAGCTCTTTTGTGCCTGTAACTGCGCATTTCGAATATAGGGGGGGAGGGAGGGAAATAAGACAATGCTTAAATCCCACTAACTGACAAAGCAAATGAGACTTTTTTGTGTGTCTGTTTTACTTGGAGAATGACTAACAAACTTATGAAATAGGTGGGTTTACACCTATTGCCTTTATGCTTTCTGTGACCCTTCTTCCCCTTTTCCCCTCTTCTATCTTAATATATTCTTTTGGGTTTCACTCAAGCCTTTCCTTTTCATGGAAGCTGGACATATTTTAGCCATTTTGTCTACTTTTATTAAATGACAATGAATAATAATAATAATGAGCTAATAATATTAGTGTCCAGTTACTAAACACTGACTATAATATGTAAGTCTCTCAGAAATCTTACATATTTTATCTCATTTAATTCACACAATAACTCAATGGATTAGGTGCTACTATTATTACTGTCATTTTATAGATATCAAAACTGAAGCACAGAAAGTTTCATAACTTGCCTAAGATCACACAGCTAATAGGTGGAAGGGGCCAGAAGACTAACACAGGCTGTCTGATCTCAGAACCTAGACTCTTCACCGTTATTCAGGTATACGTTAACCAGGGAGACCAATCTCTGCCAGCAGACAGGTTGGCAAGTATTTTAATTCCACTAAGAAATAGAATGTTCAGATAATTTAAAGTTCATATATTTCCAAAATGTCTTTGAGAACTATTTCCACAGGTGGGAATTTGAGGTCACTGAAAGTTCACTGTGAAAGAGATACTGGGACAGACAGCAAATCTCAGCTTCACTTATTATCTGTGGAAGCTTGACAAATTTTATCACCACCCAGAGCTTAACTTTCCTAATGTATTAAATAGTGACAATAATATTTGAGTGTTACTGTGAAGATTGAGAAATCATAAGATAATTCCCAGAATATAGTTGTTAACGTTCAGTTAATATTATATTATATATTATAATATAGTTAATATTCAGTTAATATTAGTTCATGTCTACCCTCTTTAGTAAACTGTAGTGGCAACTGAATTTCCCTGAGGTAGGATGAGCCTGGAGAATGAGTTAAAGGGGAATGAAGGATGTATTGATTAGCTGAGGAGGAACATTGCATTATTAATTTTTGTATCTCCCTCAATCAGTATCTTCAAGGATGAGTGCATAACAAATGTTTGTTGTTAAATTGGTGAGTAAAAAAGTCATAAAATTAAGTAGTCAGTGGATATTTTAAATATGTAAGAATGAAGTCTTCCCAAGTATTTGGCATGCATTTTAGAGGACCCGAGGGAACCATAACATGCATGTTCCTGGGAAATTATTTATAATTAAAGAAAATTAATGGGGGCCCCTTATTAATTCTGACTTAAAGATACTCAGTTTTTATTGTGACACCATTTCTTGTTCTCTGACATGCTTAGGCTTGCATTTGTTTGCTCATTCGTTAAATTACCTGATTTATCTTCTAGACCAAAAACGGAAGATGCTTGGGTATTTGCAAAGCCCAGTGCCATTCAGGCTCTTGGCGTGATGTCATTCGGTGAGTGTATGATTTCACAGACCCTTTCTCAATATGGAATCTTCTGTATAATGAAAAAGTTTCATATTTGTGTCTGGAGAGCAGATGTCAAAGTTTTATACTTCCTATTAGCAGCATATGATCTAGTTTGTGCCGACATAAAATTAGGCTCAAACTTTTCTCACTCATCACTAAAATTTGATTTAATTTGGACAAGTCTCTTTCTCATGCAGAAAACTCATTATGGTCATCTTGTTTTTTAACTTGAAAATCTAGCAAGTGTTATGTGCTTATTTAAAACCTTGCACACAAGGTATTACAAATTGGCCAGATGTCTAAAGCTACTCTGTTATATCCCAGATTGAAAAGGAAGCCATGGATGGAAAATATAGTGTTGTTTAGATTTCCCTTAAGATTGGAAGGCCACCAGGAAACAGAAAATGGGAGAGAAAGTTGGATAGGACTGGTTTGTATCAAGAGTGACGGGAAGAGACCACATAAGTCTAACATGAGTGAAATTTCTCATTCCTACAGTTGTTAAAAAAGTTATTTTCTGACAGAGCTAGTAAATTTATGTATTTGAACTTCAGTTCAGTAGCATTCCAAAGTCCATACATCTCTAAATTTTTGGAGGAAAAAAGAGAATCTTAGTGCTTGTGATGAAGGACAGTTGGAAAGCAGGCAGGCAGGGACAGGGGGCCCCTGCTCTAAGAGGAAACCACCCTTAAAAGGATTTTACACCACGCTGGAAGGAGCCCTCCACCCTTTCCCATGTGATAGGTAGATGACAAAAATGTGCTTGGATGACAGGTGCCAGGAGGGTTAATCAGATTAAAACAGCCCTCCAACAAGCCCATAAAAACCCCTATAGCTTTCGAAACTCTAATGGCAATCCTCTTGGGTCCTGCTGTCCTCAGAGCTTTGTACTCTCACATTGCTGTTGCTCAGTAAACCTCGCTTTGCTGCTGCCCACCACTCTGATCTACCTCTTCCTTCTTCGAAGCCCTGTGACACCGTGGGCCCCGAAGGAGAAGGAAATCCAGTAACACTTGCTTTAATGGTGCTTTTTTTTTCTTTTTTGTATTGCAGCATTCATTTGCCACCATAACTGCTTCTTAGTTTATGGTTCTTTGGAAGACCCCACAGTAGCTAAGTGGTCCCGCATTATCCACATGTCCACCTTGGCTTCTGTACTCATCAGTACTCTCTTTGCTACATGTGGATACTTGACCTTTACTGGCTTCACCCAAGGTAAAATGAGAGATTCAGTTGTCATTATATTTTGTTACTCACATGGAGTGGTTCTGTCACTTCTCATTTAGGGCACAATTATACCCAGTGTTCTACTTCAACATATCACTAATCTCTTTTATCCATTCTCTCCTCTACCTTCCCACCTGTGCTGTTTCTGTTTTCTTGGTTTTCTCCCTTTTCAACTCTCTTCTTCCATTGTTTCACTTAAAAGCACTTGAAATCTGGCTTCCCTCTCCACTGCTCTACTGCAGCTTCACTTTCAGAAACGCCAGCATCCTCCCACTCTTCAAAGTGAATAATCTTCTTGGTTCTGATTCTCATGCATCTCTGTGAATCACATGACAGTTCTAAACGTCCTGTCTTTCCTCCTGTAGGAGAAGGAGCACTGCCATATCATCATTCACTCTGTTAATATTTTCTTTTCCCTACCTTCTCTCCTCTTCTTCCCCCACCTTCCATTAACTGGCTCAGACAAGTTGCCTTCTTTTCTCTCAACAAATTCTATGGAGATTGTCATTGTTTTAAACTCTAGTCCAGACCTTTCTTTCCATCTCCAGCCTCTTGCCTGCAGGACATTCCTACTGAGTTATCCCATTCTTGCTTTACGCACAAAACATCATCGTTCCCACAAAACCAGCCCCACCCCTCCCCTTCTCCTCCAACACACCACCCCACACTGAATTTATTTCTCTTTCCCCTGTTCACCCAGGCCCAACAGCGGAGTGGCTATCTCTTCTGCTTCCTTTGACCTGTGCACTCACTTCTCTGTGTAGTATAATACCCAGGGTAATCTGACAGCCCACAAAATGCTGTGATTCAGACATGTCACAGCTTTTGCCGGTCTATTATCTCATTTGACCTTGAAACAACCCTATGAAGGTAAGTGGAATAACTAGTTTTACCCCCTGCTTAAAACACAAAGCGGTGAAGAAACTTGCCCAGGCTGGCTGGTGACAAAGTAGAAAACAAGTCTCCTGACTTCCAGTTCAATTTTTTGTTCCACTCTCTCTTGCTGTCTAACCTACTTTGGTCAAGTGCAACCCATTAAAAGCTGTCTCTTACCCTCAAGCTCCTCTTCACTTAGTTTTCACATGATACGAGGTACTCTTGGGTGTATTGTTTCATATAGTTACAGATGACTATGATTATAGGCAGAGATTTCTCAAGAAATAAAGAAAAAAGTAAAAACGGCTTCAAAACAGTGTTTAACATAATTCCAATGCCATCAAAAATATAATCTGTATATGTGCCATTTGAGTGCAGCAATGAAGTGACTGTGAAAGTCTTGGTAAAAATTATGTTTCAAAATACTGCCATGTATCACTATTGCTACATCATTTGCCAAGGTGAATGGCCTGTAGGGGCCAGTCTGTACAAAACCTTGGTTTTTAAATGCCTTCCCTGTAAGACATAAACCCTCTTTCTTACTAAAACCTTCCTGGTGGTGTTATCGGTGGTAATTGCGTAGATACAATTAAATCTTTATATAACAAAGCTGACAGGTTGGTTTTGGTTTGGGCTTTTTGTTTTTTTTTTTTTTTTTGGGTTGGTTTTTTTTTTTTTTTTTTTTTTTTTTAGTTTTTTAACTTAGCTATAATTCCCAAAGATATACTTAGACGCAAGCTGGAATAAACTTGACATTGTTTCTTCAGGCCATTTCATTTTGGGCAAATCTGGTCTTACCTGTGCAAACTGCATGCTTTTTTTCTTTTCCCTTTTAGTAGATAAATTTTAGCTTGTTAGGCAGTAAAGAAGTCGAGGGTGTTCTTGACATTCTCAGTCCCTTTGGAAAAGGTGTAGGATCCATTTTTTTAGTGAAGATTGGTGATCAGAGACCTTCTGTCCTCTTCTCTGAGTGGTACAATCTTTTCAGTCAACCTTGAAGCAGGTCTCTGTCAGGACTGCTTTGTGGTTTAATCCCTTTCTGCCCCAAAGGGACCCTAGAAAGTAATGTACATTGGTTCCAATTTATAGGGGGAGGGGAGAAGTGTCATTAAAGTAAGTCTTGGCAGAGGACGTCATTTAACTTTTTAATGAAAAAAAAAAAAAAAAGAACAGAAGTATAGTTTTGTTTTCTTCCTAAACATTGAAGTACTGTGTGACTTTGATCTGACTTTTTCTTCAGTCTAACTGGAAAATATGACCCAAATTTTAAAATGTAAGTGTGTTATATTTAGGAAATAAATAAGCCCAAATAGTGTTTGTTTCAGTATTGGGAAACTTTTTGCTGACATGACGCTTGGGCCCTCATCAGATCCCTCCATTTCTTCATAGATGTCTGAGAAAATAGAGTCTCTAAAAAAAGAATTGATTCAAGGTGTACATGGTCCATTGTTTAGTTTGGAACTAATTAAATATAATGCTTTTCCTCAGAAATAAACATATTTTTACAGTTTTGTATTAGTGCACTTGCACTCGGGTACATGTCAGATACCATAAAAGGTGAATCCTTGCTGTGGCCCTGGGTCTGGGATTAAACCCGATAGCATGATTACAGGAAATTCAGCTCCCCAGATGTACTGGTCTACTCTTCCTTTCAGGATTGCCCTTGATCTAAGAATAACATTTCAAAAGGAAATTTGTTTATTTTAACAGACTTTTTTTTTTTTTTTTTTTAATAACGAAGTCACTTATTTGCCAGAAACAAAGACCAGAGCAAGTTTATAAAGCTAATGCACAAGAATTTAGGGAGTTGATTCGGGTGTCAGAAGACAATGGATGAAAGTATTTTCCAGAAGTTGATACAAATTTAAGGCAGATCTACTAAAACAAACAGAGTAAGAGAAAAACTGTCACTGATTAGTTCATCTTCACGTGGAACATGTACTAGTTTTAATATCAGGATATTATTATCAGTATGTATAGTTATTAAAAATATTGAGAAGTTATTGAAAGTGTTATCAGTATGTATAGTTGTTGAAAACAAAAAATGTGTATTTAGACTTGGCAGTCTATTCTATTAATTAAATGGAGTTCATCGAGCTCCACTTATGTAATAAATATCCAATATCTGATTTGTTAGATATTTATTTCAAATATTCTGTTGAAATTCATCTATTTTATATTATTCTCTAGGAGACTTATTTGAAAACTATTGCAGAAATGATGATTTGGTAACATTCGGCAGGTTCTGTTATGCAGTCACTGTCATTTTAACGTACCCTATTGAATGCTTTGTGACTAGAGAGGTAAGCACAATTCCTTTCTAACATTTTACCTAGTCAATCCCTCTTACTACATTTAATTTAGGAAGATTTGTAAATAATTTAATTCTGCATATTCACAAGTGCATGGCAAGTCATATAACTTAAACATTTACAATTTATATTCACATGTTTACAAATTACTTTTTTCAAATGTTGAATTTGAAGATGATGTTTGGTGGTTTAGTTTATATTAGCATAAGTATAAATATTTATACAACTGCATTCCAAAATGAATGCCAGCCTTTAATAGAGCCAAACTAAGTTGTTCTTTCTTAAAAACATTCTTACAAAGAAATTAAGTACTAAGATTAAAAACATTTTTTACAAAATCATCCTTTGAACAGTTTTTGATCAGTTTTGTTATTCTGAAAAAACTAAAATGCCTTATTGTCAATGGAAAACCAAAATTCAACTTAAACCTAGTTGTAAAACTAGTTTTACAGATATATTTCATTTATATATTTATACAAATATATTTATATTTTTTACCATGTAAAATAATAGACATAGTATATTTCATATATATGTATTTGTGATGTATTTGTTCTATATGTATGGATTTTTGAAGGAAGATTAAGTGAAAAAGAACTCATTCTTTTTGTGTAAAGCTGGAGAACATGGCTTGTTGGGAATCCCTTATACAGTCAGTGAAAAATCCACTGTACCAGTCAGCAGAAAAAGCATGATCCTGCTTCACAGTGGTTCTTTCAGCAATCACACTGAAAAGGGCTTAGTTTTAGGATCTATTCCTAGAGGCTATTTACACAGTGCACCATGTGAATGGGTTTAATGTGTGAAGTGAAACGCCTACAGAGCTTTAAATATGCTATCTAACCCTAGGGCTTCTAGAGAAAGACCAGTGCTTACCTTATGCCAGTTCTGGGGGTAAGGAACTGCTCAGGGAAGTGGAATAAGGAAATGTTCAGCACTATGTATATCCTTTTACAATTAGCACTTGTCCTCACTTACAAATGTCTAACTCACAGGCCAGTTCTCCACCTTGAGTATACCGGAGAAGTAGACTAAATTTTATGAAGACTTTTCAAATCTAAGAACCTTGAAATTTTATTGCTCTTGTTGGATACAGGAAATGGTTTTATTTTAGCTTCTGCCCAGTACTTTGGGTTCAGATCTGATCAGTAGATCAGCAGTTAACAGATGGTACATTCTTATGTGGTTTCTGGTGACCATCTGAGTCACTCTACCTGCACAGCTTATATCTTTAGTCCTCTGCCTCTCCAGCTGCCGTGATTGATGGGAAGATAGAACTAAATAAAGATCTCTTCCATGGTAGCAAATACTAGGCAGAGGAATCTCAAATCTACTTTGCTCATTCACTTCCTTTTTCTCTCCTTTCTATCCGCCGCCCCTCCATACACATATACACACACACTTAGTATAAACACAGTCAAAGCCATTTCTACTTGTAGGTAAAGTAGCCAGCCACATACAAGGACACCAAAAAGCCTGTCCTTACCACTAATGAGTATCTCTCACTATTCTGCCACACTCAGTGATTTTCTACTATTATAATCATATATTAGAGGCTTCTATAAGAATGAATTTTAAATACCTGAAAAATATCACCCATTGCAAAACCATAAATGAGTAAAATTTATTACTATTCATGGTAATTGAATGAATTTTAAATACCTGAAAAATATCACCCATTGCAAAACCATAAATGAGTAAAATTTATTACTATTCATGGTAATTGTTAGCAGTCTGTGCAGTCTGTGAGGAATGTTGGGTAAGTAACAGCTTGCAGAGTTGGTTTCATTAAGGTCCCCAGCATCTGACCTTCTACCATTTCCAACTCTTGTCTCAGGGTTCTCTTGCACAGAGTCAATCCTATTCAGATTGTCTCCTTTTGTCTTTCATAGGTATCTTTCCTGTTCTTCTTTCCTCTTTTGCTCTTTTCACACTGTTACTTCAGTCTCTAATTCTGCTCTAAATCCTACCCATGTTTCAAACCTTACCTCAAGCCAAAGTAGGACAAACCTTTCAAACCTTACCTCAAGCCAAAGTAGGACAAGGACATTTCAGGATTGCTATAAAACTGATTAAAGAAAGTTGGATCTAGGTAACTAAAGCTCCTTCTAGTTCTATTTGATTTCTATTAACTTCTAGTTCTATTCTATTTGATCTTTTTTATCCAGTCACAAATTGATCACTATTTGTTTTCTTAGATTGGTTGATTCTCTTCAGTCTCCTCTCACTCAAATAATCTAAATAGCATCAATGTTTCTTGTTGGGTTCAAATACCTTATAAGGTAACTTCCCAGGATCTTTCTTACACTTGAGAAATATGTTTTTTCACACATTATATACCATGTTTTGAGTCTGTAATATAATCTATTGCCTGTCTAATAATTCAACAAAGAATACTTGTTATTGAATTGTGTGTTCATCTATGTGTAAGTACTTTGGAAAAGATAGGACATTCATATGGCTTAAGATTTGACTGACTGTCTTACTGGTAGTTTTTTATTCAGTCCTGATTGCTATAATATGATATACTTTCTTGATAAGTCCTGCATGCCTCTGAGACTCCCTCTCTAAATAATGTGTTTATTTGGCAGGTAATTACCAATGTGTTTTTTGGTGGGAATCTTTCATTGGTCTTCCACATTATTGTAACGGTGGTTATCATTACTGTAGCCATGCTTATATCATTGCTGATTGATTGTCTTGGAAAAGTTTTAGAACTCAATGTAAGTACATTTAAAAATTTACACCTTCCATTCTAAAAATCCCTTCAAAAATAATGTTTACATTTAATGAAGGATTTTCCCTAACAAAGGTATCAGTTTCTGAAATGAGATGAAAATGTGTTTGTTATGTGATAATAAATATTACAATGATGATATTGTGTACTTTCTAAAACTATATACTTTTAGAGCAGGGATTCTCTAATGGGGAGATTTTGCTCCTCCTTACCAGGGAACATTTTCAGCTGTCACAGGTGGATAGGTGGGTGCTTCTGCATCTATTGGGAAAGGCCAAGGATGCTGCTGAAGTCCCCAAAATGCACAGGAAAGCCCCCATTATAAAGAATTATCCAATCTAAAACTTCAGTAGTGCTAAGGTTGAGACACCCTGGTTTGAAGCACTTTTTCATATTTTATTTTCTATAATAAACATAAATATTACTAAAAATAACTACATATTAAGTGGATCTGGAAGTTGCTGCATAAAAACAGGTCTAGAGGGATTCATTAAAAAATTGTGAATGAAGAGACTTATATCTATACCCCACATTCACTTACCACAGCCCAAGTTCTTTTTCTTTAAAATCTTTTGTTTCCTTTTCTAGACCTTTCCCTCATAATCTCTCCTTCTCTCTCCCAAGTCTAAGTCCCCGTCATATCACATCTGAATTAAAACTGGCTTTGCGTTTCAACTAGCACGTATTTAAGTTCTCCTTCCAGTTTATCTTGACAATGCTTGAAAATCTCCACTTTCCTACGAGAGCAAGCATAAACTCTGTTGCCTCTGTAATCTGACCCTGTGCCTTCTATAGAAGGTTATTTACCATTTACTTTCCCAAATCCACTTTTAGCTCTAGTCAATCTTATTTTGGGCCTATGAGTAAGCCATATTAATTCTTTCTTTTATCCTTTGGCTTATGTTTATTCTTTTATAATTATTATTTTTCCTTTCATTTTTTCGTCCAAATATACAAAGATTTAAGGTCTAGTGCAACTTCTAACTCATTTATTTGTTGATCAAATTTATATAATTGAGATACAATGATGGGAGGAAATCAGAAAAGATCTATGCTTTCATGGAGCTTACAATCTCACAAATAAACCTGAAAAGTTCAGCTGCTATATAAATCAAAGAGAAGAGAAAGGAAAGAGGGATTCCCAAAAGACACATATAAGAAAAGATTAAGAGGATTTGGTGACACAGGGGGCTAGAGGGACACATCAAGAATGACTCCTCAGTTCTACTTTGTGGAGCTGGGACAATGATGCCATCTGGTGAGAAATGAATAGAAATGGATCTACCACTTTAGAGTCATTAATTTTCCTCTTCTACAATCCTTATGGAATTTCTGCTCAGAATCCCACCACTCAGCATTTATTAATTGTGCACCAAAGGGAGGGCAGACTTTTACAGATGAGATCCCATGTCATTATTTCCTCACTCCATTGAGAGTTGAGAGATAGGTAAAGGTATTATTATTGTCTGTGTCCAAGACACTATTCCCTCAAGATACCATCTGAATTTTAAGTTACAGACAAAACAGATTCAGTCAGTAATAGACTCTTGAGGATGTTCTCGTAGCAGGGTATACGAAGAGTAGGGAGTAGGCAGCTTCCCAAAACCACAGGACCCTGGAGAAACATCTATTCCACCAGCAATAGAAAGAAATCTCTTAGAAAGATGCATGAATATCAAAGGTAACTTTCACCTACTTCTCAGTTTTGCATAGGCCAAAGGCTAGACAGTTCATACAAAATCATTTCACATTCCAACCTTGATCTGTGTAAGTGGATGGCTGTGACCTCAATGCACTAACTTGATTTATGTATTGTTATCATGTACTGTTTGGACTGTCCATAAGCTTGCCTTTCCTACCAGAGAGTAAGTTCTTTGAAGACAAGAATGATATTTAGCTGCCTCTTCCATCCTCCACAGTCTATGGCATAGTGCTAAGAACACAGTGCTCAAATTACTGCATGGGCAATTGACTCTTGGGACCACAGATCAGGAACTATTTCTACAAATGTTCCTGGACATAAAAGACATCCTTTAGAGTAGCACTGGTATATTAAGTGTTACCAAAAATTGATTGCATTGACAATGATAGTAATCTTTCATCTGTGCTGAGGTGTGATCAACATAATGATTCCCAGATCTGTTATTTCTTATTTTGTTAAATGTCTCATTTGAGTTCATCTTTGGTTGTCTGTTCTTTTAGTATTGTAGGATTCTGGTATAAAAAAATATGTTTATCAACTACCTGATAGCTCACCACATGTTGATCGCCTAACAATTTTTTATTCCCTTTAATTTAAACAACCTCATACATATTTCTAATTTTTTAGTAATGATCTATTTTTATAAATATTACCGTAACTTTCTGCTAATTGCTTATCTCTCTGACAACAAAATTGTAAGCACTTAATTACATTAAATATTCCCTGTTGTACTTATGTTGAAAGTTTTTTGTGTTTAAGACAGAATTCTGGTATTATAGAATAATGAGGGCAGAATATTGGATGAATGTCTATTATAAAGTCAAGATCTGAACTGGTTGTGGAAGACTATTTTGAAAAATTTTAAACATGATTCAAGATTCTTAGATTTTTTTTTTAAACCTGGTTATATAGATACTCATAAAAAGACAAATAAGAGTTTTAAGTTGTCTGTTATGATCTAATAACCCAAGACAATTACACTAGGTTTAAAGAAGTGAGCCCATAACTATATGGTCAATTAAACACTGGCAAAGTAGGAAAGAATATTAAACGGGAAAAGACAGTCTCTTCAACAAATGGTGTTGGGAAAACTGGATAGCAACATGCAAAAGAATAAAACTGGACCACTTTCTTACACCAACACAAAAATAAATTCAAAATGGATTACAGATCTAAATGTGAGACTTGAAACTGTAAAAATCCTACAGGAGAACACAGGCAGTAGTAACCCATTTGACATCAGCCATAGCAACTTCTTGCTACATATGTCTCCTGAGACAAGGGAAACAAAAGTAAAAATAACCTATTGGGACTACATCAAAATAAAAAGCTGCACAGAGGGAAACAATCAACAACACAAAAAGGCAGCCTATGGAATGAAAGAAGATATTTGCAAATGGCACCTGTAAACGGTCGGTATCCAAAATACATAAAAACCTTATGAAACTCGACAATCCCAAAATGAATAATCCAATTTAAAAATGGGAAGAAGACATAGAGATGACCAACAGGCACGTGAAAAGATACTAAACATCACTCATCATCAGGGAAATACAGATCAAAATTACAATGAGATATCACCTCACAACCGTCAGAATGGCTTAAATTAACAACACAAGAAACAATAGATGTTGGCAAGAATGTGGAGAAAGGGGAACTCTCTTGCAGTATTGGTGAGAGTGCAAACTGGTGCAGTCATTCCGGAGAACAGTAGGGAGGTTCCTCAAAAAGTTAAATATAGAACTACCTTACAACCCAGCAATTGCACTACTAGGTGTTTACCCAAAGAATACAAAAACCCTAATTCAAAGGGATACATGCACCCTAATGTTTACAGCAGAATTACCTATAATAACTAAACTATGGAAAGAGCCCAAATGTCCATCGAGTGATGAATGGATAAGAAGATGTGGCATACATACACAATGGACTATTACTCAGTCGTAAAAAAGAATGAAATCTTGCCATTTGCAACAACGTGGATGGAGCCAGAGTATTATGCTAAGTGAAATGAGTCAGAGAAAGACAAATACTGTATGATTTCACTCGTTTTTGGAATTTAGGAAATAAACAAGCAAAGGGGAAAAAAAGAGAGAAGGAAGCAAAACAAGAAACAGACTCTTAATTAAGAGAACAAACTAAAAAAAAAAAAAAAAATAGAACAAACTGGTGATTACCAGAGGGGAGGTGGATGGCGGATGAGTTATACAGGTGGTGGGGATTAAGGAGGCACTTGTGATAAGCACCAGGTGTTGCATGGAAATGCTGAATCACTGAGGGCATTTTGTGAGAATGTAGTATAGGATCTCCATTCTTTTACAGATCACCTGAGCGTATGTTTTTCCAATCAACAAAAGTCTTTTGGCATGCACAACAACATATTCAGGTCTTAACTCAACTCCCTTCATGTAGACATTTGTCACATTTAATAGAGCCAGATGAGGCATCATTTCTCTCAGTAACGAACATAGGCCGGATCTAAAGCATGCTGTGTTCCACTTCGGAATGACAGTGTGAGCTAACAAGTATTGATGACTCTGTGCCAAGTGTTTTGCATGTGTTACCTTCCTTAATCTGTATTAGTTTTACAGATGAAGAAACTGAGGCATGGAGTGATTAAATAGAGTGACTAAATAGTTCACACTACCTGCAAGTGGCAGAATCAAGATTTGAACACAGGCTTTCAGCCCCTATAGACCACATTTTTAATTATTATGCTAGCTTAAGGTTTCCTAAATAGAAGGCTTTAAATTATGCAAAATAAGTAGGTTCATTTCTCTATCCAATTTTTAAGTTAAAAACCTATGCATTAAACTTACCTATAAGTGAGGTTAAGAGTAATCTATAATATATATGGTTAGACTTTAATAATGAGATAAAATCAATACCAGGAGATGAAATAACATGGAACTGGAAGTTTTTCATCTAAATTAGTTTTTAGCTAATAGTTTTATATTAGTTAACAATTGTTGTACTCTAAGAATTCTTTTCTACTGTGGTGTCTGAATCATCACTAAGTAGAATAATGATCTTCACTTATGAGATGTGTAATAGAATCAGACTCTCAATTTGCAAAGTTGGGGAAATGCTGTTACTTACTATGACTAGAATATAGGATAAATATTTGGAGTTACATTAGTTACTTAATAAAAAGCAAAACCCCATTTAGAGCATAGCTTCCTTATTATTGCATTGTTTTCATAACAGTAGACAACAATGACATATTTTCCAAAGGAAATGCACCCTCAATTTTAAAGGATTCATTTTAGAAGCAAATAAAATAAACAGAAGTCCCATTCTTGATATTAAGAATCCAGTATCTGGGCACTGATGTTGCTATTAGAGAAAAAAGCCATCTACAGTAATTGGGCCCGGTGGGTTTTTTACTCGCAGTACAAAGAGAAAAGAAGAAGCAGCTGGGGCCTGTGGCCAGAGTAACCAGCCCAATGAGCATTGTGTACAGCTTCACATAGGAGAAAGCAAGCAAGCCAATTACCCAGCGCGAGCCCACATAGAGAGATACAGTCATCAGGGTAAGCAAGGCGTAGTCCAAGCTGCCTGAGTGAGCCCGAGATTCTCTTCAAGTTATAAGAATCCAAACTGATTACCAAGGAGAAACCTAGAAGAGGTATAAGCATTCTTTTGTTCAGTTTTCAGCTGCTTTGTACCCTTTGAGACGTTTCTATTCTGGTAGGAGAATTAAGTTCCCAATTTGTATTGCCAGTAAAAATCCTCAACACCTACTGTTAATTTGCTTACAGCAACTTGCAGAATGCCCTGGTATCAGTAGTGTTATTATCAAAAGACAGTGCTGGCTTGCCTTTAAAATAAGGCTACATCTTATTGTCCCTTTAATGAAAGTTAGGATGTTTACATCCTGCCTAGCAATTCCAAAAAATTATTCCAAAGCCAGTGGTGTAGTCTCACACAAGGCTATATTAAATAGATCAAATAAGCAGGACGAATTTACAGGAAAAAGAGCAGATGGAACTGCTGTGTCATTCTACTGATGATCTTGGGTCCCAACAACAACCTCTAGCAGGACTGTGCTTTCAAATATTAAGAAAGTAACCACTATCTAGACAAGATACTCAACTGGACTTCTTCCAGTACAAACATCAGCCATATAGTTTACCCACTAATTACTACTTTCTCAACTCTTAAGAATTATAGCATAAACAGAACACCCATTGCTTTGGACTGCCCAGCAAGTTAGGTTTGGAAGTGTCCCAAAATGCTGACAGAGGATAGCTTCTTAACAGCAGCTGGTGGCGGTTTTCATCCTGATAGCATTTTCAGCACTCTGAAGTTCAGATGCATTAGTCTCACATGTTTGTTCCTGTGAAGAGAAGAGACTCTATACATATACACACCCCCACACCCACATACGTATATTTATATCTTAACCCTTTTTTCATTGTTTTCAAATTTTTTCAAAGAAATCAAAAGATAATAATCATTATAAACACAGATGGAGTTCTACAGTATTTTTCCTAAAAGAACATTGTCAGTTTTGAGTATTTCAAGACAGCTTAAGGAGTCCATAATTCATTCAGTTCTTGCCATATGAAAACTAATGCTTTATATCTGTGTACCTTTGTAGGTATTCATTTGTATGCAGGTATTAGAAATAGCAAAATTACATTTTCCATATATTTTTAAATTAGAATACAGTTAGGCACCTCTTTTCCCATTCTTATCTCTAGCTGTAGGCATATTTTCCATGAAGTGTGGTCCCTCTTATTCTTCCCCAAGTTTTTAGATAGTGCCTCAATAGTCATTTCATAATGTATTCCAATCAGCTGCGATTTCTCTGGACTTCTGCTATTTTTGTAAAAGCTACAAAAGTTGTATTTTTGGAATCATAGTTGTAATATTTCTGGTATGAGGATGGTACTGAGTATAACACAGTAATTTTAGTAAATGATGCTATTGAGAAAATATTTATTTTAAAACTATTTCAAGTTATAATTTGTTTTTTTATATCCTCCAGCTTCAAAATCAGTTTTCTGTGATTTTTCCTTGGGGAAATCTACCAACTAATGTGTCAGAAAGCTTTTAAATCTTAGGTGATAGGTATATAGGGTTTCATTATACTATTCTTTCTACTTTTCTGTATATTTACATATTTCCATAATAACTTCCTCAAATATAGCAAAACGTGTATTTTATGGAAGGCTTGCTTTTAATTTTAAACCGATATCACATTTGCTATTGTCTGTTTTTAAAAACTTGTGTTTTATGGCCTAAGAGAATGTCATTTGTTATACAATTATATTTAATATATTTAATAGTATGTTATATTTTGTTTAATGTATAATTAACATTTAATATAATTTTAAAACTATATCGCCTAAAGTACATTAAATTTTAACATTATTTCATTTGCCAAGTGTGTAACTCGAATTTAGCCTCTTCAAAGGGAAAGTATCTTTTCTTGAAGTCAGTAACTCTCGGTATTTTTTTTTTTAATATTTATTTATTTATTTATTTATTTGCAAGAGAGAGCGAGAGCACAAACATAACACGGTGTGAGTCGGGGGAGGGGCAGAGAGAGAGGGAAAGGCAGAATCTCAAGCGCTCTTCCCTCTGAGTGCAGAGACTGACATGGGGCTCCATCTTATGACTGTGAGATCACAACCTGTGCCTAAATCAAGAGTGGAGGCTTAACTGACTGAGCCACCAGGCACCCCTCCTGGGATTTTTATAATAGACAACACTACTCCCCATAGTTTTCAATCTGACATGCCCCCTCAGGTTGGATTTATCCATAAGCTAATGCAGGGGAGGGTGAATGAGTCATAGTCATTTAGTTCTGCTGTCAATTTTCTAGGGTAATTAACATGTTTAGTTTTACTTGAAAGAGGATTTAGAAAAGTATTTCATGTTAAGTGCTCCGGGGGTGATAGTTTTCTTTTCTCATACAGAGGGGAACCTACTTTTACACCAATTCAAGAAAGAGGAAAGATGATCTCCTCTACACACCTCCCAGTAGTCAGTCTCCTCTTGTACATAAATAACAAATAGACCACTCATATTTGAACAGCATAGTAGTTACTCAGCAATTTGAAATAAGAATATAGGAAAATGTGATGTGCTGAAAATATGGGAAATTTCAAGAGTTTGCCAGAAGTTGGTCTTACCTTCTGCTTTATTTTCTAAATTATTATTTTTTGATCATTTTTTCCTTAGGTCTGATACACTATTATTTTATTCTCATTTGTAAATATATCATCAGAAAGAGGAAAGCCTATTCCTAAGTCTTGGGTTATTCTTCTTTCCCTTGGTTGATTCAACCTCTTAAACTTTTAATATGTACAAAGATAAACACATTTTATAAATGTATTTCAAAAACTGTCCAAAGAATGCTCATTTGGTAACATATTGTTATTTCTTGTTTTCAATATGCAGGGTGTGCTCTGTGCCACTCCACTAATTTTTATCATTCCATCAGCATGCTATCTGAAACTGTCTGAAGAACTGAGGACACACTCAGATAAGATTATGTCCTGTGTCATGCTTCCTGTCGGTGTTATGGTGATGGTTACTGGACTCCTCATGGCCATCACACATCCTCAAGACTGCACCCATGGGCAGGAAATGTTCTACTGCTTTCCTGACAATCTCTCCCTCACAAACAGCTCAGTTTCTCATCTTCAGCTGACAACACAACTTTCAGTTTTAAACAGCAGTACCTTTCAATGAGTTGACTGCTTTCAAAAGTATATATGTTTTCAAAGACTTCTAAACCTCATCACATTTACACATTTTAGTCTGTATATTATAAAATTATTATTTCGGCATTTATCAAGACTTGGTTTTCTTTACTCTTTAGTCCAATATAAAAGATAAAGAGGATTGGGGTGCCTGTGTGCCTCAGTGGGTTACAGCCTCTGCCTTCAGCTCAGGTGATGATCCCAAGGTCCTGGGATCTAGCCCAGCATCAGGCTTTCTGCTCAGCAGGGAGCCTGTTTCCTCCTCTCTCTCCGCCTGCTTCTCCGCCTACTTGTGATCTCTGTCTGTCAAATAAAATAAATAAAATCTTTAAAAATATATATGTTTAAAAGATAAAGAGGGAAAGAAAATGGGAGATTTTTTTTGTTTATTGATTTATTTTAAACAAAGTTAATGTTTTAATGACTATGCTGCCTTAATCTCAATTGCAGGAGGAAAAGTGAAGCCCTTGGCCCTTGCTGCCATCCTCTTAAAGCATTACTCTTTTATTCAATGGGTGAGCCAACATACTGCACTCCAAAATAAGTAGGTGATTGTGGGTTGGAATTTTATGTATGTATCCTTTATGAGGAAAAAAAATGTGTTTCTTTCTAAGTTTGTGGAACGGGAGAGAAGGGAAACTGAAAACTATTAAAGGAAACAGATATCCCAAGAGCAAAGCGAAAGTCTCCATTACAGTTTTAGGAGATCCCTTGTTTAGAGGGGAGTGAATCCCTGGAGACGTGAGTAAAGTTCTTCCCATGGTAAGAAGCATGAATAATAGACTATACAGAGCAAGATACGTGAGAAATCAAAATTACCTCTCGAGTTTTGATCCTGTGGGAATACAGTGGCAGTGCCATTAAATAAATTATAATGCAGAGGGAAAAACCACAAGTTCTCAGGCACAAGCCCAAGAGATCGGTTATGTGTCCGCTTTGGACCTGCTGAATTTCAAGTACTGATGGGAGTATACAACCGGAGCTGAACTTACAGACTAGAAGCTTGCAAGAAGAGTCAGGACCCCAGAAGAGGAATTCTCACTCCTCTGGGATCCTCAGAGAGATTCTCGAGTGCTTGTTGGCTGGATTCTCCAGAAGCAGACACTGAGATGGAGTTTGGCATGCAAGGTGTTCATTAAGGATCATCACTAATGGGAGAGAGGCAGAAACCAGGACTAGGAGGGTAAGATGGAACTGCAAGGCAGGCCAACAAAGCATCAGTCAGGTCAATGGGAAACTGGAACATATGTGGCCCATCAGAGTTGTCCCTGTTCGGGTGAAATAGCCAAGTTTTAATACCACTGCCTCCAACTGTCCTTGAATGTGGGTACCTGTGGAGGGCAAACCCTGGCAGCTCTGCAGCTGAACAAACCCTAAAGGAACTGAGAACTGGATGTGTCTTCTAGTGGCTGAGGCACCACGTGCTTCCTTATAGGGCAACTGGCAGGCACAGCTGCATCCACCACAGCGGCACTCCGTTTTTAGTGAGGATTTTTAAAATACCTTTTTGTGAGGATTTCACATCTGACACTCTTCCAAAAATAATAAGAACATTTGGGACCATGTGGACAGCTACCTTATACCAAATCACCCCAAATTTCTTACCTTTTCATTTGTAGTTCAAGTTGACAACCGATAGCACTGTATTAATTGTTGCCAAACAGAAAATGTCACAAGCAGAGTTAATACACACATGATGTGTTTGTACAAATCACAGCAAAAGAAAAGAAAACCCACAGGAAGTGTATAAAGGGTAGTTTCAGAGTGGTTTGAGTAAAGAAGTGGTAAGAGGTGAATCATCATGGGAGTCATAGTGAGAAAGACCTGTAGAAAGCACAGAAAGCTGCACATTAGGCAGAACCAAGCTCAGGCTCAGAGTGTGATTTTTTTGCTTCAACAAAACATCCACGTGACTCAATTAGTTTAAATTCTATGGGCTGTATAACTTTTCTGTATTTACTTTGTAGATTTGTTTTTTATAGTTTAAGAATCGTAAGGTTAAGTAGCTTGTGCCTATTTTTAGATTGGCACATGTTCTGGTAAAATAATAATAAAAATACTTTCATTCCATACTGAGGGAATGTAAGAAATTTTGCAGCCGTCTATCCCTACATTACTCAAAACTGAGAAACATTGACCTACATAGTTATTAGATAAAATCACAAGAGATGAGAGTTCCAAGAATGTACAAAGAGAAGCACATCAAGGATAATGTCATTTACCACGTAACCATCTATTATCGTGTAGTTTGGGTATTGCTTCAGATAACCAAAAGTTAAATTAACCTTGACTCTTCAAGTAGGTTAAAAAAACAAAACAAAAACAACTCCTGGTAGGAACTGAGTATTGTATTATTGCCTAATAAATATTTGATTTTTTTTTTAATCCTAATCCACTGTAGAACAAAACTGCCTTACATGAATTACCAACATCTTGCAAATTATGATAGAATAAATCTTAGAAACTTACATCTTTTTTGCAAGAATATTTGTCTTCTCTTTATTTTGCCACCATGCAAAACTTCAAGAACTACCCCATATCTATTTTCTGCCTCAATTTAATAAGAGATTTCTATGAAACTCATTCCCTCCCTGACACTTCTTGCCCTTAACTTAGCAACTTGAGGATTTAAAACCAATTTCTGAAGTTGCCACTACATTTGGATTTATAAAGTGCTTCTTAATTTAAAAAAGAAAGGAGGGGAACAATATCTTTACACACGAATGTAAACATCTAGCAGTACATTTCCATTAAAGGTACAGATGGGATGACACCTGTGTAACTTGTGAACTGGATCCTTGTCCGTGTAACAATCTACGATAGGATCTTTCATTTCAACCCTAACTTGAACTATCTTCAAATATCAGAGCCCGTAGACCTTCTTGCCTCTGCCTGTTTCCAATGGTGTCAAGCAGTAATGGTTGCCTCTTGTCTTTCCTATAAGAACTCTGAAGTCCAGGTTATCCAAATAAGAAAATCCCCACTAGTCCTCTGCTGAAGGCACATGGCATACATCAATTTAATTAAAGATAAACATATTGGATAGCAGTAGGACTCTTTCTTGTCTATCTTCTGCCATCTTCTCAGGAAAGCAGTACTGGTCTTTGTTTTGTTGTTGTTGTGTTGTTGTTTGGGAGACCTGGCCACTGACAGGATCTGGTATTGCAAGGTATTCCAAAAGTGGCTCAAGCATGGGCCAGCCAGTGACCATGAGGCAGGGCAGTCATAACTGCGGTGGGGGTAAATAATAAGCTGCACCAGTCACATAAGGTCCTTTAAGAATATATACTAATTCTGAAAATTATATAAAGAATTTACCCTAATAACAGAGCAAACACGCAGAATGGATGAGAAATACCATGAGCTAGACTGGGGGAGAGAGGAAAGAGCACATTCTCTGGAGCAGAGTTTCTCAAACTTAAACTAAAGCATGTGTCTGAATCCCTGGAAGGACAGATTGCTGGGCAGCCCTCTCCAGAGTTTCTGGTTCAGGACTCTGGAGTGAGGCCTGAGAACTTGCATTTCTGAAAAGTTCCCAGGCGGCACGGCTGCCATTGGTTCCAAGATCACATATGAATAAGGCTGGAAGTTGGACAGAAGAGAGTTGCTAGATGGTGCCACTGGTTTAGAGGCTGGGCAAAACACCAGGAATATGTAGAAACGCCATGCCGGAGCTCAGGAAGAAGATGGAGATTAGGGACAGAGGAGGAAGAGCTATTGGCACAAATTCAATGTCCTTATCCTTTGTCTCTTTTTTGAAAAACCATTTGGAGAAGCTTACAGAGGGAAGAGGTGAAACCAAGATCGTAAGATTAGTGAAAAGTAATGACACGGGAGGGGGAGGGGAGGAGAGTTAACAACAAAGAAGAAAACAGAGATTACAGTCTAAAGTCAACACAGCTGCAGCGGTTAAATAGAAAGCCTGGTTTGGAGCCTACAGGCATTCAGGGAAGATTGCCTGAGCTTCATAGGAAGAAAAGAAGAAAGGAAATATTCCAGTTCTTCAAAAGTACACCAAGTTTTCCTAGGACTAAAGTCTCAATGGAAAGTCTTCCTTGGAAAATTTCATAGGGAACATGAGAATCACTGGGCTGGATTCATAATAATATCATGCAGATAAGGAATTCCTGTAGCAGTCTTATATAGGACATTTGAATAAGTATTCCACTAATGTTTGCTTAACCACAATGAAGATTATCAATAAATTTAGCTTTGGAGTTTTTATTATATTATTCATTTATATTAATATGCTAAGTGCTCTTTTAAAACACACACAAGCAGGGGCACCTGGGTGGCTCAGTGGGTTAAGCCTCTGCCTTCAGCTCGGGTCACGATCCCAGAGTCCTGTGATTGAGCCCCACATGGGGCTCTCTGCTCAGCAGCAGGCCTACTTCACTTCCTCTCTCTCTCTGCCTGCCTCTCTGCCTACTTGTGATCTCTTTCAAATAAATAAATAAAATCTTTAAAAAAATAAAAATAAAACACACACACGCAGATTTAGTCTGTCCAGTTCTAACTTCCACCTTTTTCTGGCCCTTACCAACTCACTCCTAGACTAATGTCACAACCTCTTACCCAAGTACTCTGCCTCTAGTCTCTTCTTCCTTCAAGGGATTTGTTTGTGCATCATACTGAGAATCACCTTATTAAACTGACATTATTAACCTGATGTTTGATAACACCACATGCTTATTCAAAAGCTTCCCATGAAACTCTTATGCTTATAAAATAAAGTACAAACTCCAAACTGTAGCCTGTATTCGAAACTTTCATAATATGGCCTCAACATGGCATTCTGGCCTTATCTCCCGTGACTCCAGGAATGGACTCTCAAGTCTAACATAATGAAAGCATTCCTTACACTGACCCCGCTCTGGGCTGCTTTTGACTTTGCCCCTAAATTCTTGGCATTCTCTTGTTTGAATATCCAGCCCCTCCCTCCCATCAAAATTCTATCAGTTCTTTGATCTTCTCCCTGTCCCATACCTGACAACTCAAACTCCATGCAAGTCAGTTTTTCCCCCTTTGGAATTCTGTTAATTCTTGTAGTTATGTTACATGAAGAAATCCTGTCTAACCAGACTGAAAGTTCCTTGAGGACCAACAGTGTGCTGCTTTTTATTCAAATCTCATGGCAAGCAGCCTTGTAGTAAACACAAGTATTTGAAGGGAGACTGATGGTGTAAAAGGGGAAAAGGTTAATAGTACCAGCACCATACACATTATTTTATTGGATTTTTTTAGCTATAATGATTGTCATTATAAAGTATAATAGCATTTTAATGTGATGTAGTCAATCATCCAACAAGCTGGTTTAGATAATTAAGTTGGGTTTCTTATTTTGCTTTATTATGCATTGAACCTTCAGAGAAATTATTTGGGGTATTCGTAAAAGGACTCTTGGAGTAAATACCAATCAGCAGGTATCTTTTCACTTGTTTTGACTGCTATATAAACATTTGCTTGTATCTTTCTTAATTATAAACTCCTTGAGACCTAAGACCATGTCATGTTTAGCTTTCTTTTTTGCCAGTGTATGCTCATATCTTATTCATAATGCTTGGTAAACATTGAATGACTTGACTTTATCTAATTTATATATATTTAACTCAAATTTATAACCCACCAAGAAAACTCATATTAAACCTTTTATTTAAGATGATTCCTTAAAAAAACAAAGCACCAAAGCCAAATGTGTTTATGATTTAGGTACAATTATCACCTTGCCTAATCTCAGCAGACAGCTCAGTAATTTCATAGAGCACTGAAAAGGAGAGGTGATTTGGGAACGCACAGGCAAAATTTAAGAACACACTTCAGGCAACATATCAGTTTGCAGTTTTAAGTTTGAAAGGCTTTGGAAATGTTTATATCCACGATACAGTGGCAGCTATTTGTTTATCATTTTTAAATTTTGTTTTGCCAGAGGACAAGGCCAGTTCCAGAAAAACAAATCCAGCCCAGCCTTCTTAGAGTCAGGTCCCGTTGCAAAACAACATTGTTCTTTAATCTTTATGTTCTGAGAGAGAAAAATAATAAAACGTCCACTAAAAAAGTCGCCATTTGGGTGACTTCTCTTGCATAAGTTTGCATTTTTATAAAGTCTTAAAAAGAATTTCTAAGTTAAAACTTTTAACTATTATTCCTCCATGTACAGAATGTAGATAAGCTGGAAATTGAGTAAAATGACCTTGGGTTTTATGTGCTCTCTCTCACAGCATTTCAAAATGAACTTAGATTTATTTTAAAAGCTGTAAGAATAGACAAGGGAAGGAAATTAACTTTAAACATTTGGAAAAACAGGGCTTAGGAAGGGGCTTATAGAAGGGGCTGCTTGACGGCATAAACACAGTGGGAGGGGTTCCCTGTTCTAGAAGACACTCTGACCTTTTAAAGTAGACCTTTTAAATGAAAGAATAAGAAACTAAAAATAACAGCTTCAGGTGGAAAATTTCCTTGGAGTAAATGGTTTTATATGTGTAACCTAAATGGCTCCCGAGAGTTCCTTGCCTCCAAATGATCTGGTTAAACTTGATCTTAAACCTCATTCTGTAGTCAGAGGCCTACTTCATAATTTCAGCAAATTCTTCTAGCTTGCTTTCTCATGCTTCTCTAGGCCGCCATAAACCAGTGTTCTTTTGCTCTTTATCTGTAAAATTTGATGATACTGTAGATGCAAAACACAATCTCTTCATCAGTTTCCATAAAAACCCACTCACATCATGCATTGTTTAAAGTTTTTATTGCTGTTGCATCTTTTGAAGATTTAGAGTGGTCACATCCTGCAGCATGGCCTTCGACAATCTTTAGGCTTTACCGTCTAAGTGCCTCCTTCACTCCTCTCATTTTTCATCTCCTTCTCCAGATGAACAGGCAACTGAGGGAACTCAGACTTCCTCGCTGAGGTCACAGCATCTTCCAGCCTCTAGCAGACCTCTCTTCCACTTTATTGTGTACCTTGTGATTGTATTTTCCTAATCCAACTGCCATTCTCTTCCTAAGAAAAATCCAGATGGAAACTGTCAATATACCCATATTTTTCCATTTCCTTACGTATATGTACCCTGTGATTTATATTCTGAATTGTATTTCTGGTGACTTTGCTCTCCACAAAAAGAGAAGCCCAGAAGACATCTGCCTCGCATAAAATTAAAATGTGGACTCCTGGCTTTAACTAGAGCTGCTCCATCTGAATGGGTGACAGAAGGGTGACCACTGTGGTTTCCCAGTGTAGCCAACCCACACTGCTTAAAGCTGTTCCCCCTGAAGGCCTCTACTTTGTGTCTTCAGCCATTGTAATTTTTCACTTCAACACCAGTACTATTCTCCAAACAACAGCTGTGTGTCTGCCCACTTCCTTTGCACTCTGGATAAATCTGGCCTCTCAGAATTCCATTAGAGCAGGCCCAGCAGTAGTGGGTGGATAATTCTCTGCTTTATAAGGAAGGAAAATCTGAAAAGTTTCTCTGCTCATTTTCTCAAGTATCTTCTATGGAATGATACCAAGGTATCTGACATATTGTTGATTGCCTTTCAGTACATAGAACACAGACATCCCTTAACACTGGAGCATAAATCAGAGGATCCAGATTAACAATTAGAAGAGTAGCTCTAAATTCTAAGCTCAAGCAGTGGCTCATGAGAATGCTGCCCTCCCCACTCCTCTCCACCTCCTTAAATTCCAGCAGAACTTCGGATTTTGCCCAAATGCCTCCTCTTCTGAAAGGTCTTCCCAGCCTTCTCCAGCAGACCATAGCTTTTCTTCTTCTGCAAGACTGGGTATAATCTGATGGTTAATAGAAGGAACAACCCAGTGTAAATAAAAACTTTCTAACAATTAGAGTTCCCTAATATTGTCATGGGCTACCCTGGGAATCAGCAAGCCTTCTGTGCCTGAAACAACTTAGAAGTCGGAAAAACGATTGTCCACAACGTGGCAGAAGCAGTTTATTGCTGAATAAAAACTGAATTTGATGATCTTCGAGGTCTCCCCTGATGCTGAGTTTCTAGTTACTGCCTTGTGTCCTCTGGTGAAATGAAATATAGCACTGCTCTGCAACTGCTTCATTATTTTTGCATGTCTTTTAATTTTTTTCTAAATAAATATGAAACAGCTCAGAACCAGCAATCTCGTCATTCCCTTTCAGTGCTTCGACCACCTGGTACAAAAAAAATTTATGAATTGAATCACAAGAGCTGGTTTTGAAGGGAGGTGAAGAAATGGAAGGGAGGACAATCTGGAGACCATAAAGCAGATATGGGGCAGCACCACAACATGACCCTTCTAGGGATCAGGTCCTATGGAAGGATGCGAGCTCACAGGGCAATCCTTCAACAACTTCAATTATTCTACCGCGAGGTCCATGCAGAAATTATTGCTGCCACTGCTAACCAGCATGCAAAAGCAGTTCTCATTCTCTTCCTCCTTGTCATCATTCCTGATTTTCTACATATGCAAAAGATGCTCACAAGAAACACTAAATGAAGTGTTTAATAATTATGGCAAATATATCCATAAATTCTTTAATTGTCCCCATTTGATTGGAGGAAATTCCATAAAAGCAGACTAGAACCCAATCACAGACAAGATAAAGACAAGTGCATCAAGTCCTTAGTTGGGTTCACAGATGTGCAGCATCTACTGGTGATTGAAAGCTGGGAGGTGATTATACTGCCTTGTGCTGAAAAGAATGGTTTGTGGATCACCAGCATTGGCGCTGCCTGGGAGCTCTTTAGAACTGACAAAATTTCAGACTCGACTTCAAACTTACTGAACCAGAATCTGCACTGTAACAGTCCAAGGTTGTTCCTGTTCAAGTTGGAAAAGCACTAGCTTACAGGGCCTTCTCTTTTGGGAGGGAGCTTATCAGAATCAGCTAGGAAAATTGGTTAAAGAAAAAGCACCTCCTGGAGAGTGTAGTATGCCCACACTAGTGCTTCTGTTACTGATAAGAATTGTGATAGCATATTTCTGAGGATTTGAGGGGGGGAAATGATTGTAAATCATTGACCTGTGGCTATAACACTGAAGCCTATTTCTGTTTATTGTGTTTTTTTTCCAGTATAATCATGCAATCAAAAATGAGGTATTTTACCCAACATTGTCTAAAATTGAAAAAACTAGTCATACCTTTTCTTTAGATCAAAGTGGAAATTTCTTTTTAACAGTGCTACAAAGGAAAAATTTTAAGACATCCTGTTGACTTCTAGTTTGTATGTAAAAAGCCCTACTGAATAAGTCAGGAAGTTTTTAGCATGGAAATATGCTTTGAATTTATGATCATATCTGGGGATTGGAGAGTGGAGTGGATTACCACTGCATTAAATATTTAAAGCCTGAACATATCATTTATATTTGCTATAATGCATGGAGAAGTATTATAAGTATTATAACTTAATATGTAAGTCTATGAAAGTCACCAAAAATACTCTTTATGTTGTTTCTAGATTAAGCAGTTGATTAAAGCAAATACTATCATAAGATATGTTCTCCAATTGAAGAACAGCTTAAAATACATTTTTTTCAATAAAGATGAACATGTAATTACTTTGCTGACATTAAACATTTAATGGAAAAATATGCTTTATTTTGAAACAAAAAATAACAATAATATAATGTAATTTAAATTTAGTTAGAGTCTGGTATTCAGAAAATGGAGAACTTTCCTCATTCTAACTTCAAGAACTATTGACTATGAGGGGGAGCCACAAAAAATTCCTATCTAGATGACAGCCATTCAGGTTTCCTCAGTCATGGGTGTGAGAGGTCATGAGGTCTGAGTCCAAAGTTATAAAAGTGAATCTCAACTTTGTCCTTATTCATGTAAGCAAGTGATTTAACCTTTTTGATCTTTACTTCTTTCATCCATAAAATAAAGAAATTATTATATACTAGGTATCTATGAGAGTTTTTTCATGTTTATTGATAATGTAAATTACTGTATATATATTACATTTACTTATTTTCTCTCATTGTGGTTTTTGCTTTTTTTTGGATGAAATGATATCATGTCTTTATGAATAACACATGAAATAATTTTTAAAATTGGATATTTACCTTTTAATTTTGTTAATCATCATTTTACTTAACAAGTTTCTAATTTTACATAACCAAATATATTATTTTTTTAAAATATTTTATTTATTTATTTGACAGAGAGAGAGATCACAAGTAGACAGAGAGACAGGCGGGGGTGAGGGGGAAGCAGGCTCTGCCAAGCAGAGAGTCCGATGTGGGGCTCGATCCCAGGACCCTGAGATCATGACCCGAGCCAAAAGCAGAGGCTTAACCCACTGAGCCACCCAGGTGCCCCAGCCAAATATATTATTATTAAGATTTTTCAATTATTTTCATGAAAGTCACCCTTCAGCTCAAGGGAAGATAATACTTTATACAAATAATCTAGATTTGAATTAATTATAATTTATTCATGTCTTTTAAGGTACTTTTATTATAAAATTATAAACTGCACATTGTAAATAAAATATTTTGGTTTTGCCAATATTTTGCCATATTATGGTTAATATTTTGATTTATTTCTTTTTAGTTATTCTTCTATGTAGATTTTGTCCAAAATTAGGATAATAGTATTATGAGATAATGAGAAATATATATTTGGTCTCTGTTTCCAATTTCTGACACAGAGTTCCTAAAACCCTCATAATATTTTTTTAAGTGATAGAGATGCTAGGAGCATCTTCTCTTCTAATATTTGGTCTTTGACCCAGATTCCTGACACAGGAGTTTTTAGACCCTTGGAATTTCTGGGGTCATAAGAGTGTCTTTTTGTATGCTAATGAGATGCCTGGTGGCTAGGGACCCCTAGATAGCTTCAGGTTGGGGGTAGTTCACCAAAAAGACATGAGTAGAATGTTGAACTATCATCCCTACCTTCAACCTCTGGGGAGGGGAGACAGGGTGAACTTAATCACCAATGGCCAATGATTTAATCAATTATTACCAAGTAATAGAACTTCCAGGAGTGCCTGGGTGGCTCAGTGGGTTAAGGTGTCTGCCTTCAGCTCAGGTCATGATCCCAGGGTCCTGGGATCGAGCCCCACATTGGGCTCTCTGCTCCACGGGGAGCCTGCTTCTGCCTCTCTTTCTCTGCCTGCCTCTCAGCCTACTTGTGATCTCTGTCTGTCAAATAAAAAAAAAAAAAAAAAAAAACTTCCCTAAAACTCCAAACAACAGGATTCAAAGTGCTTCCTGGTTGGTTAACACGTGGAGGTGCTGAGAAGTTAGTATGCCTGGAGAGGGTGTGGAAGCTCTATATCATCCACCAACCCCAATACTTTGCCTATGCATCGCTTTCATTCAGCTATTCCTAAGTTGTACCCTTCATTATAAGCCAGTCATAACGAGCAAAGTTTTCTTGAGATCTGTGAGTTGTTCCAGTAAGTTATATAATCTGAAGAGGGTATTATATATATTACGTTGAGGTGTATATATTAATATATACTTCAGTTTGAAAGTATTTTATCTTAAAAGAATTAAAAACCTGGCTTTGTCCATGCCAAAAGCCTAGAAGTAAATACCCATACATAACATATTTAGCACAGCAATGTCAAACTGTGGTCTCCAAAAACCTTTCCCACTAAAAGGAACAAGGGCTCCTTGGAAAAATGCCTTAATGCAGAAGTGGTAGAGAAATGTGAAAGGTAAGAATAGAGCATCATTTGACAACAGAAAACAAGCAAGCAGAGCCATCAAAAGAATTTGGAAGTCAACTTGAAGGGCTTTTTCCATTGGTCAAAGATGAGACAGCATGATCACCAATCAGGATAATAGCTGTGGGTTAAACTAAATCCTGTATGTATTTATAAAAACAACAACAACAACAACAACAACTAACTCATTTATCATCTTTGGAGGACTGGAAAGAATGAGTGTATTATCTGAAAACTAATAAGCAAGGAGGAAATCAAGTATTTGGGTAGTCTTTCCTTTACAAGCTATATCACTGGGTAACCAAAGAATCAGTGGGAGAAAATTTCTCTTTATTAAAGTATTTCAAATAATAAATGAAAAAGAGGATGATATAATTAAAATTTCACCATTTATGACCTCTAATGAATGAATAAATGCAAGCAGTGATCATCAACAGTGGTAACATCACAAAAAGAGATAACCTGATATTGTTTATCATCAATGGAAAAACCACAACTCCACCTATCTAGTAGTCAAAAAGCATAAATGAAATAATTGAACCTGAATTATCAAGACTCTAAATCTAACTTCTAATTTTTAGAAAAGAAAACCAGAAGAACCCATTAAATGATATCATTGGAATGCAATTGCCAAAATTCAGACTTGGGAAAATTCTTCAGAGCAAATAACTCAGTTTCTTCAACAAATTGTAAAAGTAAAAACAAAACAAAACAAAACAAACAAACAAACACAGGGAGAAAAGGAGGGAAGGAGAGGGAGGAGGGGAAAGAGAGAGAAGAGAAAAGACTGCAGAGATATGTAATATACCTCATTTTTTACAGATACACACTGAACTCTTTATGGGTGAAATGATATCTGAGATTTGCTTTCAAAATAGTCCATAAGGTAAAATGGTAGTAGATGAAGGTATAAATGAAACAAGATTGTCCAAAGGTGATAATTTTTGTATAACTGAGTAACAGTGACATGGACTTTTATTATATTAATCTCTCCTTTTGTATGTGTTTGAAATGTTCTACAATAAAAATATCTTACAAAGAACAAAACACTCTTGAAGTATTCCCCATGAGCAGAGAAGAGGGAGTGAATCTAATCACAAATATCCTTCCAGAACCACAGAGAAGAAATTGCATAGTCTGAACTTTTTTGAATTACTTTTTGAGAATTAAAAAAAAAAAAAGTGTGAGCTCATAATTTTCTGATCTTTGTGAGAGAAATGTTATCCCTGAGCCAAAATGTTTGCCCAACTTAAATTGTATAAGAAAATGGAGATAGCTCTTAAGAACTCAAATGATACTTATTAATGATACTTACTTTCTTGGGTGCAGAAATGAAGTAGAGGTGAAAATACGGTTATCAAATATTCTCTTTCTTAGCTCTCTATTATTTCTTTTTTAATATTAAAAAATAGTTTGCTGGGGAAAAAATAGTTGCTAGAATACAGACTAACCAAGTTTATCTTCTATGTTGAAGACTTAAAATTATTATCTGCCGTGAATTTATTCTTTTAAACAGTTTGCCAGTGTGTGAATCAACTAAAAGACATTCAGCTTCCAAATGGAGTGCTCATATTTGAGGCACAAATAGATGTCTTTCCTCAGTGGGTTCCCTCCAACACTTGCTTTGAATATTCTGGATAATCACAAGGTAGTATAGCTCCCCTCAAGACCACACAGAGATCGTGGTCTTTCTTTTCTCACTTTGCTTCCCAGCAATACCCAACCTTGTGTTGTCCCCAGAAACACAGCACCCTCAGGATGCATCAACATACACAGCACCATAGACCAAAACATCTGGAAAGGCTCTGAATCCCTGTTACAGTGTGAGAAAATTCAGAATACAAATTATATAGTGTTGAGGTAATTTGCAAGTACAGAGTCTCACATTCCTCAATTAACTTGGCACAGGTTTAAAGCCTTAAACAGTCTGTTGTTGGATGGCTTCACCTGTATTCTTCTTGAAGGCGGCTGGCCCCGTCCATGGCCTTGATTTAGGGTCACTGTCCTTTCTTGCTAGGCAAAGCATTGCCCCAGGCCTCCACTGAGTTTTACTTCTACAGTTTTCCTAGGACTCCAGAGAACCAGGCTACTTTCCAGCCTAGAGCCCAAGTCAAGTTCTCTGCACTCATATGGAAACTGTTCTGGCAGGTCCAGATATGTGCTAAGAATTTTCTGACCAACCTTCCTCTGGAGTCTGGGCAATGACAGTTTGCCTGAGCTAAAGATCCTCCCTTAATGAATATGTTCTGCAACTTAATTATTTTACTTTTTTCCTCTCCTTCCTGTGCTTCAAATTTTCAAAGCCCTTGTATTATCCTCTTTTTTCTATTCCTTATCACATACACCTAAGGACTCCCTATCACCATTCTCCACTCCACCTTCCAATCACAGTTTCCAAGAAAACGCCCTAGCTCTAAATATATCCTTGGACTTGTAAACTCTCTCTCACAGTTGAACCCTTATCGTAAACACTTTAGCCCAGCAAAATGGAGAATCACATTTCCCAACTTGAATAAAGATCTGTGACAGTCCTGGGTAGCAATACACCTGAGAATCACCCAGCCCCTTGGATCCTTTCTTTGGAGAACTGACCTTGCCCCTTCTGCCCTTGTTCTTTGTACAGAAAACTGGAAGTGCCTGAGAGGCATTACATTCCTGGGAAAACCCATAGCCAATTACTGATTTATGTGGGAGTTTGACAGCCCAGACTATGCCTCAAAGTGGGACGTGTCTGAGATGTAATTTATGTTCCAGAGTACCCATGGAATCAGTCTGAGGCTGAGAAGTAACTTGAAATTTCTCTCTTGCTCATTTCCTTCCCCCTTTTCAGACCGGCTTCCTCTACTCCCTTACTTGCTTCTCCAGGGAGCACTTCCGTAATAAATCCAACATTTATATATGAATTCTTATCTCAGGGTCACCTTTGGGAGAATTCAACCTAAGAGATCACTCAACCATGTCATAAAAACATTGGTTTAAAGATTTACTTATTTTATTTGGGAGAGAGAGAGAGAGAGAATGCATGAGGAGAGGCAGGGGCCGAGGGAGAGGGAGGAGCAGGGAGCCCAATGCCGAACTTATCCCAGGACCTTGGAATCATGACCTGAGCTTAATCAACAGAGCCACCCAGGTGTCCTTAAAATAAATTTTAAATATAATGCAGACAATATAATATAATATACAATATATTATATATTATACATATATTATTTATATTATATATACATGTGTAAATATTATATATTATATATAAATATATAAGCTCATGTAAGTTTTATTGATTTCCCAAAACATCTACTACAGCCCATAAAGAAAATTTTAGAGGATGGTTGTTTATATTGAAAATCACAAGCTATGCTTCCTCCACCTAGTAGATGGCCTGATACTGGAACACAATTCATATTTGATAAATAATGTTTGAATGTATGAACACAATTCATATTTGATAAATAATTTGATGCCTTATGGTTAAAAGTAACTTTTATTCAACCTTGTGTTCATCAACTGATTAGGCAAGATATTTCACAATGAGTAACAGGCTTACATTACGTATTGAAATTCAAAATTCATATTCACATGTAAAAACCCCTAATTAAAAAAGGAACATCTACTCACATGAGCATGTTGAACATTAAACAAAAATACAGTATAAGAATTTCATATTTGTATCCCCTAAATGCAAACATTAATGTGGAAATAATTTGAGGTTTACATTTATTGTCATAATCTTGCTATCATTTCACATAGTCACTGCTTTTAATATCGCAGTTCTAAAGAAAGCCTTTAGTTTAGAAAATGCTTTATTGACTATTGAGCACATTTGACCTCAGTTTCAGGATCCTCATACTTCAAATGTGAACTTGCCTTAATCCACTGGAAACAACGTAGAGACTTATGGAGCTAATTTAAGAAATTGAGTACTTTTACTGGAAAAGAGTTGTGTTCTCATATCAACACTAGACTAAAAAATGGGCTAGTATTGATGTAAGAATCTCAGTCATTTGCAGGAGAGGTTTCACAATTATTCTTCCCTTACATTTTTTTCAAATAAATTAAATATGTGGCATCTTTATATCAACATTCAAAAAGCACTAAAACATCTGTAATAGCAAAATATCACTGAAGCTCCCCCTGAATTTCCACTCAGTAATCACTGTCATAGCATTTTTTTTGGTCCAGCTCTTCTGTCTTCCAAGAGTAAAACCAAAGCAAGAATGGGTTTAATTCTTAGCAACAAAAATGAGGCATCACAGTAAAAGCGATTCTAAAAGGGAAGTCTATAGCAATACAGGCCTATCTCAAGAAGCAAGAAAAATCTCAAATAAGCAACCTAATCTTGCACTTAAAGGAGTTAGAAAAAGAACAACGACCACAACCTAAAACTAGCAGAAGGAAGGAAACAATAAAGATTAGAGCAGAAATAAGTGATATAGAAACTAAAAAACCTTGGGGCGCCTGGGTGGATCAGTCAGTTAAGTGTCTGCCTTCAGCTCAGGTCATGATCCCAGGGTCCTGGGATGGAGCCCTACATTGGGATCCTTGCTCAGCAGAGAGCCTGCTTCTCCCTCTCCCTCTGCCTGCCGCTCCCCCTGCTTATTGCTCTCTCTCTGTCAAATAAAGAAATAAAATCTTAAAAAAAAAAAAACAAACTAACTAAAAAAATGAACAAAAAAACCCAACAGAACAGATCAATGAAACCAGAATCTGGTTCTTTGAAAAAAATCAATAAAATTGATAAACCTATAGCCAGATTTATCAAGAGAAAAAGAGAAAAGACTCAAATAAAATAACAAATAAGAGGAGAAATGACAACCAACACCACAGAATACAAACAATCATAAGAGACTACTATGAAAAACTATAGGCCAACAAATTGGACAACCTAGAAGAAATGGGTAAATTCCTAGAAAGGTAAACTACCAAAACTGAAACAGGAAGAAATAGAAAATTTGAATAGACTGATAACCAGCAAATAAATGGAGCCAGTAAATTCCAACCAACAAAAGTCCAGGACCAGAGGAATTCACAGGCAAATTCTACCAAACATTTAAAGAACAGTTAATACCTATTCTTCTTAAACTACTCCAAAAAATAGAAAAGGAAGGAAAGCTTCCAAATTTATTCTATGAGGACAGCATTGCCCAGATACCAAAGCCAGATAAAGACACCACAAAAAAGGAGAACTATAGGTCAATATCCCTGATAAACACAGATGTCAAAAAAAATCTCAACAAAATACTAGGAAACCAAATTCAACAATACATTTTAAAAAATCGTTCACCACAATCAAGTGGAATTTATTCCTGGGTTGCAAATGTGGTTTAATATTCACAAATCAATGTCATACATCACATCAATAGGAGAAAGGATAAGAACCATATGATCCTTTCAATAGATGCAGAAAAAGCATTTCACAAAGTATACATTAATGATAAAAACACTCAACAAAATAGATTAGAGGGAACGTACCTCAACATAATAAAGGTCATCTATGAAAAACCCACAGCTAACATCATCCTTAATGGGAAAAAACTGAGAGCTTTGCCCCTAAGGTCAGGAACAAGACAAGGATGTCCACTCTCACCACTTTTATTCAACATAGTACCAGAAGTCCTAGCCACAGCAGTCAGATAACAAAAAGAAATAAAAGGAATCCAAATAGGTAAGAAAGAAAGAAATTTTCACTATTTGCAGGTGACATGATACTGTATGTAGAAAACCCTAAAGACTCCACCAAAAACAAAAAACAAACGAGCAAACAAAAAACCCTGCTAGAACTGATAAGCAAATTCAGTAAAGTCACAGGATACAAAATCAATGTATAGAAATCTGCTGCATTTGTATAAACCAATAATGAAACAGCAGAAAGAGAAATTACAAAAACAATCCTATTTAAAACTGCACCCAAAATAATAAGATATATAAGAACAAACCTAGCCAAAGTCGCAAAAGACCTATATTCTAAAAGCTATAGAACACTAATAAAAGAAATTCAAGATGACACAAAGAAATAGGGAGACATTCCATGCTCACGGATTGGAAGAACAAATATTGTTAAAATGTCTATACTACCTAAAGCTGTCTACATATTTAGTACAATCCCTATCATATACCAACAGCATTTTTCACAGAACTAAAACAAACAATACTAAAATTTATATGGAACCTCAAAGGACCCTAAATAGCCAAAGCTACCTTAAAAAAGAAAAGCAAAGCTGGAAGTATCACAATTCCAGACTTCAAATTTTATTACAAAGCTGTAATAATCAAAACAGCATGGTACTGGCACAAAAATAGACACAGAGATCGATGGAACAGAATAGAAAATTCAGAAATAAACCCCAAATTATATAGTCAATTAGTCTTCAACATAGCAGGAAAGACCATCCAACAGGAAAAAGACAGTCTCTTCTACAAATGGTGTTGAAAAACTGGACAGCAACACGTACAAGAATGAAACTGGACCACTTTCTTACACCATACATGAAAAAAAAAAATTCAAACAGGTTAAAGACCTAAATGTGAGACCAGAAACCATAATTATCCTAGAGGAGAACATAGGGAGTAACTTCTTTTTTTTTTTTTTAAAGATTTTATTTATTTATTTGAAAGAGATCACAAGTAGGCAGAGAGGCAGGCAGAGAGAAAGGAGGAGGAAGCAGGCTCCCTGCCAAGCAGAGAGCCCGATGCGGGACTCGATCCCAGGACACTGAGATCATGACCTGAGCTGAAGGCAGAGGCTTAACCCACTGAACCACTCAGGCACCCTAGGGAGTAACTTCTTTGACATCAGCCATAGCAACCTCTTTTAAGATATGTCTCTCAAGGCAAGGGAAACAAAAGCAAAAATAAACTATTGAGTCTATATCAAAATAAAAAAGCTTCTACACAGTGAAAGAAACAGTCAACAAAACTAAAAGACAACCTATGGAATGGGAGAAGATGTTTGTGAATGACATATCTGATAAAGGGGTAGTATCCAAAATATATAAAGAACTTATCAAACCTAACACCCCAAAAAACAATAATCCAATTAAAAAATGGGCAGAAGACTTGGACAGACATTTATCCAAAGAAGATGTCCAGAAGGCCAACAGACACATGAAAAAATGCTCACCATCACTTATCATCACGGAAATGCAAATCAAAACTACAATGAGCTCTCATCTCTCAGAATGGCTAAAATCAACAACACAAGAAACAACAGGTCTGGTAAGGATGAGAAGAAAGGGAAACCCTCTTGCACTGTTAGTGGGAATGCAAACTGGTGCAGCCAATGTGGAAAATAGTATGGAGGGTCCTCAAAAAGTTAAAAATAGAACTACCTTATGATCCAACAATCACACTACTGAGTATTACCCAAAGGATACAACACCACCAATTCAAAGGGATACCTGCACCCCAGTGTTTATAGCAGCATTATTTACAATAACTAAGATATGGAAGCAGCCCAACTGTCCGTCAACTGATGAATGGATACAGAATGTAGCGTGTGTGTGTGTGTGTGTGTGTGTGTGTGTGTGTGTACTATTCAGTCATAAAAGAGAATGAAATCTTGCCATTTGCAATGACATGGATGCAGCTAGAGAGTATAATGCTAAGCAAAATAAGCCAGTCAGAGTAAGATAAACACTGTATGATTTCACTCATGTGTGGAATTTAAGAAACAAAACAAACACACACACACACACACACACACACACGAGAGAGAGAGAGAGAGAGAGAGAGAGAGAGAGAGAGACAAAGCAAGGAACAGATTCTTAATTATAAAAACAATCTGATGGTTACCAGAGGGGAGAGGTGGAAGGATGGGTTAAATAGGTGATGGGGATTGAGGAGCACTTGTCGTGATGAGCACTAAGTGATATATGGAACTGAAATTAATACATATACTAACATATTGTACACTTGAAACTAATATAACACTGTAGGTTAATTAACTGGAATGAAAAACCAAAAAATTCAGCATTAAATAAAGTTTCCTAGAACAAAATACAATGAAGAAGATGATTTAATATGAAACAGGCTACCTTAGCAAGAAGGTCTAGATAGTCTAGCTCCGGGCATCTGAATAATAGAATGACTGTCATTATGTAGGGGACACATCTGGCTTCATGCAGAACTGTGTCATTTCTTGAAGACCTTTCCAATTGCATGAGCTTGTGATTATTCATGGAAGAAACTCTTTTGTATTATTTACAAAAAGTTTGACCTCTACAACTTTAGCTTTATGGAAAAAGTGAGACAAACTTATTTTCCAAGTGATGATTTAAGAGGGAAAAATATTTATGAGGTACTAGATTGTGATGTCTTGCAATGCAAGATGCAATAAAACAAATGAGGTTTTTCTTCACCCAAGGTACTTTTCAGTGATTCAGGTTTAAAAATATATAGTTATGGGGCACCTGGGTGTCTCAGCTGTTGAGCGTCTGCCTTTGGCTTAGGTCACAATCCCAGGGTCCTGGAATCCCACATCAGGCTCCCTGCTCCACGGGAAGCCTGCTTCTCCCTCTGTCACTCCCTCTGCTTGTGTTCCCTCTCTCACTGTGTCTCTCTCTCTGTCAAATAAATAAAATCTTTAAAAATAAATAAATAAAAATAAAAATATATAGTTAAGTACACATGAACATTAATGAAGTATTTGAAGGGAGAGTTAACATTTTAATAGTACATGTGATTAATGATGTCTTGCGTGAAGTCAAAGCAAGAAAAATCAGTGCAAATGACCTCTGAATTGAAAAAAAATGCAAGCTAAAATGTCTTCAGTAATTATTTTGGCCATGCAAAATCTGAAACAATGAGTCAGGTTTCAAGGTTTTTTAATAGAACCCATAGGACTTAATATATCAAGTGTTGGGAAGAATTATGGCTACTTATTTAAATTAAAATATGACAACTAGTAATAACATTATTCTAGCTGTAGTCAACATGCACAGCCCGCCTTTGCCAGCTTCATGAAGCAATGAAAAACAAAAACAAAAACTTTTTTCTTGAGTTATTCTAGTAATTTTGAACAGCTGCAACTAGTCTATGAGAGCATAATTTTTGCCAAAGATATTTTGTCATGCTCTTTCTTTATCATCCAGTTAAATATTCCTTATATTTCAACACCAGTTAAACTTCTTTCTTATTTCTCAGAAATACGAATACAACTAGACAGGCCAAAGATGGTGTCAAGCTTTTCATACTGTCTCTTATTCATTAATCATACATATGAAACACCTAAGGTATTTTGCTAGTTAAGAGCAGCACTTGGGCTGAAATCCTGGCATGGTTCACCGCCAAAGGGATGAAATGTAGGGCACCCCAGGGACTAAGCATTTCTCCCAGTGTGTCAAGGCCCGTTGTAGCATTCTTTTGGCTTTTGCTGTTTGTTCAAATATAAGCGAGTAAGTTGTGAATTTTAGCTCATCTGGGTCCTTAGCCAGTTTCCTTTGCCCTACATCCCTCTCTTCTACTTAGAGATTCACCCCCGCTGCCTTTTCCAACTCTAGTCTGAGGAGTGCCCTTTGTTGCCCTGGCTGGGCACCAAATTTATCCAGGAAAGGCCAAAACAAATAGCACCATTAAGAGACATTACAAAATGGCTGTTACTTTGCCAGAAGCTGCAGCAGACTCTAAAGCCCTCAGGGGGTCTCTAGGGATGTGTTGAGACTCACATTCAAGTCTCCAGACTTTCTGAAACTCTGCTGCTCAGGGATCAACGCTCTTTTCATAGGTAGAAGGTGAGGATAATTTCAGGATGACTTACTGGCTCATTTACAGAGCCTGTCTATGGCTTCTGAGTATAAAAAAAGGTAAAGACAATGTCCTTTCAAGTGGAGATGGGTAGGAAAATGGCTGGTCATGCCAGGAAAGCAACAGCACTTCAGACTCACCGGGTTATGCCTGCCCAATAAAACCCATTGTATGGTATTTTTAAGCAATGTTACTAACAACTAACAATGGACAGCCACTGGAGGGCTTTGAGAAGAGGAACCATGTTTCTAAAAGGTTATTCTGGCTGCCCCCCAGAATATAGACTGAAGAGGACAAGAATGGGAGGGACAAGATGATTTCAGAATCCACTGTAGTGGCATGGATAAGAGAGGATGGTGGCTTGGTTTAAGGTGTTGGTATGTGGGCAATGTCTACAAAAACAAAACAACAACAACAACAAAAAAACCGTGTTCCATTTCAGAATTAATCAGAGGACCTTTTTTTTGTGGAAATAATCACATAGCAAAGTTGATTACAAAGGCCACTTCTAGTACCCTAAAATAAAACTATGTCATCTATATGTAGTAGTGTGCCCTTAGCTAACCTGTCTTTCAACTTCCTCTCCATAAAATGGGTTAATCTACTTACCTCATGAGATTGATTGAAAATTAAGAGCATTAATACATGTAAATCTCTTAGAACAGAGTTTTGCATATAGAAAGTATAAATAAATACAGTTATTAGTAACTTTATATCTTTATATTCTCTGTATTATGGAGTGTCAAGTAGGAAGGCATCAATAAAAGTCTTTCAAAATTTGCACAAAATCATTACATTTTACATTATAATGTAAAAAAGGATAAAAAGACAACCTTGCTTTACCACGCTGACAAATATTATCTGATCTTTCTTATGAACCAATCTTTCTATTTACTGACTCTGACCTTGCCGACTGTCACTATTGAACAAAATTCAGTTTAGCTAATGGCTAATTCCTGTCCTCAGTATCAATACCCAGAAGAAGTCTTTGAAAGACACAAGCAAGATTTTGTTATCCTAAGATTTTCTTGCAAGGAGAAGTGAGGGTATTTCTTCTGTTCTGGTGTCCAAAGGAATGACTGTATGTATGTCTCCTCCATGGCTCAAGCAGCTTGCTGGTAGCATCCCCAGCCCTTGCCACCAGTAACTACTGCTCATCATGGTCCTAGCTCTACTCTCAGTCCAGTTTCTGGTTTCTGTTGACCACATATTCATCTGTTGTCCTTTCAGACTAAGAGTGATTAGAGTGATCAATTCCATGTATTAATTTCCTCCATTTGAAAGGTTGAGGGTGGCTTCTCTTTTCCTGGCTACATGTTGAATGATAGAATATTCACGCAGGTGATTAAGTAGAACACATTGGGAAAGATCAGATCCCACTATGCACAGAATTACATAAACTTTTGGAGGCAGGAAATCTGGGTGGTGGGGGAAGCAGTATTTACACTTAACCAACAAAATTTCAGCTTATTAGATCTGAGGTGGTATATAAGATAGCATAGATACCAATTTAACATTAATTCTATGATACTAAAACTTGAAAGAGGTAGGAAGGAGAGGAATGAGGATTTTTTAATAAAGAATCATTTGACCCCGCTCTTCTACTAAAAGACTAGCAGGAAGCAGTGTCAGTTACTACAGGGGAACAAGTAGGCTTCATAATCCAGAGGCTTTCTTCTAGCACGGAACAAAAAAACATAGAAGGAGGCTTCCAACTTCATATTCCACCTTAATTGCTAAATACTTTCTCTTCAAAGACATACTCTTGAGCTTTCTCTTTTTATTCATGAACACTGTACATCACATACAATACCAGGAGGTTGCTCACATGTCTTCAGATAATCTTACAAGTCAGTTATATTCTTCATGGTAATTGACATATTTCAAAGACCTCAAAAAATATAAGTTAAATGTTCAAAAATCACTCAAGTTGAAAGAATTACCTCCAAAAATATAAAATATTCTAGAATTTGAGAGAATGTAATGAATTTATCACATTGATCATTTAGTCAACCAAGAAAGTCTATATGCTAACCAAGAATCATTATGAATTTATCTATAAAAATCATCATTAAAATGCATTCCTTAATTTCTCTTCATTACTTGCTTTCTTGTCAGTGGTTATTCTATCACCTTAGGATTTCAGGAAGAGATCAATAGCAAATGGCGGGGAAGTCTTGTCCTCAAAGGGAAGAACTTCCTTAATTTTACAAAGGCTACAGACAGCCTGCCTTCTGTGCTGGAGGTTAGAGAAGAATGAAGCAAACTCACTCTCTTGTTGGTAAGGCAGAGCTGAGTTGGCAACTCTCTCTTACTGAATGAATTCCAAGGCCAAATAGCTCAACAACTTCTTGTTGCATTAGCCTCAGTCCCATGGAGCACAATTTTGAGTATTCCGTTTTTTAAAAGATTTAAAATAATAATATGTTTTGCAATTTTGTACTACAGTAGTTTAATATCAGTATATGTTATCAAAGTGAGGATGTGGAGAAAGGGGAATACTTTTACACTGTTGGTGGGAATGCAAGCTGGTATAGCTACTCAGGAAAAGGGTATGGAGGTTCCTCAAGAAGTTAAAAATAGAGCTACCTTACAACCCAGCAATTGAACTACTGGGTATTTACCCCAAAGATACAGATGTAGTGAAAAAAAGGGACACACGCTCCCCAATGTTCGTAGCAGGAATGTCCACAATAGCTAAACTGTGGAAAGAGCTGAACTGTCCATCAATAGGAGAATGGAAAAAAAGATATGGTCCATATATACAACTGAGTATTACTCAGCCATCAGGAAGGATGAATACTTACCATTTACATTGATATGGATGGAACTTGAGGGTATTATGCTGAGCAAAGCAAGTCAATCAGAGAAGGACAATTATCATGCAGTTTCAATTGTGTGTGGAACATAAGAAACAGGGCAGAGGGCAATAAGGGAAGGGAGGGAAAACAAACTGGGAAGTCATCAGAGAGAGAAAAACGATGAAAGACTTAACTGTAGGAAACAAACTAAGGGTGGCTGGAGGGGAGCTAGAGGGGATGAGATATCTGGATGATGGGCATTAAGGAGGGCTTGTGAAGTGATATGTACTGGGTGTTATATGAAACTGATAAATTATTAAACAATACATCTGAAATTAATGATCTACTAAAGGTTGGCTAATTGTATTTAAATTTTAAAGGAGGGGTGTGTGGGTGGCTCAGTCGGTTAAGTGTCTGTCTTTGGGTCAGATCATGATCTCAGAGTCCTGGGATCTAGCCCCACATTGGGCTCCCGGCTCAGTGGAGAGCCTGCTTCTCCCTCTTCTTCTGCCTCTCTGCCCAGCTGGTGCTCTCTCCCACTCAAATAAGTAAATAAAATCTTTTTAAAAATTAAAATTAAAATTAAAAAAATAAAAGAATATGTTATCAAAGGTTATCTCAGCTTAAAGTTGATAATAACTGATCAAAAAGTATTATAAAATTATGAACCAACCAGCACAATAAATCATATTTTCTACTGGAAATTCTTTCTCTTTTTATCTCTTGCCTCTTCTTTCCTTCTCTTTCTCCTCTTCTCCTTTCTCCCCTTCATTTCACTTGTCCTCCTTTCTGCCCTCTTCTTCCTTCCTATTTCTTTATTTTGCATAAACGTGGTCCCTAAAACTCCCTCAGGTTCCAACCCCATTCCTGACACCTACTTATTTCCTTCTCCACAAAATGTCTCAAAATTTTATCTATACTTACTTCCTAGCTCTTTAAACCATTTAAAATCAAGACTTCAACACCATATTTAAAAATTTAAAATGTTATTTGTGAAAGTTATTGACACTATCCCATTGTCACCATCAATTGACAAAATCAACAATGAAAATGTTAGAGTATTATTGAAAAAATTCATCAGCTGTTGGAAACCAATTATGATGTGCCATATCCCAAATGTAATCTATACACTATACTTAGAATATAATCAGGTTTTGTATCACATAACAAAGTTTCTGCAGATATCAGAATAACTCAAATCAAACCAACTTTGAGTGATAGACTAGTCAGCATTACAGGCTTACTAGAGGTGGGACCTGAAGGTCCCTTAAAAGAAATTAATATTGCTGTTATCAATCATGGCAAATGAGGAAATGTAGCCTGAGGAAAGGATGCCTTACAATGGGGTGAGGAAACAAATATTTAGTCTTGCTCTAGGGCCGGTGGTCAATGTGGACTCTCAGGCATAGAGAGCTGTGGAAATTCTGGTTGTGGGGTGAACTGCCTGGGTCATGGAGCAGCCAAGAAAATAAAGCTGGAAGCCAGTGAGCCTGGGCCTAGAATAGTTGTAAATATTCTCTGTATTTTCCTTCCATTGCATCATTCCCTCTTCTTTTGCTGCCTTTTTTTTTTTTTTTTTTTTTTTAAAGGCATACCCTGATCTTAGTTGTGCAATGAGTAGTTAGAAAAAGATCTGTGTCTCAGTCTGGACTGAAAAGATATGAATGCAGTATTTCCTCCCCCAAGTCTGGAATGGGCAGAGTGGCGGTATAAGCAGCATCAGAGGCAGCAGCTCAGGGGGAAATGAGGAAGCCCAGCAGAGCCATATGAGCCATATGGAGGTGGCCTTGTTTCTACAGACCCCTGAGGCCATAAACAGAAACTGAGGAAGAGCTGAGGGTGCTGGTTCCTGACAGAATCAATGGGAGTCAAAACCATGCAGTGTAGACTGCATCTGTGTCTATATCAAATTTAAAGAGGATTAAAACTAATTCATAGGAAACCCAGACAACAGAAAACTATACAGTGAGTTTTAAGGATTTTAATTCAACACAGTAAACATTCAATCAATGCTTTCTACGTGTAAGGAAGTTATACAGACTGTGCTTTTGAGAAATTTACAATCTACATTAAAAATTCCAAATAAAAAGAGGAAATAATAAAGGCCTCAAAAGTAACTCAGAATTTAATAGGCATACAGAGGAAGAAAATTTTATTTCTGAGCTGGGGATTCAGGTAAGGTTTAATGTGTGTTATGACAAGGTCAGTGATAACATAATCCGAAGAAGAATCCAGGAGACACAATATAGGCGTGAAACACATTTCCCTCATGCACCAGTTGGAAATTGTGCTCAGGTATAAACAACCAAAAACCCAATGTGTAAGCTAACTGAATTAAACTTTCATCTCTTGGGGCGCCTGGGTGGCTCAGTGGGTTAAGCCTCTGCCTTCAGCTCAGGTTATGATCTCAGGGTCTTGGGGTCGAGCCCCGCATTGGGCTCTCTGCTCAGCAGGAAGCCTGCTTCCTCCTCTCTCTCTGCCTGCCTCTCTGCCTGCTTGTGATCTCTCTCTGTCAAATAAATAAATGGAATCTTTAAAAAACAAACAAACAAACAAACAAACAAAAAACCTTTCATCTCTTTACCCAGCAAGAACTTCTGGACAAGTGTCAGTGCAGTGGCTCTCAGAGCCATCAACATCCCAGGCTCTTTCATCTTTCTGCTCTACCTTCCTTAGTGTTCCAACTCTCATCCTGGTAGTTCCAAGATGATTCTGGTTTCCCAGCTATCTCTTGCTAAAGGATAAGGAGAAAGAACGAGTCATGGAAGAGACAAGAAAATGTTGCCAAACCCCCCAGCACACTACCAGTAGGTCTCTTTGGCTAGAAGTATGTGGGAAGACTTCAGTCCTTGGAGCACCTGGATTGTTCATTCAGTTAAGCATCCAACTCTTGATTTCAGCTCAGGTCATGATTTCAGGGTCATGGTCGTGAGACTGAGCTCTACATTGGGCTCCGCACAGGGGGCAGAGCCTGCTTAAAACTATCTCTCTCCTATGCTCTGCCCCTTCCTACCCTGCTGTCACGTGTCTGCTCTCGCGCTCTCTCACACACACACACACACACACACACACACACACACACTCTCTAAAAAAAAAAAAAAGGAAAGAGAAGAAAAGGGAAAAAAGGCTCTCTCTCCTTGTTATCAGGAAGATTGAGATACGCCCTTTTTGTTTTCTTGTTTTAGGTGATCACACGGTTAATACCCCTTCTGGAAAAATAAAAGGGTTCTGCTACAGAAAAAAAGGAAGAAAGAATATTAAGTTGGTAACTACCCAGATGTGCCAACACCCCGCTCATTAACTATGCAGCCTAGGATAAAAATCACTCACATTTCTGTATGGCAGTTTCCTGTACCTGTGAAATGGTTATAATAACATCTTCCTAGCATGTGTCTGGGTGGGGGTCAGGGACTATGTATTCAGGATATTCAATATAGTCTTGACAAGTTAGGGAGTATGATAAAGTGTAGCTGCTGTTATTATTTGGTTCATTGGTTTGTTAGTTTGGTGGTTGATTAGGAATTGAACGAGGAGTCAGTTTTCAAAAGGTAAATACTGAAAGAATAAAATTTTAGATGAAGGAAACAAGAGTGCAAAAACATGCAACTAGAAAATACATTAAGAAAGTTTAAAGAGGGGCGCCTGGGTGGCTCAGTGGGTTAAAGCCTCTGCCTTCAGCTCAGGTCATGATCCCAGGGTCCTTGGATGGGTGCCGCCCCCCCCCCACCCCGCATTGGGCTCTCTGCTCTGCAGGGAGCCTGCTTCCCCCTCTCTCTCTGCCTGCCTCTCTGCCTACTTGTGATCTACTTCTGTGTCAAATAAATGAATAAAATCTTTTTAAAAAAGAAAGTTTAAAGAGTGTTCAGGAAATTTTACATAGTTCAGGAAGGCAGTCACCAAGTGAAAGGGAAAAAGGGAATGGTAATGCTTGAAAGTTAGGCTGGAAGTGGGTCATAAGCTGAGTGTTGGCAGTGGGGTTGGGGAACAAGGGCATAAGAGCCAGGTCAAAGGGTTTGGATGCCTTGGCAGATAATGTGGAAGCAGCGAAGGTTTCAATGCAGGATCAAGGGCACGCTGTGCTTCATGCTGGCCACTTTGACAGCAGTGCATAAGATATACTTGGGAGCTGCAGAGAAACCAAAGCAAGGAGAAGAGTAAGGAAATTAATTTATATCCAAGCCAAACATAATAAGAGCCTGAAGTGAGATAGCAACAACAGAATGGAAAAGAAGGACTGATGCGGGAGTCATTTTTAAAGCATTAGTTACAGAATTTGGCATCCAACAGAATAGAAAAGATCAGGGAAAAGATGGTGCCAAGGTAATGCGCTAAAATTTCAAGCTTAGTGGTGTCGTTACTAACGGTGGAGGGTAGAGAGGAGGCCAGGGAGAAAGAGGACCGCATTAAAAAAAAGTGGAAGGAAAGAATGGAGAGGGAAATTGAAGGGAGGGGACAGATGGAAAAATACTGAGAGTAGAGAGATTTAGTCATGTAAAATAAGTTGTATAAAAATGGTTATATTGCAAAGGGTTCTTTAATCCATAAAAGGAATTTTCTCAGGCAAATTAATGAATCTGTAACAGCTAGATGCCTAAGCCGAGTCATGTGCTAATCTGGCAGTGTAGGGAGGCACTGCCCCTGTACACTTTAGAACATTTACTTGCTGTTGCAATGGCATTAGCATAGAAATAGTCCAAAAGTACGCAAACAAGTTTCTGAAGGAAATTCCCACTACTTAGTCTTTCATTCTCATTAGGATGCAAAATTATTCCTCTGGAAGTATTTGGGCACAGTTTTCCCTTCCTAGAGGCAGAGGGATAAGTTAATTTGCCTCTCTAGGATCTCTTGCAATGTTCAGATCTTGTGATCAAGGGCTCTGGGCTCAGTTTCAGCAGTTAATGGTCACAATGGAAACCCAAGGCGAAAGCAGACTGGGGAATCGCTGCTGGAATCAAAGCACTTTGTCACTTTGAGAAGAACAGAGTAAGGAACATAAGTGGCCTATTGACAGAATTGTTTGCTTATCATTTTTGGCACCTGGCATTTAAAACTGGGCAGGAAACACCTTTGAAAAATGATCATCCTAAACAGTTAAGCCTGAATACAGTACTTTCATCTCCGTTTCTGGGATTCGGGGTCGTTTAGATTTTGACATTGTAGCCTTAAATCATCTAAATACATTCTTAAGTTTGCAGAAAGGGATAATTAGAGTCTAAGATCATATTTTTGAAGAATTATTCTGAAAATGCTTTTAGTGAAAGCTTTTGTGCAGACACAAATCTTTAGATTCAGTATTATTTTAAGTAAAATGCTAGTTTGTTTCAAACTTCAGAACGGTCTTTGAAAAATGTTATGTGTTTTCTTACAGTATTTTGGTTTACTTTAGAGATAATCATTTCTCCCTAAATGAAGTTACTGGAATTTACTACAGCATTTAATTTCGTACCTGCTTGGTCTCAGGCACTTAATCAGCACAGATGTAAAAAGGTACAATTTGATTATGCTAAATTATCTCACTTGTGATTAGGACTAGCTAGTTTTAGGAGCCAAAGTGATTGTAAATAAATTCATATTAGAGGGCTGAATGATTGGAAGTCATGTTTTTCTCATTTTCTTGAATTTTATTACATGTGAGGTTACAGATCCCATGAGTTTGTGGCACTTAACCTAAAATCAGTAAAAGTGCTAAGCTGGGTATATAATGATATTCATAAATCAACTTATCATAGAAAAAGACTGTTTGTAACGCTTTTTCAAGTTGGCAGCTGTCTGCAATGAAACTAAGGAGTCCTCTTTCCTCCTTCATATTTATGGAAATACTCTGCTAGTTTGACTCTCACTTGAGGTTCCCAACTCCTAAGTAATAATGACTTATATGTAAGACATTCCTTGTAGAGTTCTTTTGGCTAATAATGTCTTGTATGTAAGACCTTCCTTGTAGAGCGTTTTTGGCAAAACACCAGTCAAGAAAATAGAAGATGTCTATAATAATCTCCTTTTCCATCCCCATAACTACATATTTTATAGACTTAAAAAGTAAAGATTAAGTCAAGGTCATCCAGTTAGAGATTAATTTTTTAACACAAAGTCTAGTGTTCTATTCATTACCTTATCTTTATTACCTTAAAAATCACATTCAGCATGTATTATGTTTAAGCTTTGTAAATCATAGGTTAGTATCCGAATCAGGGTATCATGCCTTACAAGCAGCTTTCTTAATAAATCCATTTGCTCAGTGTATAATGCCAAGTTAAAAGAATTTAAAGAACTCAGATTAGGTTGCTTTTTAGTAATTCTAATTGTGACTTACTAAATTAAATTACAAATTGAAATGCAGCTGAAATAACTCTGTAACTGGTGCTGTTATGGTTAATGAAAAGGTTTCACCCATCTCTGGAACATTTATTTTCATGAAAGTGAGTTCTATTCAGCAAGTACTAGTGAGACATTTATCAAGCTAAAACTTTGTGTTTGAATCTTCTTAAGAAAATCACAGCAACAAGCTCAGAGAAGTATGAGGTATGGATGGGATTTTAATTAGTGCTATTCCAATTAGCATTGATTTCAATTAGAGCTATTGATCTTCAACTATATGCCAGACCCTTTGTCGGGCACCTTCATGAACATTATGACATTTAATTCTCTCTCAAACATGATGGGGTAGGCATGGCGATCTCCACTTCACAAATGAAAAAATTTCAGGATTCTGAGGCTTAGTTTGATGTTCTGTCCATAAGCTTCACTAATGGCAAAATAAGCTGTCTGAACCTTGCAGTGGAGCCCAAGGATAGATTAGTATATAATATATATCATAATGATAATATTTATCATGAATTGGTTGATTCATTTATAAATTGGGCTGATATTAGCAAACATGAAGCTATACTTGAATAAAATGAAACTTCAGTAGGGCTGTGGCAGTGGAACATATTGTAGAACTTTAAATATTTATATATTGCTTAAATATTTATTAGAGTAAATACTAATTGTAACTTCAAACAAGCAAAATATAAGAAAATGATGAGAAAACTTTGGTTAGATTTACTTTAAGTTTGGGAATGTCCACCTATTTTTATTTGATGCTGGATCTCCATATTATGTGTGGTAGAAAACAGTAACAACAATGACAACAATAATAATTGTAAACATTCATGTTGTATATATTCAAACACATTACTGTATGACATATATGTTCTATATTTATTTATTTTTATTTATTTATTTATTTATTTGTTTGTTTGTTTATTTTAAGATCTACTTATTTATTTTAGAAAGAAAGTGTACAAGTCAGGGGAAGAGAAGAGAGTAAGGGAGAGAGAATCCTTAAGTAGACTCCCTGTGGAGCACAGATCCCAAAGTGGGGCTCAATTCCAGGAACCCAAGATCATGACCTGAACTGAAACTGAAATCAAGATTCAACTGCTAAACCAACTAAGCCACCCAGGCATCCCTCTTCTCTATATCAACTCATTTAATCTTCACAATCTTTTGAACTAGAGATAATTATTATCTGCATTTTAGAGATGAGGCAATTACAGCACAGAGAGGTTAAAGAATTTTTCAAATTTACACATATAGTAGGTTAACACATACCCCTAGCAATATGCCTCCTAAACAGAGGCCCTTTAACACCCAGTCTCTTTTGCCATACCTACTTGAACTCTCCTATGGTCTAGTTCAATGACTATTGAGTAATATATCATTTTGATAGTTTCATTTTGGCATTAAAATCACAAATTCCTGGGATGCCTGGTGGCTCAGTCAGTTGGGAGTCTGCCTTCGGCTCAAGTCATGATCCTGGGGTCCTGGGCTCGAGTCCTGTGTCTGGCTCCTTTCTCAGTGGGGAGCCTGCTTCTTCCTCCGCCTGCTGCTTGTGCTCTCTCTTTCTCTCTGACAAACGGATAAATAAAAATCTTTTTTAAAAAATCACAAATTCCTAATCCTCACCTGATTTAGTATTTAGAAAACCAAATTACTTTCAATTCAGTTTGGTACATATCTGTTGAGAGCCCGTCAGATGCCAGACGATCTTCTGGATGATTAGGGTATATCAGCTACATTTGGGGAGCTGAAGTGGTAGAAGGAAAAAAAAATTATGTGCCTGAATTCTCCATAAAGTAGAGCCTGTAACCAAGACTGATGTAAGTATAAGTAGATAATTTAAAAGTATGATCTCAGTGGATAAAAGTTAGGGACAGGGGGAATAAAAGAAGGATGGTAGAAGAATCAATTATTGGACACAGTAAGTTGGCAACCAGTGTCTTGTTCTATAATCCATGGGATACTTTGTAAAATGTATCCAGGAATATCTGCCTGAGGGAATAAAATACCCACCTCCCTTGGCCACGAATAGCCACGGAGGATCAAGTCCCCTCACCTTCGGGTTACAATTTTGTACCCAGCAATCTCTCAAAGGCAGTCTGCACTGTCAGAGAAGCTCTAAGACAGGAATTTAAGATGTGAGTCTGAGGTAAGGTACCTCGTGCCTGAGTCAGGCTGCAACCGCATGAAGCTGGTCGAAACCCTCAGGGAACCAGTGACCTCTGCCAAAGCCAGAATCGTAAGTGAGGCCAGCAGGATTGAAAGCTATATACAAGCTAAACAATGCAACAATGAACAAACACAAGTAAATCACATAATATTAAGAAAGTGACAAATGATATTGCTAAACAAAAAAAATAAAATAAAGCAGTTTAAGATTTGGAATGAGGATGGTAAAAGAATTAGGCTGAAATCTTAATACAGTGGTCAGCCTTGCCTCATTAAGAGGGAAATAATTGAGCAATGACTTGAAGAAAGTGAAGGAACAAGTCACGCAGGTAATTGAAACTTACAAATAATTTGACTACTGTCAATTATTAAGAACTGTTGAATAAGTTCCTTCTCTTTTTATTTCAACATCTCTAGTTGGAGAGGGCTTTAAAGTGTTTGTTAAAATCAATGATTAGTTAGAACTTTTGGTTTGGTTTTCAGGCATTCCATTAACTTCTTTCACTTTACTGCCTTTGTTTCTCTCCTCTCAAGTAAGGGAAGCTTTTATCACTTTTAGGTACGAAAGACTATACGCTAATGAAGTAAAGAATGTACATATCCAAACCAACTTCTCCCTTGGATGCCTGACCTATAGATCTACCGCTGATGACTTAACATCTTCACATAGAGTCCAATAGACATTTCAAAAACATCACGTCCAAAATTAAGCTCCAGATATCTCCCTGCCTTACTTCAAAAGTGCTCATTTTACTTTTAGTTGACTACAAATTCCACTTTTCAAGTTTTCAGTGCCAAATTCTTAGTGCCATTCTTGCTTCTTTTCTTTCTCTTACTTTCTATATCTGGTTTGTAATCAAATTCTGATGTCTCTAATTTCAAAATATAGCCAGAATTTAGCCACTTCTTCACAGCCAGAGGCTTGGTTTAAAATACCATCATCCCTCATCTGCATTACTGCAATAACTTCCAATGGTCTCCTCCTTTTCTTGCTTCCTCCCCTACAGACTGTTAAAAACTTGCTTCAGATCTTGTCGTTCTTCACTTAAAAGCCTCCGATGGCTTCCTGACCCACCCTGAGTAAAAATCAAAGTCCAACTCTGACTTGCAAGGCCTTAAATGTTCTAACTGCCCATTACCTCTCTGACCTCATCTCCTAACACTTTCTTGGTCCAAGCAGATACACTAGCTGCTCTTAAGCCTTTGAACTTGCTATTTTCCCCCAGATATCAGATGACTAACTCCTTCAATTCCTTCAGATTTTTCTCAGGAATCACTTTCTCAATGAGACTCCCCCCCACACACCCCTACTATGGAGAATAACACAGCTTTCCCCCTCCTCCAAAGCTTCTACTTGTCCTCTGCTTCATTCTTCTCCATAGCATTTATCACTTTCTAATACCTTCCTTCTCTCTCATTTATTGTTCACCTCTGCCACTAGCATACAAGCACCTGAAACTGTACTGAGCACATAACATATGCTCAACAATTTTTTTGCTGTATGAAAGAGTAAACAAACGATTTTGGAGACATCCATTCACCTCCAGAATAGTTCTGAGGATTTTAGCAGGAATCCAAAAACAAGAAAACGGTCAGCTTTTGAAAACCAAAGTGTAATTTTTCAGCTAGTCAATAGGCTTGAGTATCAAAATTTGTTAAGAAGCAAAATATTTTCCAAATTTCTTTAGCTCCCATTCATATATTAAGAACAAGTTTGTGTAAACTTGTTGGCAAGATTTTATTATAGACCACAGGGAAGAGGAAACCTATGATCTGGCATCAACAAATTTCTTTCAGAAAGGAAGGAGCAGAAAATCTTTCTCCTCCAGGAAAGGTAATATTGGGGAGGAAGAGAGGGAAAACAAGAACTTGGATGTGTGTTATCTGCCTACACTTTTCTCGGTTAACATCACAGGAGGTGGAATATTAATTAGATTGAAAGGAAAGCCAGAAGCAGGAGCTTTTGCCCATTTCCCACTGGGTGCCCTGAGACCATATTCACACTGATACTGGGGCAGGGAGAGGAGAGTTGTAACAGTGCTCAGGCACTGGAGAGAAGTGGTTTAAAAAGTCGTTACAATGAGGAAATCAAAGCACTCCTAGAATAAAAAACTTCAGTGCAGGCAGACCAGACCAACCAGAAAGCATGTGGGAGACTCACACGTGGTTATGGGAGACACAACCAGAAGAAATGGGGGATCTGTAGTGTCATCTAGGATCAAGACAGTACATAACTGAGGGGAAACAATTAGGTTCTTAGTCAAGATAAACCATAATTTCTAAGCCATAGATTTCAATGAGGAACACTAGCAAGACACTCATGGGCTAGACCAGATTGAGCACATCAGTATCAGCCATTGTAAATTCAAGAGTCAGACCAACACAAAAACCATCATGAGGCACTGCACCCCTCCAGTGAGGATCCTAAACTTTCCCCTCATCTAGATTCCCCCTTGAGAAGTAGGCAGGCATAGGACATAATAGTCCTGATAAAAAGTGTTTTTTTTTAATTGACTAAATGTTTACCTCATCAAATTGTTTTTAACTAGAAATGAATTGTGTAAACTGAAAGAAAATGATATACACTGAATTGGCAAACTGAAGTTTTGATCTGTACCAGTTACTTCCGAGAGTGAACTGAGGGCTCAGGACAATTTTATCAGTTACGGATAAATAAAAAGCCCCACACATTCTTTGCATGTCTGTAGAATAACGATTTTTTTTTTACCTTATAGCCACAGCAAATACATCATCCCTTAACTCCCTAACCAGTCCTAAATTAAAATACTATGGCCAATCTGAAAAAAAACCTACTCAATTTTTCACTTGTGACTTCACACTGACCATTATAGTACAGGATAGAATTTCAACCCTGTATAGGCTTTTTAGTCTACCCTTCTGAGAAAACTTATGTAGACATGAAAAATAAGCTTTTACAACAATGGAAATGTTGGCTCTCAACATAATTAGGAGTGCATCAAATACAAAAATATGTGAGTAGAAAAAAGATATCTACATAGTTTAGTCAACTGTTTTCTTCCGGGATTCCAAGGAAATTCAGGACACACTTTCTTCCATATTCATCTTACAGTCAACCAACATCCAAAGTAGGAACTGTTTCCAAATGGAATACCAACCAAATATATCATGTGACTTCAGGTAAAAAGTTTAAATCAGGATATCCCTTAATAAATGTAATACTTCTGAATGAAAATATTTTCTTTGAAATGATGTAAAATACCTTTTTTTATTTACTGTAAATTTTTTATTTACTGTAAATGTTTATCTGGGAAATACTAGTTCAATGTTATCTGTAATAGGGTCTCAGCTTTTGCATTGATCATGTGACAAAAGAATTTAACCTGTCATTTGCTGAATTTAATTGCTACTTTTGAAATAAAAAATAAGGAGTTATATCCTGTTGTTGTTTTTGTTTGTTAGTAACTGACTAAAGGAGTTTCTTGGCTAAGCAATTAAATTAATGCTATAGTAATTTCTTAAATTATAGATTGGTGTCTAAGACTTACTGGGGAAAATTGATGGTCATGAAGACTTACTGACTAATCAAGACCAACTATTCTATTCATCTTATAAAATCTCTCTCCAGGATAAGACAGGTAAGAAAAATTGACATAATCATTTGAAAGAATACAATTTAATCTAGGTATTCAAGCCATTTAAAATATCCTTACTGGGGGTGCCTGGGAGGCTCAGTGGGTTAAAACCTCTGCCTTCGGCTCAGGTCATGATCTCAGCATCCTGGGATCGAGCCCCGCATTGGGCTCTCTGCTCAGTGGGGAGCCTGCTTCCCTCTCTCTCTGCCTGCCTCTCTGCCTACTTGTGATCTCTCTGTCAAATAAATAAATAAAATCTTAAAAAAAAATCATTACTGGTTTTAATGTGTACATTAAAATGAAAGACATTCTGTAAGAAAATTAAAAATAATGCAAGAAATAGACATATTTTATTGTTTTTTTCCATGTGAAAGTTACTAAAAATAGTGTGAGACATTAAAAGAAAATTTTTTAATGCTAATATCACTATCTAGTGCTCCTAATGATCACATCCTATACTCAACCACTGATATTTACTCCCCTTTCTCTAGTGCCAGCTCTTATTTACCCAACTACAGTTGCTCTTAAATAGCAGTACATCAAGCTTCATAAAAGCATGATCTCTCAGGTTTCTTTAATGTAAATATGACTATAAGTTAATGTAAGTATCAAAGTTATCAATGAATTCACTGATGAGAAAATACTATTGCAGGGGTACCTGGGTGGCTCAGTGGGTTAAAGGCTCTGCCTTCAGCTCAGGTCATGATCTCAGGGTCCTGGGATGGAGCCCTACATAGGGCTCTCTGCTCAGCAGGGAGCCTGCTTCCTCCTCTCTCTCTGCCTGCTTCTCTGCCTACTTGTGATCTCTCTCTGTGTCAAATAAATAAATAAAATCCTAAAAAAAAAAAAAAGAAAGAAAGAAAATACTATTGCAAACTTAAGACAAGCAAGGAATAAATTGCCAAGAATCTGATATGATGATTTTTAGGTTCAAATAGAGTGCTAATCTAAAATAACCAGTTGATTTAGAGAAATATAATCTTTTACTCTGATTTAACATCACAGAAATTTCCAGAATCGAGAGCAAAGTAATTATTAAGTTACAACAGTGGTTCCTTTAAGATTTTAAAAGTTAATGGTTTAAAAAGAAAAGTTTAGCAATCTTTATGTCAGAGTGAAATTCCAAAGTTATAAATTATCAATCACAATAAAATTATGAAAAGTTAAGTATGAAACTTAAAGTGGATTTAATTTTATTTTTGATAATGTGTCATTTTGAAAAAGCTGAAAACATTACTCTAATATAAATATAGAGTTAACATGTGCCAAAACTTTAGTTTATTAATTAGGGAAACAGGATGTTAAATCTGGTTCCAGTGGGAAGAATACCCAAAATTACTAGTACTGGTCAAAAAAAAGTGTTCTCTCCAGCAGACCTAAAATATTTTCCAGTTGACTTGGACTCACAAATATACAAACACACACCAAAGAAATAATCCCCAAAGATTATTCTTGAAGACAAGAGAAGACTGGTCTCATTTTATCTTGATAGGTAAGTATAGCAGGAGGTGTTAATTAACCACAAAAACCTCCTTGCTGAGGTGAGCTGATCCAGAGCCGTGCAGAATTTAACAACTACCCACGCCAGGAAATTAACTTCTGTGTAAATTTTATAAAGAATCTCAGACTGCATTTTCAATAACCTCTATTATTCCAGATACAGTTTATGAATTATTCTTATTAGCTGTTTTATTCTGAGACCAAGAAACTAAATCTCAGAAATTCATCTCAACAAAGTTTACCAGTAGAATCTATAAATTTGAGTAGATTCTTCTCCCCTCAAGGTCCCAAAAATACAATGAGATTTCTGGGCTGCCAAGGAGTGACGTTATTTACAGCCTGTAAGCTCTGGAACACATATCAGACCAATTTTCTGGGACTGTTTTATGCGCATTGGTTTCACCTATAAAGTATAACCTTTATTCCTTCATGGTGAGCTTGTCAGAACTGATGAAACGAGATTTAGTCTCCTACAGTATGATACTTCCAGGTATGGTCTTGGTTGCATAAACAATTTATCTAATTCTGTCCTGGTAAATAAGAGGACAGATTCTGGTCTGAACTGGTACAGCTAATTATCATCACCATAAAAAAAGCTAAAGTCTCAGGAAAGTATTTGTTCCCAAATTCTGAAGCTTCAGGGAGAACAAATTACCATTTAGAAAATGTTTTATTTCAAAAAAGAAAAAAAAAGATAAAAAAATGTTTTATTTCAATTTACAAAAGCATAGTCTACTAAATTGAGGGCTAGGTAGAGATCAAGAAAAAAGAAAAAAGGTTTTCTTATCTACCTAATCAGAAAAAAAGAGCACTAAAAACATTATCAAAATTAGATTTTCCTCCTATTTGAGTATTAGAAATTAGTTCAACAGTCCTGCTCTCTTGAGATGTCCTCTTCAGGACTAAAAAGAGTGTTGTTAATCCTGACTCAACTTTTAATATCTGACAGTTGTCTAAGTAGTGACATTTTAAAATTCATATCTTATATCCATAAGTGTGTATATTGAAATATCAATAGTTAAGGGGCACCTGGGTAGCTCAGTGGGTTGAGCCTCTGCCTTTGGCTCAGGTCATGATACCAGGGTCTTGGGATCAAGGCCCACATCGGGCTCTCTGCAAAGCAGGGAGCCTGCTTCTCCCTCTCTCTCTCTGCCTGCCTTTCTGCCTGCTTGTAATCTCTGTCTGTCAAATAAATGAATAAAATCTTAAAAAAATAAAAAAAGAAATCTTTTTCACAGTTAAGTGGGAACCAGGTCTTTGAGAATCTTCTCTTGAGACAGCCCTCTTTGGTTCCACAACTCTTCCATTCACCTTGTATGGCCTTGCATTCTTGGCTACCTCCACCTCCACAGTGGCATACAGGATAAACCCACCTCCACAGTGGCATACAGGATAAACCCTGGAGCACTTGGTGTTTGGATCTCTCATTACCACACAGTCTGTAAGCGTTTCTCCCATTGCTCAAAATGGCTCCTCAGACTCTCATCAGTTGTTTCAAAGCTCAAACCTCTGCTGAAGAGCTTCCACAGCTGTTCAGGCTCTTTGGGAGACTCTAACTTACACATAGCAGTGTTGGGAGAGAAGACTTCAATGATGCGTACTTGGCAGAGTTCCTGGGCGGAAAGGAGTAATCTAACAAACATTATCTCCATCTGAGCTCTTCTTGTTGGCTGTCACCCAGTGCCCACTGTCTGCTCCTAGAGGATGCCTGTATTCCTTCTCACCTAGCCCCCTCCATCTTGAAACAGCAACCATGAATTGAATCCTTCTCATACTTTATCCCTGGCTTTCCCTTCCAGTACCAGCTAGAAAAAATGTTTTGCTTTTAAAGAGCACCTGTGATTTCATTAAGTCCAACTAGATAGTCTCTCTATTTTATAGGTTAACTGATTAGTAACCTTAATTACCTCTGCAAAATCCCATTTGTGGTGTAACGTAACATAATCACATGGCTCATCACGTTCACAGTCCTGAGGATTAAGAGGGAAACCTCAAAAGTTAGGGATGTAGCAGCATTTTAGAATTCTGTCTGCCATGTAATCCTTTTTATAAGGCTCTTAGACATTTGTTCTTTCTAGCCTATAGTTTAAAGCAGAGTCTGCAAAGAAGAAAGAGGAAAGGAGAGGCTGCATGTTGATGATATGACTGAATATTTAAAGTTAATTCATTATAATAACTAACAATATCAGAATAGAAAAGATCCTCTATTGGGGTGTCACTTATAACTATTTTATATGGATTTGACCAATGTTTCTCTTATGAAAAAGAACATATGGACAATGTGGGAATTGACAATTCCACACAGAAATATTCTGAGTGTTAGAAATAAATTACTACTTCATGACTTCAGACTCAATATTTAGTATCTACAAATGACTTTTTCAGATTACTTGGAGTCATTAAAAAATGTTAATATGGGAGGGGCTCCTGGGTGGCTCAGTTGCTAAGCATCTGCCTTCGGCTCAGGTCATGATCCCAGAGTCCTGGGATCAAGTCCCATGTCGGGCTCTCTGCTCAGAGGAGAGCCTGCTTCTCCCTCTCCCTCTGCCTGCCTCTCTGTCTACTTGTGATCTCTCTCTGTCAAATAATATCTTTTTCAAAAATGTTAATATGGGAGATATTTACATGTTTCACATTATTCTTAAACTTCTCTCAAACATACAGAAGATGCTGGTTTGAACTCCAGCCTCTTCTACAACCCCCACAAAAGATGTTAAAAGAGAAAAAGCAGTTAAAGGCTACACTTCGTTTTCTTTTTCTTTGAGTTCTTGTTATTCTGTCACACCAAATCATTATTTCCTTTTGAAAAACCATCCAGGTAATAATAACATCTGTTCTAGAACAGCTTCTTTGTTCAAGGAAAAAACTGATGCCCCTCAGAAACTCCTATTTGGTGGTCCTTTGTTTTCTTCTTTTCCTTTTTGTGTCTCTCATTTTAAATTCACAATTGTATTATCCCTCCACATCATCCACAGAGCACAACATGCCCTACATTAGAATAGAACAAATACTGCTGTATTATTTTTTTAGACCTCTTAAAAGGTTCAAAACGCCCATATTTATTGAGAGCCCACAAGATAAGAGATTCTGAAAAAAAAGGTGTCATTTTTGTTTTCAAACATGATGCTATTTATTCTTCTCAGTAGGACAGTCATTAGTAAATTATTACTCAAACAATGCCAAGGAAATTCTACAAATCCACCTCCAGATTTTTACCCTATATTTTTATGAGTGTTCTCAAGAATTCACTGTGAAGTTAGAGATTAGAGATCATGAAGCAAAGTGGTCCATGTGAAGTAGTATCTACAGCCTAGTAAAAGCATGTGTGGCATTGGATTTGATCACTGTGTCTCCCAGAAAAGTATATTCTAAACCATTGTACCTATGAGATTTTTTTCCAGATTTACACAATATAAACATTAAAAGAGAAAATTTGATATTTCATATTGATGTGATAATTCACTATATCAGGGATTGGCCAACTTTTCTGTAAAGGGACAGATATTGGACATTTTTTAGGCTTTTGAGTCATACAGTTTCCATCATAGCAGCTACTTGATTCTGTTGTCCCATGAACACAGCCACAAAAAATATGCAAACAAATGAGTGTCGCTGTGTTCCAAAAAAAACATTTTTATCAACACTAAATTTTTAATTTTACATAATTTTCGAATCTCACATTACTTTTCTTTTGCTAGTTTTCAATCTTGATAAAATGTACAAACCATTCTTAGCTTGCAATTGTTAAGCCCTGCATTATATCATACATTAGGCAAACTCTAGCATTTCTCAAGCTACTATCTAGGAGTCTGGGGACAGCTGCTCTAATGGAACACTACAGCCACAAAACTCAACCTTTCCTTAGGGTTGATAAAAATAAACCATAGAAAGTCTGTCATCTCCATTTCTTGGGTCCTTTTCTTACAAGACAAAGTGGTATATGTTAGTAATTGCTAGGATTATATTTGTTTGTCACTTGCTCCCAACTATTGTTAACACCTACTATGTACAAATTACTCTGATAGGTGTGTTGGGTGCCTGATATTGAGGGTATATATATATATATATATATCAAAAAAGAATAAGGGAAGAACAAATAAAGACAAAACCGACATAATAAACTAAGAGATCATGCAGCTAACAAGAAGGCAAGAGCTCATATATTTGGGGAGGGTGAGTGGATTTTTTAAGGAAGGCTATCAGATGGAGGTACAATTTTGATCTGGCTTATAGGAGGGGTACAATATCGATATTAAATATGGAAAAAGGACATTCTAATTGTAATTTAGCTAATGAAGTTACATTAAAAGCCCTGTGCACAAGTCCAAATCACCTCTTTCTTAAAAAGTGATACTTATCCACTAATAATCTATGAACTCAAATACTAGAAGTCACAAAGGAAAATACTTTAGACACCCTAAAAGCCCTGAAAGTTTTTATATTTATAAAAATCACCGGTATTTACTAATTATTAAACCCAGAAAAATCCATCTACCTCTCCATTTAATTCAATCCAGGGTCTAAACCAATGAATTTCCATTTTGTGTCTCTCTGTATAATAGTGCAAAATACAGTGTTTTGAGTTGTGCTGTGAACTTAGTGTGTAAATAGTACTAGCTATATGGAGATGTATGTACCAAACAACGACAATAAGCTAGGTGCTGTGTATATAGATAAGATTTCTCTTTTGGGTGCTGTATGTTTGCTGTTGTTTTATGCGTTAGATGTTATTCTGTTAAATGCTCACAAAAAACAAACCATGGAGTATGATATCACACTTTTTTTAACTGACTTACAGGAAAATTTCAGAGATACTTAAAAACTGAAGAGAATTTATCTTAAATCATTGTTACAACACATTTACTTTAAAAATCCCTCTTTACACACATATTTTCAAGATTTGCTTACATTTCTACCTACATTTTTCTCTCAATTAGAGAAGCCAGCTAACCTTTGAATCAAAATGGGTCACCCTCAGTTATCCAGCTGTTAGTAACAATGTTAATTTCCTGTGAGCACTGCATTAGCTGCAAATAATGTCTCATATGATGTACTTTCATTAACATAAAGGTCTGAAATATTTCCTAATTGCTCTTGTGATTCCTCTTTTCACCCATGAACTATTTCGAAATGTATTAATTCTAAAGTATTTGAGATTTTCTCTAAATATCTTATTGTTACTAATTTCTAGTTTTATTCCATTTCAGTTGAATATACCCTATATAATTTTAGTTCTCTCTCTTTTTTTTTTTAAGATTTTATCCATTTATTTGACAGAGAGAGATCACAAGTAGGCAGAGAGGCAGGCAGAGAGGTGGGGGGGGCAGGCTCCCTGCTGAGCAGAGAGCCGGATGTGGGGCTCGATCCCAGGACTCTGGGATCATGACCTGAGCCAAAGGCAGAGACTTTAACCCACTGAGCTACCCAGGCGCCCCTGATTTTAGTTCTCTTAAATATACTGAGTTTTTTACATAGCTCTATGTATGGTCTATATTGGTGAACATATCATACAGTTTTAGGATATATTTGGCTATAAATGTTAATTAGGTTTTAATGGTTTACTGTGTTGTACAGATCATCTATTTCTTTACTTATTTTTTTGCCTAGTTAATTAGAATTATACATATATATTTTGTATATACATATATATATAATGCATCTCCCTCACCGCCCCCTTTTTTTTTGCTCCAGTCAAGTTCTTATAGGTACCATGTTAAAAATAAATAAATAAATGAATGAATAAATAAGTAAATGGAAGAAAGGCAATACAATAGAATAACTAACTTTAGAACTAGTTTATTTCTTATTTTTTATTTTTTTTTTAGAAGGAGTTTAGAATAAAAAGGAAAAAAATGATTCATACATTTGATGAAAAGTGGCATTTTGGTTTTGTGGTTTGGTTTTTTGGTAAAGAGCAGGCAGCTGCTAGAGTGTTTCTTAGCTAAAAAAAACTTCTATGATCAAAGACATCAAAGATAACCATCTTTGTTCTCAGCCACAACACTCCCCATCCACAGTCAGCCAAACTGTCAAGTTGAAAGAGGACACTTAGAGAAAGAGGGCGAGGATGGAAACAGTTGTGCAGAATCAGAGGATATGGCACCAACTTCCTCACTCTCTTTTCCCTCTCAAGACTCAATCAAGCCATGGTTGATCGTCCCTCTCTCTGCTGTCAAGAATAAGCACATTAACATTTGATGCCTCCGTGTGCTTAATTGAAGTTTTGGCTGAATCATCCTTATCCTCTGAGCTACTCCTGTGAGTGATATGGTAGGGGGTTGACGAAGTAATCTTACGGCCCCCTGTATCACTTTTAAATGATTCAGTCTCCTTCAAGTACTTGTTCAGTTCTTCAGATTCCTATCTCTATAATGTGGCCTCTGGGCATATAGGGGACTTAATGTGAATTCATGGAGGAAAGGGATAGTGGCACCAGAGATCCACATGTGCTATCTTCTGGATCTTGCTGGGCCTGGAGGATCCCTGGACTTGTTACCACTATGACGCAACTGATGTTTACTACATTTGAGTCATCCTCATACAATAATGCTCTTTGTCCTGACCCCGAGTCAGCCTATATTTGCCCCTAGCTTCCTTAACATCTTCTAAAAGCTTCTGGCTAAGGAATATGCATGAGGGCAGGAGCACTGTATTGAGCTCACTCATCTCTCCATCCTTTTCACCATTGTACCATGTTGGTATGTCACCAAGCTGGCTCTTACTAGAGGCCTCAGGATATAGGACACATCTTTAGTGTTCTCAGGTTATCTTGTACTTATCTGAGTGTTTCTAATACATTCTACTTCTGGAATTTCCACCTTTGAAGTGGGGAGATGAGGACACACAGATCTGACCTTTGTCCTCTACTGCTGTTAGTTTTCCTTACTCACTCCCCTAGGTTAAAAAGCTGGTTTCTACTTCCCTTTCCTCTGCTAGCACTTCAATTTAGTCATAGTCTTTTTCTTCAAGGAACACTTACCTGTTGATTTAGCATTAATGGCAGGTGCTGTGTTTCTCTACTCAGTGGAAGAAACTGTAAGATCTGGGCATATCAGGCATGTGTTCAAAACACAAGCTGCTGCATCATGAGGATCTGAAGATAACTAACTGTAAAAATGCATTGGTGCATTATGTCAAATGCAGTATCTTTATTACAGATGTCTAAAATTTTCCAGCATCTGGGAACTTACTTGTTTTTAGAGCAGGGTGAAAATATTTATGGGGAGACCATATAGTTGATTCTTTTTTCCTCCTAAATCACGGATGAGGTTACAGATTATTTGAGGAGAACTTTTTCGTATATATACAAAACAGATATATATATACATATATATATATATAGTGTGTGTGTGTGTGTGTGTGTGTGTGTATATATATATATCTCCCTTTGTATATATAAATCTTTTGTGTATATATACATATCCCTCAAAGAGTCAAATTGTACAGGAATACTTGTATCAGACCAAATAGACTTATTTTTTTAAAAATATTTTATTTTATTTATTTATCTGTCTGAGAAAGAGAGCACAAGCAGGGGGAGCAGCAGGCAGAGTGAGAAGCAGGCTCCCTATTGAGCAAGGAGTCCAAGGACCCTGGGATCATGACCTGTGTTAAAGACAGATGCTTAACCAACTGAGCCACCCAGGCATCCCCAAAACAGACTTTAAAGTAAAAACTGTAACAAGTGACAAAGAAGGACACAATATAATCATAAAGGGAATAATCCAATAAGAAGATATAACAATTGTAAATATTTATGTACCCAACCTGGGAGCACCTAAATACATAAAGCAATTATCAACAAGCATAAAGGGAGAAATTGGCAGTAGTACAATAATAGTAGAGGACTTTAACACCCTGCTTACATCAATGGATAGATCATCCAGACAGAAGATCAACAAGAAAACAGTGGCTTTGAATGACACATTGGACCAGATGGATCTAACAAATATATTTAGAATATTCCATCCAAAAATAGGGACATCTTTGTGGCTCAGTTGGTTAAGCAGCTGCCTTTGGCTCAGGTCATGATCCCAGGGTCCTGGAATCAAGTCCCACATCAGGCTCCTTGCTCAGCAGGAAGCCTGCTTCTCCCTCTGCCTGCTGATTCCCCTGCTTGTACTTCCTCTATCTCTCTATCTCTGACAAATAAATAAAATCTTAAAAAATATATATAGCAAAATACATATTCTTTTTGAGGGCCCATGGAACATTCTCCCAAAGAGATCACATGTTAGGGCACAAATCAAGTGTCAATAAATTAAAAAGACAAATCATATCGTACCTCTTTCTGATCACAATGGTATGAAACTAGAAATGAAGCATAAGAAAATATGGAAAGAACATAAATACATGGAGGTTAAATAACATGCTATTAAACAATAGATGGACCAACCAAGAAATCAGAAAGGAAATAAAAAAAAATACATGGAAACAAATGAAAATGAAAATAGAATGGTTCAAAATCCTTAGAATGCAGCAAAAGTAAGAGGGAAAATTATGGCAATACAGTCCTATCTCAAGAAGCAAAAAAAACCAAAAACACACCCAAAACTGCAAACAATCTAACTGTACACCTAAAGGAACCAGAAGAAGAAAAACAAACAAAGGTGAAAGCCAGCAGAAAGAAGGAAATAATAGAGATTAGAGCATAAATAAATGAAATAAAGACAAAAACAAAAACAAAACAAACATAAAAACAAAAAATAATACAGCAATGAAACAAGAGTTGGTTCTTTGTAAAGATCAATAAAATTGACAAACCTATAACCAGGCTCACAAAGAAAAAAGAGAGAGGACTCAAATAAATAAAATCAGAAATGAAGAAGGGGAAATAACAACCAACACTACAGAAATACAAATAATTATAAGAGAATATTATGAAAAATTATATGTCAACAAGTTAGACAATCTAGAAAAATGGGTAAATTCCTAGAAGCATATAACCTCCTAAAACTGAATGGAAGAAATAGAAAATTTGAACAGACTGATTTCTAGCAATTAAATTGAATCAGTAATCAAGAAATTCACTGGGTGGCTTAGTGGGTTAAAGCCTCTGCCTTTGGCTCAGGTAACGATTCCAGGGTTCTGGGATCCAGCCCCACGTCGGGCTCTCTGCTCAGCGGGGAGCCTGCTTCCTTCTCCCTCTCTGCCTGCCTCTCTGCTTACTTGTGATCTCTGTCAAATAAATAAATAAAATCTTTAAAAAAAAAATTTCACAACAAACAGAAGCTGAGGACCAAATGGCTTCACAGGGGAATTCTATCAAACAAATAAAGAAGAGTTAGGGGCGCCTGGGTGGCTCAGTGGGTTAAACTTCTGCCTTCGGCTCAGGTGATGATCTTGGGGTCCTGGGATCGAACCCTAGGCATCAGGCTCTCTGCTCAGCAGGGAGCCTGCTTCCCACTCTCTCTCTGCCTGCCTCTCTGCCTATGTGTGATCTCTGTCAAATAAATACATAACATCTTAATAAAAAAAAAAAAAGAAATTAATTCAGTATTGGAGGTTGGCATCCTCATACCAAAACCAGGAAAGGAAACTATGAAAAAAGAAAATTGTAGGCCAATATTGCTGATGAAGAAAGATGCAAAAACCCTCAACAAAATATTAGCAAACTGAATCCAACAATACATTAAAAAAAATCATTCAACACAATCAAGTGGAATTTATTACAAATCAATCAACATGATATATTACTTTAATAAGAGAAAGGAAAAAAATATGATCATCTCAATAGACACAGAAAAAGCATTTGACAAAGTACAATATCCATTCATGGGATAAAATTCATTGATATAAAATTCTCAACAAAGTAGTTTTAGAGGGAACATATCTTAATATAATAAAGGCCATATATGAAAAACGCATAGCTAATGCCATACTCAAAGGTAAAAAAAACCTGAGAGTTTTTCCTCTAAAACCAGGAACCAGACAAGAATGTCCACTCTCACCACTTTTACTCAACATAGTACAGGGGATCCCAGCCATAGCAATTAGACAAGAAAAGGAAATAAAAGGCATCCAAATTTTTAAGGAAGGAGTAAATTTTATACTATTTGCACATGACACAATACTGTGTGTTTGTGAAATACTGTGTGTTTAGAAAACCCTAAAACCATTATATTGTGTGTTTAGAAAACCCTAAAACCATTATATTGTGAAACACACAATACTGTGTGTTTGTGAAAATACTGTGTGTTTAGAAAACCCTAAAACCATTATATACCATAGAAAATCACACTCATTCCCATTTATTCATTCACTTAACAAATACTCAAAACCTATGGTCTGCAAGAAAATTTACATTTAAAATATTTTTTACCTGGAAGGAAACCTATTACCATTATTAGTGGGTTACCCCTGTACCATCTCCTACTTAGTAGTTGGAGAGAATACATGGGACTTAAGCAACCCAAGAAACTTAGAGGAGAGTCCCTGCTTTGCTTTGAGCAATGGTGTTCCTGTAGCTTCTTTCTGCTTAGGCTCTTTCTGCTATAGAAGACAGTGGTTCCTCAGTGTGAGCCAAGGGACAAGCCCACTGGTTCTCTCCAGGAAAGACGTAGAGATGATTTCCAAGGCAATACTACTATATTGCCTTATAGGCAGTACTGTGGTCCTTATAGTGGAGTTAAATTGCTATTAAAAAATTATTTGTTGATTTAATTTTTATTTTATTTATTTATTTTTTAAATATTTTATTTATTTATTCGACAGAGAGAGAGATCACAAGTAGGCAGAGAGGCAGGCAGAGAGAGAGAGAGAGGAGGGGAAGCAGGCTTCCTGCTGAGCAGAGAGCCCGATGCAGGGCTCGATCCCAGGACCCTGGGATCATGAACTGAGCCGAAGGCAGAGGCTTACCCCACTGAGCCACCCAGGTGCCCCTTGTTGATCTTTTATCTTAGTGAGAATGAAGATGCTATAATGTCTTTCCTGACCACTGTAATGAACATAAAGTAATTTCCTGCTTCCATGTGAAAAGGCTGGCACATGTTTTCCTCAGTGTTTTTATTAGTTTTCTAAAAAAAGATTTTATTTATTTATTTGAAAGAGATAGAGATAGAGCATGAGTGGGGTTGGAGTGGAAGAAGCAGGCTCCCCGTGAGCAGGGGGACCGACATGGGGCTGGATCCCAGGACTCTGGGATCATGACCTGAGCCAAAGGCAGATGCTTTAACCAATTGAGCCACCCAGGTGCCCCATTTTTACATTCATTTTGATGAAGCACACCCTACTACCACTATAATAAGTGCTTGCTAAATATTAGTTTTGATCATTCGTGTAACAAAATATGCAAGGTGATGTGAACCAAATAATAATAGATTCAAGGGTTGACAGCTTAAAATATTACTGAGAATTGGGAAGTCAGTAAAAGTTGATGAGATTGGAAGGAAAAATAATGACATAGTTTTCAAAAGCTAGATGTCTATGTTATCCAAAAGATAATGAGGTTATTAGTAATGAGAAAAATAGGAAAACAATGATGAACTCAGATTTCAACTTGTAAGTTTTTACAATTTAAATACCCAATATATTAAGTAATTTAAATTATTGTAGATGTGGATGTAAAATTGGATAAACTATTGGTGTAGATTTGGGAGTTATTAAAAACAGAGGCTGGGTGACATCATAAAAGCAGATGAGTTTCCTCAAAAGGTTTGTATGAAACTGAAAAATAAGGGTCCAGTATTTGGACTGAACTCATAAACAGGAAAAAAAGTCAGCAAAGATATTTTCATTTATTTAGAAGTAATTCTTTAACTGCCTGCCAAATAAGGCTAAAGGGCTAAAATATATATATATGGCAATGAAAATTTATCAGAAATGACATATTCCTGAGCTTGTCTAATCACTTCTGAACATTAGTAGAAGCAGGTAAAAAGGACATCATTTTACTCTCTCCCAAAAAACCCTGCTTTGGTAAGCTAGCAATTTACTTTTGCTCTCTGTTGGGTATATGTGGTGAACTCTCAAGGCTGTGTACTGAGTATTTGTTCAGTTACACATTTTTAAAATTAACATTTATAAAATACACTTGGCCTTTTTAAAAATGTTATACACATCCCACCTTCAAATTCAAAGTTCTCCCTGAGTTTCAATGTTTCTTTCTTCGGTTTTGTAATCACAAATGCCCCCTTTAGACGGGGTCTTTATTGTCTTTCAAACTGAGAACACATTTCAGGGACTACAGATTAGGTCTCGCAGATTCCACAGTCAGGAATGTTTGTGTACCTGCATTTTATCTCTCCAAATTTACATCTATTAAGGGCTCTTTCTTTAACAAAGCCTTCCAGAGATTCTCTCCTAGTCAGAACTTCCAGAGCTTGCTTTCTGAGCACGTGTTGCCGGGCTGTCCTTTTCTGTGGCCATGTCTCATCACACCCAGGAAAAGGAGCAAGCGGCTGTTAAGACAAGACACTTGTTTATTCTTTATGTTTTTACTTTGTCAATTCAATAAACCTATGCTGGACCTTATGCCCACTAAACTCTGTGCTAAGCACTGGGGATATTGACATCCTTAAGGAGTTCTAAGTAGAGTCAGCATCCCAGCAGGGGACAAGTGCAGGCATGAAGCACGACCCAGGCTGAAGATCCCGACCCCCTTCCCCAGGGAAGTTCTGCCCTTGGGCATCCTGTATTTTTGTTTACTAAATCTGACAACCCTATTTTTTAAAAAGATTTTATTTATTTGAGAGTGAGAGATAGTGAGAGAGAGCACGGGTGGGTTGGGAAGGGTATAGGGAGAGGGAAAAGCAGGCTTCCCACTGAGCAGGGGGTCAATATGGACTTGATTTCTGGGATCATCACCTGAGCCAAAGGCAGGCGGTTAATGACAACTGAGCCACCCAGGCCCACTGACAATTCTATTTAGAAGTCTCTGTTTTCCAATAAATATAAGAGACGGTTCTTTCTCAGATTTAACATTTTACAATTTCCATCTGTAACAGACTTTTTTGTACGTATAATTGTTACTTATTCGTATTTCAAACCTTCCAACTCTATAGAGTTGGAATTTATCAATTTATCACTGTCTTATTGAAGAAACTAAAAGTTATGAAATTATTTTCCAAACTTTCCTTCAGATATGGGGATTATGAATTCCCACTAATAAAACTGTAAGTGTAAAGTGACTAGACTCACTGGATTGCCTTGATGTTCAAGTTTAAAGACATGCTAATGCTGAAATAACTAGGTATAGTTACTGGTTTTTTGTTAGACTTCTACAGCCAATGTCATTTGAAGCACAGAACTCATAAATGGAAGGATCGTATTCTGAAAATACTGTTAGTATGTTCTACCAACTCACTTTTCAAAATTCCTCAACTTCCTCTAACATCATAAAAAAAAGAAAAGGTGAGATCTTTCAGAAAGCATTGGAAGGAAGCTCTTGGGTGTTGAAATAGGGCCAGCAATACCTCAGCTTGTTGTATAGCATTGACAGGTAGCAAAATTTATAACATGCACAAGAATCATGCCTGGGGCTATGAGGCAATTCTTAATCCAAACCAAAATATATAGAAAGTAGTCTCATATTTGCCTGACATAAAACTGTGTTTTAGTAACATTCCACACAAAGGTCACTGATTGTCATAAATAGTTCCCATGCCGTCAGGAAATTCAGAGGTTAAAAATGATATGGTTGTATATCATTCCTTTCACACCCTCAGAAGGAACATCTTTTTTTTTTTTTTTTTAAACTTTATTTATTTATTTGACAGACAGAGATCACAGTAGGCAGAGAGGGTGGGGGAAGCAGGCTCCCTGCCGAGCAGAGAACCCGACGAGGGCCTCCATCCCAGGACCCTGAGATCATGACCTGAGCTGAAGGCAGAGGCTTAACCCACTGAGCCACACAGGTGCCCCACCCCTGAATACATTTTTAATTCAGACTTAGACTTGTATGGTCAAAGCTGCTTGAGTACCCTCAATGTGCTGGACATTCTGTTCAGTCTGTTAATGAATAGGTATTATTGGGGCGCCTGGGTGGCTCAGTGTGTTAAAGCCTCTGCCTTTGGCTCAGGTCATGATCCCAGGGTCCTGGGATCGAGCCCCACACTGGGTTCTCTGCTCAGTGGGAAGCCTGCTTCCCCCCCCTCTCTGCCTGCCTCTCTGCCTACTTATGATCTCTGTCAAATAAATAAATAAAATCTTTAAAAGAAAAATGAATAGGTATTATTTTCCCCATTTACATATAAAAAAGACTCAAGTTGATATACTCACATATATACAGTTTATAATTCCACCCTTTTCTGCTTTCCTATCACATTTTCCCACTTGTACCACGTTCATCAGGGCAAAATAGTTAAAATAGCCAGTAATTAAAGATCAAAATTGGAAAAAAAAACCCAAACTCTATACCTAATATGTGCTAGATACATTAATTTCTATTACTTTACCTGGACTTTTAGTAGTACTCTTTCCATCATACTATCCATATTCCAAATATATAGTTTGTGAGTTATTTTTCTTGACTGGCTGCCTTTGATATTCTCGGGTGAATTTTTTTTTTCTTGTCAGTAGAGGGAAATATACAGTGTAATTGATTTAGGTCAAGGGTGGCTCACTCCAGAATGCATCTGAATTTCTGATCATCTTTAAGTTTCTGTGTTTTGCTTTTCTGACCCTCATATTTCTTGGATGAAACTGGAAACATCCACAGTCTCAAAGTCTCCCCAAGCTAAAGCAGATCCTTTGGGACAAGCAGGTTTAGGTAGCCAGTATGTTTTTTTTTTTTTTTTTCTTTTTTAAAGATTTTATTTATTTATTTGACAGAGTAAGTGAGAGAGCACAAGCAGGGGGAGCAGTAGAAGGAGAGGGAGAAGCTACTCTCCTCCTTCTACTGCTCCCCCTGCTTGCGTGCTCTCTGCTTGGCAGGGAGCCAGATTCAGGGCTCTAGATCCCAGAACCCTGGGGTCATGAACTGCGCCAAAGGCAGATGCTTGATCAACAGAATCACCCAGGTGCCCCTAGCCAGTACTTTTGACCTAGAATTCAGAGATGGGAAATGATATTTAGCATGATATTTATATAATAATATTAATTTTCTATGGACTAACCTCTTATCCTTGCAGCAAGGTAATTGTAATGTTACTAAAAAAATTAAAAAAAATAACTTTTGCTTCTCATTTTGCCATTTCCCTAGTTTTGAGTCCTCAGGCAAGTCATTTGTTTCAATTTATAGAACTGTAATATAGGGATATGAGTGTTTATCTCTGCAAACTCTTAAAGGTCTCAAACTATACTCAGTGAATGAAAGTACTTTGCAAGGTGTTATAATGTGAAGTTTTGTTATTAATAGTCTTTATACATAAATTCAATAGCTTTTAATGCAATGAGCTTGATTACTCAACACAGATGGAGGGAAAAAGAACTGATCTCATGGGGAACCTGGGTGGCTCAGTGGGTTTAGCCTCTGCCTTTGTCTCAGGTCATGATTTCAGGGTCCTGGGATTGAGCCCACATCGGACTCTCTGCTCAGTGGGGAGCCTGCTTCCTCCCTCTCTCTCTGCCTACTTGTGATCTGTCATAAATAAATTTTAAAAAAGAACTGAAACTCACTATAGAGATAAGGAGATTGAAGATTCAATAGTTTAATGACTTGACCAAGGTCATCACAGGCACAGAAAGGCAGACTCTCCCAACGTGAAGCAGGAACATTCCGCTTTACAGACTAGGCCTTAACCAAGACATAGGCTCCCATTCTTTAAGAAAAGGGTTTCTGTCACCCTTATCGGATGCTTATATCGCCTTCACTGAATGCTTATTCTTTCCCAGGAACAGTAACTCTCCTAATGTTACCCAGATAGTGAGTAGCCAAGACAGGGATGTGAACCCAAATCTGTCTGGCTCCAAAGTCTGAGCTCTTAACTGCTGTGGTACTTAGTTAACCACACACGTGCTCAGTCTCCCAAGAGAAAAAGCAGTTGTTGGATGAGGAGCCCTGGCATAATGCAATATGCTGAGACTTGTTACATTTTATGTTTGGAATGCCAGAGTCAGTGACTGCCTCAGTCAAAGTTGTACATTTTGAGATATAAGGACACTGGCAAGTAGTTAAGGGCTTACAAATCTCCTTAAGGGAGAAAAGTAGTGCCCATCTACAGTTACAACTCAATAGGCATTAAGATATAATTTAAGTTCACTTTTTGGTCTTTAGCCTGTTTTTGTTTTGGTTTTTTAAGAAAAGAGAGAAAACACCCATATGAGAATGGTGTTTAAATTGTAAATTACAAGGTTAATTTTAACAAGCTGATACTTTTTTGGAAATTTTTCTTTTTCCATTTTAAAAATTTAAATTCAATTAATTAACATATAATGTATTATTGGTTTCTGAGGTAGGGGTCAGTGATTCATCATCAGTCTTATATGATATACCCAGTGCTCATTACCTCACATGCCCCTTTAATGTCCACCACCCAGGTACCCAACTCCCTATCACCCTCCCCCACAGCAATCCTCAGCTGGCTTTCTATGATTAAAAGTCTCATGTCTTGTCTCCATCTCTGATTTCTTCTTGTTTTATTTTTTATTTTTTCCTCTCCTCCCCTATGATCCTGTTTTGCTTCTTAAATTCCACATATGAGTGAGATCATACGATAATTGTCTTTCAAACAGTGCTGATACTTCAATGACATAAAAGGGCTCACTGTTTTCCAATGAGTTAGACAATTACTGACAACCAATAACAGATTTATAGAAGCTAGGAACGGAAATTCATTGTGACAAAAAGACTTCTTAAAGAGGGAGTAAGAAAATGGATTTTAGACAATTTGGTGTTGATATATCAGAATCTGTAGCTTGGAATTCGGATGGGCACTGAAAACTCAGCCCTCCTGCATGCCTATAGTACTTAATATTTTACACGTCTGCATGCCCATGCATGTTTCCAGAGGCCTCACCTCTATCCTGGAATGTATGCATGTTAATAAGAGTCTTTGCTTAGAAATGTATGTGATAATATAGAAATACAGTGCCATTTATAAGAGCCATTGCATACTAAACTCAGACATTTCTTCTTTTGATAATTAGGGTTAAAAAAATGTTTAATTTTATCAATTGGAAGAGAGGTAGGGATCCTTCAAACGACTAATGACCAATTTTCTTTAGATTTTCACTTGATTGAGTCTCACAAAAATATTATTGATAAACCCAGTGGTCTATCAGCCCCTCCAGGGCAGAGGCAGTATCTTTGCCATCTTTGTTTCTCAAACCCAGTGTTAGGTGTTATAGATGTTCAATAAATGATCCCTTTATTCAAAATTTAATTCATAAATATATAATACACTTGGAAATTCTATGCAAAGAAAATATACAGGGATTTTCTAAGTTTTGAAATATAAAGTATAAGTTAAAAGCTTATTGAAATGGACAAAAAATCATATTTATTTTGGTACTTCAATTTCCTTTAAATTTTTATAATTTTTTTATTTTGGTACTTTTAATCTCTAGAATGCTTGCATAGAAATGACCCCTCCAAAAGATAAATGGGGGACACCTGGGTGGCTCAGTAGGTTAAGCCTCTGCCTTTGGCTCAGGTCATGATCTCAGGGTCCTGGGATCGAACCCCGCGCATCGCATGGGCTCTCTGCTCAGCAGGGAGCCTGCCTCCTCTCTGCCTACTTGTGATTTCTCTCTCTGTCAAATATATAAAATCTTAAAAAAAATGATAAATGCTATAATGCGATAATAAAATTGTAATTCCAAACATAAGGTCATGAAAAGCACAATTTACATTTTATTCTATAAATAGTATTGTTCCTGTTTTCTTCAAACTCTGATACAAGTAAATATTAAACTTCATAGAAGAAAAGTGGATTTACTGATATTTTAGAAATATTATAACCAAATATGACTTCTTCTAGTAGTATTTAAAAAACCATAAAAAATATAACATCTTCCACACTCAAGTACCCTCATACATGTGATCTATAAAAATTAAAGAGGAAATATGTATTAAACACTTAAAAATATAATCATTATACTATACTACCATTTCATTTGAGTATGTTACTTATTTCACATAGTATACATTTTATGAGCATTCTTTACATATAAAAATGGCTATAATTACCATGGTTATTAAAAACTACATAATAATACAACCTTTAGTTGTTGCATTTGCTTTTAATTTTTTTTTTTATTTTTTTTTAAGTAAGCCCTACACCCAGTGTGGGGTTTGAACTCATGACCCTCAGATGAAGAGTTGCATGCTCCAGAGACTGAGCCAGCCAGGTGCCCCTGTTTTGCTTTTAAATAAATGTAATTAACATTTGGTCTGGAAGTAATTTCAATGGACAAAACTAATCTGTAAGTTTTACCATAATTATATACATTAGACAAACACACATTTAAAATTTAATCATTTTTCACAAATTCCTTCAAATGTATTTCTGTCTTTGGTGCAAAGAACGTCCCTTTCCCACCTTCCCCCATAGTCTCTCTCCTTCAAGTAAATAAACAAAATCTTAAAAAAAAAAAAAAAAAATATATATATATATATATATATATATGGAATTTATTTTCACCTACGAAACAATTACTGGGCAGTTTGAAAGTGAAAGGCATTAAAATAAGATGAGAAATAAGAGAGGAAGGAAAAGCAGTTATGCCAATGATAAAGATAGGGACAGTAGTGACTAAGTAGAAAACCTGTCTAAGAATCCTAGGCAACCTGATTTTTTCTGTTTTAAATAAATCTATTCTGTGGCACTTATACTCGAATAAAAACATAAATATTAAAAAGTTTTTCATTGTCCCAAATAATTTACAAAATATTTAGACAAACTCCAATTCTATTTCTCCAATAACTTTTGCATTGCCCACTTCATACAGTGTCTGCTTTTTATATAAGCACATACATACTTAAGAATGTAAACCTTTTTCTCTTTTAATATTCTCCAAGAAGAAATCTAGAACGTAAACTATCATTTGAAGAGATATATAGCTAAATGGATCTTCTTTCTACCTGGTGATTTTGAAACTAACTCCATCAGGTAGATGTAGAATAAGTCTCTCCCAAAAGGAACAAATTCAGTATATGCTCCATTTTAAATGGTCTACCAGTTTGGTTTTTTTTTTTTTTTTAAGATTTTTTTTTTTTTTTAATTTATTTGACAGAGAGCGAGGGAATCAATCCATTCCACAGACATATGCAAATAGCATTCAGTGTTCTGGGCAATTCTTTCAGGACACAAAGGATGAGACATGGATCCTTAAGTTCACTCCACCACACACCCCATTACTATGTAACTGAAAACTGAAAATACCATGGGGCCCTGGACCCACCCAACAGAATTTACTGGGGCTAAGAAAGGGAAGGGCTAATACTACCTATGTAGTCAGGAAGGTCTTTCAGAAGAGAAAATACCCAAGTACATGCATTAAAAATGGTTGGATGGACTGAAGGAAGGGAGCTTTCCAAAGAGAAATTGACCAAAATCTTGGAAATTGGGTAATTTTGCAATAGTTCAGCATAACCAGAGGGAAGGATTGAGAGCAGGTAGTTTATAGCAACTGTGATTACGGTTTTGCTAATGAACTATTTATCTAACTAGCAGACTCTAGGAGATATAGGTTAGTACCATATGAGAAGAACATCAGGTCTAGTCTATTAGTGATTTGGAAAGTTGTCAATCATGATTATACCTAAGGAAGGTCAAGTAATAGTTGTCCTACAGGATACTTCAGTCCTGTGTCCTTCCATCTTAATACTCACTTCACAATTGCAGCAGCTAGAAAAGAGAACATAGAGTCAAGCACTGGCCCTTCAGTGATTCCACCAGGAAATGAAACATTTCATGTCTGTTCACGTTTACTTACTAAAACAATGCTATATCTATTTTCAATGAGGTTGAGAGTGTAATCCTCCCCTACACCTAAAACTAGGTCAGGAAAAATTGGTGATCACTGAAAATGGTTTCAGCAGTTATGAAATGTTATGAAAATGTTTGATGTTTCAGTTTAGACTAATGTAGTCAATATTTATTAGCATGTTATAAATTAAGATTGAAACTAATTAAAATGTAATCTTGATTTTGTGATTGAAAGGCAATAGACTTTAGTTTCACCGTTACTCAATACTTGTATTACTGTCTGTGCAAGCAACTGTAAGTCATTTAGAGGCAAGATTAACTCATAAAATTGTTTAATCTTAGTTATTTAGAGACTAAAAGCCAGATACATTTAATTGATTTGATTAATATTTAAATCAGTTAAGATATTAAAACGCAACTTTTCTGATATGGTTTCAATATCGAAATAAGCCACTTTCCCCCCTTTTCATATGTAAAGATACATTGAAAAGAATGTATCATGCACAGAAAGGAGTACATAGTAATGAGTGCCCATAACAGACAGATGGCATATTGCTAGGTATTCAGTACGTTAGTTTCAGCTAACATTTAGTATGCTAGTTCATTGCTACAGTGCTTAAATATTAAGGAGCATTAAGTCAAAACTTGGTTTTATATATCAGTTTTACTACCTGTCAAACGTGATCTTCTCACTGGGGTGAAGTGGTTAACACAGACTGGTTACCTGATGCTAATATGACAGCAGAGGCCTCCTTTACCATGCTTTCACCTAGTCTCTGCAAAAGTTTATTGAAATATTTTTATTCTTAAACTGTAGTTTAGGGTTAATTTCTTAATTTCACGTTATTTTTCTGAAAGTGTTCTTATTTAAGAACACTATAAGATAAAATGATAGCAGACTATTACGTATGTATTCCAGGTTTCAGAATAAAGCCATAAGCCTGACCTTTTAAGCTCTCTGTTGTCATCAATAAACTCTAATAAAGACCATATAATAATAATAATAATAATAAAAAAGACATGCTGGTCTGAGACAAGCTTTTGGGCCCGTCAAAAATCGCTTGCACCTTTCAGTTGGCATTTATGATATACAAGATATGCAAATATACCTGTTTGTCAGGTGTAAAGAACCATCTACAGAGCATGTGCTTGGGAACCAAAATGGACGAACAAGCACCCAGCTGTGTGATTCTTTTATTCCTGTAAAATTTCCAAGAGATGAATAAAATCTACCATTTGTTCTTAGTTAATAGGTTATCATCAGACATTATCTTCCAGTCCTCATGTCACAGCTGTTATATGCTTAAAAAGAACGAAAGAAATATGCCTCTGAAGACAGGGCAAGCTTAAACCTGACACCATTAGAAAAATCAGAGTCACAGGTGCGCTTTTAACCGAATAGCAGCAACCTTAGAGGTCAAGTTGGGGGGAGGAAAAACAAAACAAACCGCCCAGGATGTGGAAGGTCGAACCACGTGGAGAGCAAGCTGCAGGCCCTGCTCGGCGAGTTTTCTCCCCGCAGTTCCGCGGCAGCCCGGGTCCTCCCCGCAGGTTCTCGCAGGGCAGGTACCCGCCCTTCCTCCCCACCTGTTCGGCTCCCGCGCGCCGGGCTTCCCGAAGCGACGCCCTAGCGATGGGAATGGGAACTCTCTGAATGGGAGTTTCCTTTCCGTTCGGCTCCCCGAGCCGGACCCCAAAGACCCGAAATCGGGTGGGAGGGAAATTCCTACTCGGTCCTAGCCCACCCCCGCCCGTTTCTGGCTCTGGCTCACTGACTCTCTCGCTCCGATGCCGCCGAGGCTCGTCGGCACTTCTGGGTGGCCGACCGGAGGAGGTGGCGGCGAGCTCCGGGGCTCTGGGCTGGGAAATGGGGCAGGGTGAGTAAGCCGCCTTGGGAAAGGCCCTGCGGCGCCCCGAGAGGGCCAGCCACCCCGCCCGCAGGGCAGGGGGAGGCGCTGCCTGCGCCCGGCCCGCGCTGGGCTGAGCCTGGGAGAGGCTGCCGCGCTCTCCTCCTTCAAGTCCCGGCTTGAGAGACCAACTACGAGCGCGCGGTCCGGGGGAGGGAAGAGTGGGAGAGGAAGCCGCGGGAAAGAACAGGGGAGCCACTGTCTCCTGAAAAGAAAGTAGGAGCCCTGGGTGGGAAAAGAGGAACTAGCCCTCCTAACTTTTCTTCGCGAAAAGTTTTCCCAGGGCGTTTTGTTTGTGCAAACTCGGCCGGGGGAGCCCGGAGACGCGCTGCCGGCGTGGCGGCGGTGCCTCGGATCCTAGCTTCTTGCCCCGCTCCTCCTCCTTCCAGCCTGGGGAGCTCCTCTCCCGCCCCGAGAGGCGCCAAATGGCTACCCAGTAAGCCCCACGGGGCGGGGGCTGCAGCGCCGCCTTCCGCCCCCGAGGCTGCCGGCGGCCGCTAGGACCTGAGGCGGCGGCGCCCGCGGGCTGGGAGCGTCAGCCCGCAGGTGGAATAGCACCCGGAGGCGGCCCGGGGCTGGGGGGCTCGGGCGGGCTCCTGACGCGCGGCCCGCCCCGCTCAGGCCTTGGGTAGGCGCGCGGCCCGCCCTGACCAGCCGGCCTCTTCCACTCTAGTAGTGACACGCCGCCTCGGAGCTGGAGCCCGCGCCGCGCCCCGCAGGGCGATGGACAGCCGAACCCCGCGCGCGCAGAATGCCCTGGCGGCGCCCACGCCTCCCGCCGCCCCAACAGGGTAAGTCCAGAGCGCCGCGCCGAAGTTCTCGGGGAGGGCGAGGGCAGCAAGGCCGCAGCGCGTTTACCTGGCTGGCAGCTCGCTGCCTGACTCACTGGCTGCGGGAGGGGCGGCGGAGGAGCCGGCTTCCTCCCGGCCTCCTTGGAGGCCGCCCGGGCGCGGGGGCGGAGGGCTATGGTAGTTTTGATTGCTTTCCTACTGGGGCTGCTCGGAGTTGCTGAAGGGCAGCTGAATGCCAGGAATTGGGTGAGGAGTCCTGGAGCAGAAACTGTAACAAAGAGCCCCTTGTTTGGTGCCCTGGAAGCGCGGCGGACGATACCTGTAAGTGAGCTCTTGGGAAGGGGGAAGAAAGTTTCTTTGGCCGAGGGCTGAGGCCCAGGCAGGTGAGCAGTGTCAAAGTGACTGTAAGGAAGGGGCTTTTCTGCGAGCGGTGGAGGGCCACGGGAGGGTGTACCAGCTGTCAGCCCGCATGACAGTTCCGGGTCCCGGCAGGGTGAGCGCCTCCGATTGGGGGTGTGTGTGCCTGTGGCCAATTGCTGGTGCCAAAGCGGAGCGCAAAGTCAGACCGCAAACAACGATACTTTTCTTTGTGTCCTCACGTGTTTGAAGAGAGATTGGAGGGGAAGGGGCTGTCACATGGTGAGTTAATATTAAATGAAGCATGTCTTCCTGCCAGATATGCTAATCATCACCTTGCTAAGCGTTTGGGTAAACAGTAATGAGAACAGGTAGTTCTGCAAGAGATGAGGAGAACCTGAAAATAACCTTCGATTTGGTAAACAGTGAAGGCTGAACATGGGCACTCTTTTGAGCTTCTGGAGTGGGAACCCCTTTGATGTAATATAACTTTTCCTACCGATATTCCCCCAACTCAGTTTCTTTTGTGATAGTTAATCTGAAGGCTCTAATGCTCTAAAGAGAACACAAACATTCCAGAAAAGAAACGTTAAGGAAAAATGGACTTTGTAACTAATGAATGAGTGTTGTGCAGTTTCCCTGATTTAAGAGTAGAGAAGTCATTTTTCCCTGGAACATGACAGACGTTTCCTTAGAAGCAAGTCACAGCATGTTTATTCATCAGAGACCATGCAAACATTGGCAGTTGTCTAGAGGAAACATGGAAAAGTCTCAAAGCAACATGACTAATATAAAAGATATTTTGTATAACGCTTACGTAGAGGAAACATGTAGAGTATGAATTAATTCTTTCATTTGTTCGAATTGTCTTCTTCCTTCTGCAAATAGCCCAGTTACTGCTGACTTCCGTTCCTATTATTTTTCCAGTGTTTTCATTGTTCAGTAATATACATACTTCCATTTATTCTCACATCAGGATGTGTAAAGAAATACATTGGTTGAAAGATCTTAATCATAAAAGCATGGGCCTCTAAATGAAACTGCAGAGATAACGTGAATTGAAGATGAAACAATTTTCAGGAATACGGAAATGTATTTGAGGGGCACAAAGTAAGATAGTATTAAACCGGTGGATTTGGGGCGTCTGGGTGGCTCAGTGGGTTAAGCTTCTGCCTTCAGCCCAGGTCATGATCTCAGGGTCCTGGGATCCAGCCCTGCATTGGGCTCTCTGCTCAGCGGGGAGCCTGCTTCCCTGCCTAGTTGTGATCTCTCCCTGTCAAATAAATAAAATCTTTAAGAAAAAAAAAATAATAAACCGGTGGATTTGAAAATGGATTAAGTTAAGGGACAATTAAAAAAGACAGCATATGCTTGTACAGGAAATACACTTACTGGTGTTCAGAAATCAATACTTTTGAGTAAAATAGGTGAGATGAGATGGCTTTGGAATGGAGTGGAAAGAGCTATCTAATGATAAGCACGATGACAGTTAAGATATTTCAGATTTCACTTTTGAGAATTTAAAGGTTAAACTGATACATTCTTGAAAATAATGTACAAAACTGCTTTATCTAATTCTTCAACTATGAAGAAAATACTTTTAAGGAATTTGACCCTCCAAATTTGAGGAGGGACATCTGCAAAAATGCTTCAACATCTTATCTAGACTGTATCATTTTATCTTGCATTCTATTTAGAGAACTGATCAATATCTGCAAAGTATAAACATTAAAAAAAATTGTGTCATCTTTCACTTTTCTATCTTGTCCCTTCACATATCCCAAGTTCCTGTTATGTTTGTTGAATATTCAGTGCAGTATTGCTTTTCTTTTTCTCAAAAACCCCCAAACGTTAAAAGTGATTTAATTGTGGGGCGCCTAGGTGGCTCAGTGGATTAAAGCCTCTGCCTTCGCTCAGGTCATGATCCCAGGGTCCTGGGATTGAGCCGCGCATCGCATAGGGCTCTCTGCTCGGCAGGGAGCCTGCTTCCTCCTCTCTCCTCTCTCTCTCTCTCTCTCTGCCTGCCTCTCTGCCTACTTGTGATCTCTGTCTGTCAAATAAATAAATAAAATCTTTAAAAAAATTGATTTAATTGTGGGAAAAAAAAGTATCCTAGATAGGGGCTTATGGGAGGTGGGAGGTGGCAGGGAGCAATCTCAATGTTACAATAAATTATTGGGTTTGGGAAGTAAATTCCTTACTACAAAACTAATTAAACCATGACTCATGACTCTAATAACCTACGAGGCCTAGTTTAGTTCTCCTTGGATATCCCTGCTCTAAAGAATCCCTCTGTAATTTTCCAAGTTTTACATTGTCGTAACAGGTCATTTTAAAGAAATGTAGTGCAATTCTGTATTATACAGATGAGAATCTGGAGCCTGGAGACACTGGATGAGTTTGCTGAAGACCCGTAACAAAGGAGTGGTAACATCTGAAGGAAAACCCAGGACTTTGGTTGCCTGGTTTGTTGCCTTTTTAAAAAAAATTTTTAAAAATATATTCCTGACCACTGTAAGATACATTTAAATTTCAAAGAGTCAGTTTGGGTACATTATCTTTAGAACTGCTACTGCTTCTGTTACTTCCCCTACGGATACCACCCCCTCTTCCTTTTTTCATTCATTGAAATTTAAATGTCGAAAATGTAGTTAGCCTTACTTTGAGTGATGTTAATGTTTTGATTTCGGAACAGATTTTTAGGCATGGACCAGGGTAAAAAACCTGCTTTATAATTTTGCAGCTTTGGAGCTATGGAGTTCATTGAAGGTGTAGAAAAAATTAATTGATTTAGAGGCTACCTTTTAAAGCTGTTATTTGGGTGCATTACTGGCTCTGAAATTTTACTGATCGTATAAACTGAATTCTTGTAAGCTAACATGTGTTGACTATTTAGAAGTTGAGTATCTTAGCTGAGGTTTCGACATGAGAATTACCTGGGGATCTTTAACACCCATGCTCTCACACCTGATACCTAGTCTGGTTTTATTTGGTCTATGCTGGGACAAGCTGTGGAGAAGTTTTATTTATTTATTTATTTTATTTTTTATTTTTTTTTAAAGATTTTATTTATTTGACAGACAGAAATCACAAGTAGGCAGAGAGGCAGGCAGAGAGAGAGAAGGGGAAGCAGGCTCCCTACCGAGCAGAGAGCCCGATTCGGGACTCGATCCCAGGACCCTGAGATCATGACCTGAGCCGAAAGCAGAGGCTCAACCCACTGAGCCACCCAGGTGTCCCTGTGGAGAGGTTTTAAATGCTGCTCCAGTGAATGTAATGTGCTATCAGTTCTGAGAGCCAATGATTAAGTAGGTGTTAACATCTGAGATGGAGGTGATGGAATGAGGGTTGCTATTAATCATTTTCAGGCAACTCACCATCCTCACTTTCAGCTTTAGTTTGCTTCTTGAAAGATTCCATTTAGTTGCTTTATGGTAATATTTTTAAAAAATTTGCTACTCCTTTCAGAGGAAGTATATTAACTCCACTTTGCAGTTGTGGGAACCGAAGCTCTGAGAGCTAGACGAACAAACTCAAAGCCACGCAACTCTAAGTGATGAAAGAGTAACAGAAACAAGATCTGATCCCCATACCTGTGCTCTTCCTCAGGAGGCATGTTGGCACCCGGAGTTTGCCCCATTAATTACTCTGAATGGCCAGAGTATTTTTTATCTGGAGTGGCTTTGTAAGTGTCTCGCCTTGACTCTTCTAAAATCATTTTTATATTTTTAAAAACTCCTACAAATTCTAATGCACATGAAAAACCCCAATGCCTGGGATTTAAAAGGAACTTAAATGTTTGGTTTATGTCTTCAAAATATTGAACATTTTCATGTGTTTGGGATGATTTAATTCATAGTTAACTGATAGCCTTCTTTTGTCATATGGCAAGCTGCTTATTTTTGCTATTAGATGGCTATTAAATTTATAGTGCACTTTCAAAAGTAGGAATATTCAATTACCAAATAAGACAAATGAAATTAAGGTAATGTTAGACTTTTAGTCCAAAGTCTAATTTCCTCTCAGTGTGTTAGAGGATATTCAATAACGTTATGACCTTATTACAATATTGAAATGCCAGGTGTATTTATAAATGCCACGCTTATGTTATTGAGACAACTGCTTTCATTTAACTAATTAGTCAACACTTGCGAGCCCTTACTTTATGTAAAACATGTTTTCTAATCACTAGGAGATTGGTTCCTGATGTTAAGAGCTTTACCAAAGAAATTATGTAGGAAAAGAACGTGACGTTAGCATAGAAATTGTACTTTCATGTTAGCTTTAAAACATTGTTTATGCTTCAAGCTTAATATATACAGTAGCTTGTCTCTGATCAGCAAATTACGGCCCAGAAAAGTAAGTCCAGAAGGCTGAAATGGGCCCTTCACCTATTTTTTTTTTTTTTGAGATTTTAAAAATTTATTTATTGACCGAGAGAGCACAAGCAGGCAGAGCAGCAGAGGGAGAGGGAGAAGCAGGCTCCCTACTGAGCAGGGAGCCTGATATGGGGCTCAATCCCAGAACCCTGGGATCATGACCTGAGCCGAAGGCAGTCACTTAACCAACTGAGCCACCCAGGAACCCCACCTATTTGGTTTTAACCCTAATTTTGTTGTCGTTGATGGTAAAATGCGTATAACAAGATTTATTTTAAACATTATAAAATGTAGAGTTCAGTGGTACATTCATATTGTTGTGAATCCAGCACCACCATCCATTTCCAGAACTCTTTTCATTTTATAGAACTGAAACTTCATACCCATTGAACATAGCTCCCACTCTCCTCTCTGCCACGTCCTCTGGTGGCCACCATTCTCTGTGATTTTGACCACTCTAGATAGCTTGTATAAGTGGAATCAAAGAGTATATATGTTTTTGTGACTGGCTTATTTCACTTAGCATAATGATCTCAAAGTTCATCCATATTGTATCATATATCAGAATTTCCTTTTTTAGGGCTGAATAATAGCCTGTGTGTTGCTTAGCCATTTATCTGTGGATGGACACAGGGTTGCTTCCTTATTTTAGCTATTGTGAATAATGCTGCTTGGAACATGGTATACAAATATCTTTTTTTAAAAATTTTATTTTTTTCGGGATGCCTGGGTGGCTCAGTTGGTTTAGCAGCTGCCTTCGGCTCAGGTCATGATCCCGGCATCCTGGGATCGAGTCCCACATCGGGCTCCTTGCTCATCAGGGAGCCTGCTTCTCCCTCTGCCTCTGCCTGCCATTCTGTCTGCCTGTGCTCGCTCTCTCTCCCTCTCTCTCTGACAAATAAAAAAAAAAAAAAATTTATTTTATTTTTATTTTATTTTATTTTTATTTTTAAAATTCTATTTTTAATTTTTCGAGGGCGATCGTAGTCTTTCCCATATTGGTGATGCTATTCCCAACAACTGTGGGCAAGAGTTGCCAATCCTTGTTGGTTTCTGTTTCTTTTCTTTTCTTTTTAATAGTAGCCATCCTAATGAGTGTGAGGTGGTATCTCATTGTAGTTTTGATTTGCATTTTCCTAATGACTACTGATGCTGAGTGTCATTTCATGTCCTTACTGTTTATTTGCCTATCTTCTTTTGAGAAAGGTCTATTTAAGTTATTTGCCTATTTTTTAGTTGGGTTTGCTTTTTTGGTTGTTGAATGTTAGGAGTTTTGTACATATTCTGGATATTAATCTCTTATCCTCTGTTTTTATAGAGTTTTATTGGCACATAGCAATACCCACTCATTTACATATTATCTGTGACTGCTTTCCAATCGTAGCGGAATGGTCGAGACAGAGATCATATGGCCTGCAAAGCTAAAAATATTTACCTTGCAGCCTTAGTAAAGTTTGTAGACCCTCTTGGCCTAACTTAAGAAATTGATAAATGAAGTAGTGATTATTCAAATTTATTTACTGGCAGGAGGACTTTTTTTTTTAAGATTTTATTTATTTATTTGACAGAGAGAGACAAAACAGAGAAAGAGAGAGACAGACAGCACAAGCCGGGGGAGAGGGTGAGGGAGCAGCATGCTCCCTGCTGAGGAGAGAGCCCAATGTAGGACTCGACACAGGGTCACAACCCAGCCAGAGGCAGACACTTAACAACTGAGCCACTCAGGTGCCCCTGGCAGGAGGACTTCTAAGTATTAAACTTAAATTGGAAGAAAATGATTAATGTTCTGTTTGCATGTAACAAAATATATCTTACAGTAAGAAATTTTGCAGAATGGTGATTAGTGATTGATTTTTTTTTTTTTTTTAAGTGAAGACAGGCATGGTCTTTTGGCAAGCACTACAGAATTTTAACATATGATATTGGAATATATTTTAAAGAGAAGTTCTAAACTTCTCGTTCATGTGCTGGAGACACTTCCATGAAAAATGACTAATACATGGTTAGATATTTAGGAGCAAAGTTGAAGGAGTTGATTTCTAGGTTTTTGAGTCCATACCTACATTATGAGTTAAGTCTAACTGCCTTTATAACTTCTAGCAAGTGTTTTTGTTGTTGTTAAAGATATTTCATATCTGTAAGTTTTTAGTGTTCTAACATTAGTATGATAGTTGTTGTAAGGCTCTTTTTTTTTTTTTTTCTAAGACTGCTTTACTAAATTTTTTCTCCATCTGTTACAGTAAAAATAAACTAAAAGTATGGGAGAAAGAAGTTTCCCAGGACTATTTATAAAGGGCCAAATGTCTTCAGTTTTGCATATAAACTTCATATCTGAGGAATGAATCCCTTGGAAAAGCTTCTCAAAGACTGACTAGTCTTTAGAGAAATGCTAGAGTGAGCTTGGGTAATTTATTATTATTTTCATATAGCTTAGGTTCACAGTGTTCATAAATGTAAATAAGTTAAAACTATTTAAATGGGTTTAGACTTAAGAAAAAAGCTGAAGAGTGAAAATGTGGAGTAATTTGACAGAGTAAGTACTTTAATTGGGATGGTCATGTCAGTATTAAGACAGCAAAGAATGCCATGGCAGGAGAAAAAGTCTATTAAGCTCAGCTCCTACACAGCTAAAAACTTGGTACTATCTGTAAGTTTTAATACATTTTAAATCATGATAAATCCTTACTAAGGTCAGAATTTCCAGGTTTCATTGGCAATAAATTAAGGTATTTGGGTTTCGAATATGTGTTGTACCCTGTGTTGGGCAATATCCTGATTATATCTGTGTTTTTCATACACTTTGCCCACTGAAATTAGAGCTTCAGAGATAATGTACACAATTATAAAGTACCGTAGTCTTCCTCTCCCACCCCTTTATCCAGGGGGGATATGTTCCATATGTTCCAGCCTGCAGTGGCTGCCTGAAACTGGGGATAGTACTGAACCTTATATACACACCATTTTCCCCCTATGCATACACACCTGTGATAAAGTTTCATTTATAAGGTAGGCACAGTAAGAGATTAACCACATAACTGATCATAAAACAGAATAGCCATAACAATTTAAAGTTACATGTAGAGGTCACTTTTGGGCAACAGGTTGGAGCAATGGAACGTACCAAGGGTCCACAGAGACCGCTTGGATAAATACAGACAGGCCCATCAGGTGACACCCCCCCCCAAAAAAATATCTGTAGGTCCTAACTAACCAGTGGGCTACTTATAAACTGGCATAGTTACCCAAAAGGGAAAATTCCATACATCCCCAGACTTCCTCACTTTCCCTTTTTAAAAGCAGGCCCCGCCCATTGCCTCCTTGCAGTCTCTCCTCTGCTGTCCTAGGGCCTACCCTATTCAATAAACTTGCTCTCTCCTTTGTTCTGCTTCAGGTGAATTCTTCCACCACCCTCATGCCACTGGCTTCCGCTTGGTCCTCCCCTGACATTTGGGGGCCCCCATCTGATGGAGAAAGACACCAAATTATATGTAATAAAAGTTATGTGGATGTGGTTGGTCTCTCTCACTCCAGGTGTGCTCACGCGTGCACTCTCTATTCCCCGCCCCACCCTCCCCAAATACAGGACTGTACTCCCCCTTCTGGTGATGACGTGAGATGATAGAATGCCCTCCTGAGGAGGTGAATCAAGGTGCTTTATGCAGGCCTTGTGACGCAGGCCGTGTGGCTACACCTGGCCCTATGATGATCCCTCAGAAGGGGAATCTGCTGACTGCGGGCAACCAAAACTGCCCAAAGCGAAACCAGAGAAAACGGGGACTACTGCTGTCTGGTTAATAGGAGAGGTTTTTTTTGTTTGTTTTGTTTGTTTTTTTTTTTTTTTTGTTTTTTTTGGTAATTGCCTCAGACTTGCAGAAAATTACTTTGGACGGAATTAAGAGTGAAATGCCATGCTTGGGGGGAGGGTTGACTTTTGAAAATAACCAAAGTGGTTCAGGGGCAAGCCTTTGAAGTGGGGTTAAAAAAGCACCTGAATTATAATAGTTAGGGTCATGATGTGCCCATAATAATTCTGATTTTCTCTTTAGCGTGTAGGTTGACTTTAAACACGGTTAAACGCCAGTGACATCAGAATATATTTTTTAAATGGTAGTGTCATTGGGAAAAGTGCATTGTTTTTCAATGTGATTAATTTGGAGGATTAACATGAAGGCATGCATTCCACCGTACTTTAAAAATTTTAATATACCATTTCACTTTGAGCCTAAGTTACAGTTTCTGCACTTATACCAAGATATACTTATAAGGAAGTAGAGTTAAGATGCTGAAACCTAAATGGGACATTTATCACCAGGCCTTGAGGGTTTTCGTTTCTCTTACCTACATGCACACATGCTATTAGTTCTGGAGAAATGGAAGTGAGGAAGTATGAGATGACCCCAAGGGGAGAGTAGTGGTGACAGGAGCCAGAATTTTAACAGCTGCTACAGTTGTGTATCAGATCTGCTGGAAAAACAGGAAATTGAGTTGCTAAATTGGAACATGGCTACCACCCTACCATTGCCATGTTTAATGGATCTGCTATAGTTTCTAGACCAAATTAAGTCAGCAGTGGTCAAGATAATTATAAGAGCTGCTGAATTAATTATTTCCTTTGTGCTAAAGTGGAAGTGTCAGAGAGAGGAGCAACCCTTTGTTTCTTGTTCTTTTGTGCCTGCCAGTCAAGTATCATTGCTTTAATAGAATTAGGAAAGAGACAGGGTGAATGCCTTTTTTTTTTTTTTTTTTAAGATTTTATTTATTTATTTATTTGTCAGAGAGAGAGGGAGAGAGAGCGAGCACAGGCAGACAGAATGGCAGGCAGAGGCAGAGGGAGAAGCAGGCTCCCCGATGAGCAAGGAGCCCGATGTGGGACTTGATCCCAGGACTCTGGGATCATGACCTGAGCCAAAGGCAGCTGCTTAACCAACTGAGCCACCCAGGCGTGCTGAGACAGGGTGAATGTCTTAAAGGACCTCATGGTCTTAGTCAGCCCCCATATTCTCAGATATCCACGATTGGGTCTTTTGCTGACAGCAAAACTCCCGAGTGAAGTGTCTACTAGATTACGGGCATGGTTTCTTCCAGTCTTTAATTTTTATTTAAGATATCCATTCCCAGAAAGCAGCTAGATGCTTTAATTTCAAATGAAAATCTTTTTGCTCTCCTTTAGGAGAGCAAAGCTGGAGGTGGCAGAAAAAAGAATTTTAGCATATGAAAATAAACTAATTTTTAAATTTTCTGTTATGATCCCATGCTACCAGCCTTCTGCAGTTTTCCCTTTCTCTGAAAGAGGGCAGGTTTTACCATGATAGTTTTATTATCTGTGAACATTTCCCCCTGCAGGAAAGTTAGATATGACTTCTTTTGAAAGACAAACATGAATGATCTGAAAGGAGAAATAGACTGATTTTCCCGTCATATATTTTTTAAAGATTTTATTTATTTATTTGACAAAGAGAGACACTGGGAGAGAGGGTAAACAAGCAGGGGGAGGGTGGGAGAGGAAGAAGCAGTCTTCCTGTTGAGCAAGGAACCCAATTCGGGGCTCCGTCCCAGGACCCTGGGATCGTGACCTGAGTGGAAGGCAGATGCTTAATCACTGAGCTACTCAGGCACCCCTTCACCTCACATTTTAATTGGGACAAATTTTTATCTAGAACTTATTCCAACCTGTAATTTACTCCAGTTTACCATATATCATTTTTGAAATGCAACCTTGTCTGAAAGGAGCAATGTCTACCTTATGTCTAATTGTCTGTGATCCTGTGTGTATGTAGAAAGGAACATAGGAAATTCATTCTTAGATGATACTAAGAAAATTTAGGTCTGAAGTTTGTGTTGGTATGCTTGTGAAGCCTAGGATCTTTCTCTTTTCTTTTTTCTTTCTTTCTTTCTTTCTTTTTTTTTTTTTAAATTTGACACAATAAAGCAGGGGGAGCCACAGTGGGAGAGCGGAAAGCAGACTCCCTGCTGATCAGGGAGCCCAATGTCAGGCTCCATCCCAGGATCCTGGGACCTTGACCTACGTCATAGGCAGCTGAGTTAGCCACTCAGGCATCCTTAGAGTTTTTCTAATCATATTCAGGATTTCATATATATGTTGGGGATGCACCACTTTCGATTTTCATGTTTTTGTGAATCATAGTGATTTAGGACACTAAGCAGATTATATAAGTTTGAATTAATGTTCTAAAAGTTATCTGAAGGTGTTCAAGGGATATTTGCTATAATTTTTGGTAAACCAAATCCATTTATTTATTTATTTTTTTATTCTTCCAGATATTAAGCACATCAAGTTGGTGGTGATGAATATTTGAATATCATGGATTTGGATTAGTAAAATTTAAGCAAGGTAGAGACAAAGTGTCTGGAACCCTACAGATCACTGGAGTGGTTTGAACACGAAAACACTGTTGGTGTCAGCATTGGGATACTAAGAAATGATGGGTTGTGCTGAAGGTATACACAACTTGGGAGGCAGGGGAGCAGTACCGTGATGGCTGTTTAATTCCATCTTTTACCATCTGTTGATCTTCACAGGAAATTTCATAAGATTTCCAGTCAAGAAGCAGTTTTTAAAAATTCTGGCACTTGGTCATTTTGTTTTAATAGTTAAAAGCTATCTTGAATGCCTTGCTCTCTGAATCAAACTTAGTCAAAACCTCTGCTTATTGTGCTGATGAGTCATTCTGGTGTGTGATATGTGTGACTGGTGAGGAACCTGCCTTTCTTGGGCTGAGTTGTGGATGCTCTTGCACACATTCTCTTAGGAGAATTTCCTCAAAATAAATGAAGCCCTATGTCAAACATTCTTGAGGAGTGAGAAAAGAAGGGGTGTGCTTTGCAATTGAGAATGGTGGCTTTCTCCCTTAAACTTAACACTGATAATTAAAACCAGTTTTCATTCAAAGAGTAAAAAAAAACAAAAACCAAAAAACCAAAACCAAAAAAAACCACCCAAAAACCAACCCCCAAAAACCCAGTGTTCATTGATATATGCATTTTAACCTCTAAAAGTGAGCTATGTCAGGGTGCTGGGGTGGATCAGTAGGTTAAGCATGATTGAACCCACATCAGGCTCCCAGCACAGTGGGGAGTCTGCTTCTCCCTTTGCTCCTCACCCTGCTCTTGTGCTCTCTCTCTCTCTCTCAAATAAATAAATAAAATCTTAAAAAAAAATCAGCTATGTCAAAGCAGAAAAAATTTCTCAAGTATTGGGTTTTAAAATAAGATGGGGAAATTTGAAAGAAATCATACCCTGTATATATGCAATCTCATTTTTCATTTTATATTTAAATATATTAAGTGTATCTCAGTTGTATATAGTACTCATTTACTTGAGCCCTTTGTGATCTGCTTATGTTTTTACATTACTGCTTTATGGAAAAAAATCAAAATTTTTGGGTTATGAAGGGGACTGTTTCCTAGCTTTTACCCCTTTCTTCACTTAGCCAAGTAGATACACTCAGTGCTAAATGGAAATGTAGAGATAATTAAGTTTTTATTTGGGGATATAGATGAAGAAAGGAACAAGAAAATGGACAATATGTTCGATGAGTGGAAAAATGAAGAATAGAACAGTCTCTGGTGGTGAAAGAAAAGGCAGTGGTTTTGCTAGTTTAAGCAGTTTGAGGCTTGAAGTCTTTAATTTCTTAGGCTCATTTGGTAACTCCGGTTTTGTTAGTTTGTGAAACAGTACTGTGATCTTAGATTATTAAAGAGCATTTTCTGCCAAAGACCATGTATAACCTCTTCAAAAGTACCATATATGCATTTGGGGGGAGAGATTCCATCCAAAATATCATTGATAATTATTCTGATGACAGTAATACTTTACACTGGTGTTTGTAGGTCACAGCACTTACTTATTATTATTATTATTATTTTTTTATTACTTATTATTTTTTAATAGGAAGTATATCCAAATGGCACAAAATTCAAGAGAAAAATGACCAAGTAGTGAGAGACCTCTGTCTAGTGACTTGGTTCCTGGCATCTAGGTTTTCTAAGGCAATCAGTGTCACTAGTTCTTTTGAATCCTGGTAGGATGCTGTTTACCAGTGCTGTCCAATGGAAATATAATGAGAACCACAAATACAGTTTAAAAATTTTTAAACTCTACATTAAAAAATTCAGTTTAAATGGTATATTACACGAGACAAAGTTAACATGATTCTGGTTCTATAAAACATGCATGTTGTCTTTAACAAAATATTTTGCACTGAGTCAGTTTTGAAATTTAGTTACATAAAAAATTCTTAATCACACTAGCTACATATCCAGCGTTGAAAAGCCTTATATAATTATTGGCTACCATACTGGAGAGTGCATCTCCTTACACTCAGGAGCAAATGAATGCATGTGTACATATTGTTTCTTATACACCGTGCTGCTTTGTACCTTGCTTTTTTTACTTAATCATATAACTTGGTAATTATTCCATTTCACTACATAAAGGGCTCTATTTTTTCCCCCTGGTGTGTACTGTGTCTTTATAGGGATGAACCATGACTTCTATAACTAGTCCCCTGTTGATGGATTTATTCCTCCCACCACCACTCTTTGCTATTACTAAGCGGTCATTTTAGCATTCTTTACACAGTTTACAGTTTACTCAGCTAATACACTTTCCTGGTATGTTTAATTAAGCTAACTAGATTGTGAAAACCTAGAAGGCAGAGGCCACGTTCTTGGCTTCTTTTGTGTATACTGCTGGGTTTTAATTTAATTTCCCACATGTACCTAGACACCTAATGATGAGTTATCGGATAGGTATTATTTGAATTTGTGTGAACCTGAGCAAGAGGTCAGTGTTGGGGATGAAGACCAGTGGATTACTTGTTCACTGGAGAGGTAAAAGCTTAGTTACAGAAAACGTCAAACTGAGTATTTAACATTCGTTTTTGCAGCTGTTAGTCAAAATGAATGGTTAAACCACCATCAAATGCCACACAATTTAAAGAGCTTTTGTAAATCTCTTAGGATTCTATTTCAAAATTCCATTGTTAGTCTGATAGTATCTTTTAGCATTATGCCCTGCAGTGGTGTTTATAAGAGAAATACACATTCCATTAGCAGTATAAGTGAAAATTCTGAGTAATGTTTCAATCTCAAACTTAGACAAAACCAAGTATTTTGCCATCATGGGGAAGAATGTTTAACAGGACATAAGTACTCAACGGTTATTTACAGCCTAAATATCTCATTTAAATAATGACAGAGTAACATTTGATTTATAGAATATAGGTTTTGAGAATGAAGCAATTAGTCATTAACTGCATGATTAGTGCATAAGAATTCCACCAATTTGTGTCAAGACTCTAAAATCTTGACAATCTAGAAGAGCCTTGTTATTTTGATTCACTTATTTTACTGGTGTAAGCAATTAGCTTTTTGATGTGAACAATAGTAGCTAAAGAATAAGAACAAATAATAAAGGGTGTTTTCTGCCAGCTCATGAAAGAAGAGTTTGAGAATTTAAACGTATCATGTGTGGAAGAAATTAAATTGTTGAAAAATCAGTATGAGTGCTGTTTCTCCCCAGTATTTTTGAAAGTTATATTTCAAGATGTGTACAAAACTGCAAATATTACAATAGAAAACAAATTTGTTCTTTTTATTTTTCTAAGAATGTTTTTGGCAGCAAGTCGACATTTTACATGGTCTTCAAATGAAGTTCTAAGCCAGAACTCATCAGAAAAAAACAAAAACAAAACCTTGAAAAAGTAAAAGTTTAATGTATGTCCAGGTGTACGGCATTGCATAAAGCATTTTAAGCGAGGCTACTTCTCTCCATTTAACTCTGCAGTCTACTTTATAGTTGTCCACTGTGGTAAACCAGTGCTCCTGGCTCTCAGGAATTTACCAGCATTATTTTTGGTTTCAAATAAAACTGGTCCATCCAGAAGCCAGAATAACACTGTTGCATAATGAACTCAGTGATGGAAGATTTAGGGCCTGATCTCTGTTCTGCCACTTGTTGTCTGGGTACTTTCTTTCCCTCATTGGGCCTCCATTTCCTCTGTGGTGGAAGAAGATAATTACAGAGCATGAAAGTTCGGAAGTAACACCAGCGCAAATCAGGCTTTCAGTTTTTGCTTGTTAAATTATAAACATTACCTGTTTTTAGGAAACCGCTTCTTGTCATGCTGACATTGTTACCGTACTAAATGGAAACCAAGGAGCGAGAGAACGTGTCTGTTCTCATTTTTCTCTCCCAGGAAATGGAAGATGGGGTTGGTTTTCTTCATCAGTCCCCCATGAAAGTCTCTGTGCCAGGTGCAGGGAAGTTATTCTTGGAACATTGAATATAAAATGGGTATGAATCTTAATGAAAATCACAATTTTTAGAGGAGAAAATTGTTCCCTCTGAAATTAGGAATATGTTACCAAGGTGATTGCAATTCTGATTGTTTCTTCTCTTTGCCATTGTGGGAATTGCCTCATATTTTAGTATTTTACTTTTCTTCTCTGTAAGATGAGAGTAACTCAAACTGTATTTCTTTGATTTTGTTAGGAATGATAAGTAGTGACTGAAAATTTTCTGTTGTAATGTCATATACAAGAACATCATTCAAAAGAGGGAATGGGAATTTGAGATGCTATTCTAAACATCCTAAACATATTGAAGAATTTTTTTTTTTTTTTTTTACATAGTGATGACAGTGACTATATCATTTAGGATGGGAGGCTAATGGGCAACATTTGTTCTAGATTGTATAAAGCTGTAACTCTTCAGGTTCTGGTGGCAGCATATTAGCATGGTCTGAAAGTTAACCTTGCATGCTCTTGTCTAAAACCCTTTATTAGAGCAAATACAATTAAGTAGTCTTATTAATGTTTCTCTGGGTTTGCTGTTTTTTGGTAATACAAGAATATTTTTCATATTCTTGCAGGTAAGTTTGAATGTTAAAAAAAGACTATTCAGAATTTTTTTTTAAGATTTTATTTATTTATTAGAAAGAGAGATCACAAGCAGGCAGAGCAGCAGTCAGAGAGAGAGGGGGAAGCAGGCTCCCCACTGAGCAGAGAGCCCAATGCAGGGCTCGAGATCATGAGCCGAGCCCAAGGCAGAGGCTCAACCCACTGAGCCACCCAGGCACCCCAAGACTATTCAGAATTTCTTAACATAATTAAGATCTTTTCTTAGTAAGTATAATGAAGAATTTTAGGCAGAATGAATTATACTTATGTATAGACTCTACACTTGGAAAGTTTCTTGAGCATTAAGGTATTCCCAGTAAATTTTCTTTTAAATAATGTGTTTTACAAGATAGTATGTAAAATAATATGGAACCTTAGTTACTTAAGGGTTTGAACAAATATTTTTAAAATCAGATTTCCACTAATTAAAAGGATCAGGGTTATAGTAGTTTAGGAACAATGGGCAGTGGCTCATAGGACTGGTTATACAAGCATGAGCATTTACTGAATACTGACTATTCACCAGGTACTACGTCAAGTGCATTACAGGTGCTAGTGCATTTAATAGTCATTAATCACTCTGTAAAGTAGATGTAGTTGTTGTCCAGATTGTGTAGAAAAGGAACTGAGGCTTCCAGTGTAATTTGCCCAGGGTCACACAGCCAGGCAGTGGCAGATCTGAGTGGAACCCAAATGTCATTTAAAATCCATTTGGTTAGACCACTTTGCATCTGTTCTCCTGTTCCCCACCCCTTCCCCCCAGAACGGCCAGTGGTGGCCAAGGCAGTATAATAAATAATAGTAGGAGTGACAGTAAATGGGGACTAAACACTTTTTTGCTGATTTTTTTCTGATTACAAAATTGACATGCTTATTATAGAATATTTAACAGCAATAGGAATATGTAAAGAAAAATCATCATTATCCAGGCTACCTGGAGAGATAACAATTGTTAACATGATTTGAATTTTAGCATTTCCCAAGGTGCTGCCGCCATCACCACCTTCTTCTTCTTCTTCTCCTCCTCCTCCTCCTTCTTCTTCTTCTTTTTTTTTTTTTTTTTTTAGAGAGGGAGGGCATGATTGCACACAGGGAGGGGCAGAGGGAGAGAGAGAATCTCAAGTAGGCTCCACTTGCATCATCTGGAGCCTGCTGGGAGGCTTGAGGTCATGACCTTAGTTGAAATTATGAATCCAAGGCTTAACCGACTGTGCCGCCCGGGTGCCCTTCCAAGCTGCCTTCTGAATAAGATACAAGTCAACTTGTTTCCTGTAAGAACAACTTCCATGGTCAAATAATTTTGTGATTGTATGAGTGAAACACAGTCTGTTTTCTTCTCTTAAAGTCTTCTCAGGGATTTTAATAGAATATACAGAATGGACTTCCAACATGAAAACATTGAAAGTAACATTTTCCAAATCTGTTTTTCAGAAGAACAGTGACTTATCTCTTAAAACCAGTGCACTTTCAGATAAAGTTTAGGTAATGCTGTGGATAGAAATGCATCCTTCTAGACTTCTCAATGGTTGGATTTTTAACTGTGTGTATTAGTTTCATATTCTTTTTCTTCAGGATTATAAGTTATTTCAGTTATTTGAAACACATTTAAAAATGTTTTTTTTTGTGGGACACGTGGGTGGCTCAGTTGGTGAAGCATCTGACTCTTGGTTTTGGCTCCTTGTCACTGGGCTTTGTCCTCTGCAGGGAGTCTGCTTGAGATTTCTCTCTCTTCTCCCTGCATCCTTCCCCCAACTCATGCTTGCTCATGTTCTCTCTCTAAAATAAATACATCTTTTTAAAAATTGCTTTTTGAGGGGTGCCTGGATTGCTCAGTGGGTTAAGCCTCTGCCTTCAGCTCAGGTCGTGATTTCAGGGTCCTGGAATTGAGCCCTGCATCGAGCTCTCTGCTCAGCAGGAAGCCTGCTCTCTCCCTCCTCCCCCACCCCCCGCCTGCCTCTCTGCCTACTTGTGATCTGTCAAATAAATAAATAAAATCTTTAAAAAAATTGCTTTTTGAAATAGTTGTATAACAAAACTTTTGTTTGCCTGTGTGTGTATTTACATTTTTTTAAAAAATTTTTACCTGTTAGTGTTAGACATTTGGGTTATTTCTAGTGAAATCATTAACTGTGCATGAGAGGGTATAAGTTTTAGATTTGGGTGAACATAATCCCAGAACTGAAAGACTATAAAGTCTGCAGCAGTGAGGAAACCAGCCCCAGAGTTTTTTTACAGTTAGAAACTGAAAGTTTTTGCAAGTTTCAGAGAAATCTGTGTGGAAGGTCCTGTGACTTGCCATCAGGGAGAGACATGCCAAAGAAAGGACATTCTTAGAGGGAAATAGAAATACAGATTTTTTTAGACTTAGGGTAGGGTTATGCCCCAATAAACCCATCATAAATTGAAAATCTAGGATGTCAAAAATGCATTTAATACAGCTAACTTAGTGAATATCATAGCTTAGTCTAGCTTACCTTAAAGGTGCTCAGAACACTTACATTAGCCTACAGTTGGGCAAAATCATCTAATACAAAGCCAATTTTGTACTAAAGCATTGAATATCTCATGTAACCTATTTTTTAAAGGTTGTACTTATTTATTTGACAGAGGAGAGCGAGCACAGACAAGGGTCACAGCACAGGGAAAGGGAGAAGCAAGCCCCCTGCTTAGCAGGGAGCCTGATGCCGGCTTGATCCCAGGACCCTGAGATCATGACCTGAGCTGAAGGCAGACGGTCAACTGAGGCCCCATCTCATGTAACATATTGAATTATGTACTGAAAGTGAGCAACATGATGGTTGTTAAGTGTATCAGTCATTTACAGTGGTGATCATATGGCCACTGGGACCTGTGTCGCCCCTGCCCCACGTCACTAGAGAGTATCTCTACACTGCATACCTTTATCGCTTCTTGGCCTTTTGGCTAAGATCAAGTGTAGTCTATACTTGAACCTGTAGCCTGGGAGAAGATCCAAATTCAGAATTCGAAATATGGTTTCTACTAAGTGTGTATTGCTTCTGTACCGTCATAAAGTTGAAAAATTGTAAATCAAACCACTCTAAGTCAGGGACCATCTGTAGTCAGTTATTAGAGTAAGCTGGGAGGTTGGGTATTTGTGTGTGTAATTACCTGCTTGGTCTGGAAGTACTGTATACGTTTTTTCAAATGCAGTCTGTGTGGTCCCTGGGCCAGGCTTGGTCTTTTCCCAACAGCGCTGGGGAAGGTTGGATACAAGAGTTCTGGTTATTAATTTTTGCTGTGGTCAGGGAGGATGAGAGCTGGAAATCTTGGGCTCCCCTGAAGGATGAAGAAGCTGAGCTTTAGGACGAGTATGGATTTTGAGAGGACGGGGTGTTTGAATTAGTCGTGGAGGATTGGGTTTGAAACTACTGAATAGGTAACCAAGTATAACAAGAATAAGGCATCATCCAGAAAGTATCAACAGTTCATTAATTTTGTTTTGTTTTCATTCAGCAGATATTCCTTTAGAGCTTACTATGTGTCTGGTGCCCACCAGGCTGGGCACTGGCAGCTAATTGTATTGAAAATATTACGATATGGTGCATGGAAAATGTATTCATGGAATAAAATCCCTTTGTCTGGATTGAAAACATGATTCAGTCTTATTAAAAATACACATCTTTGAACAACTTCCAAGGCAGTGTAAACAATACTCTCTCTGTTTTAAAATAAGGAAAGTCCAAATCTCTGAAATGCCAATTACTATGCAGTTTTGAGTTTTTTTTTTTTCCTTTTTTTTCCCCCTTGGTTAACATCATGTCTGGTTTCTCAAATGCCTTAATGAACCTTTTCAGAATCTTTATGCAAATATAGAAGTTGTAAATATGTATGCGCCCTTTCTCCACCCCCTTAACACTTTCCCCGAAGAATAATTCTTCTCATTGGACTTTGAGAAGTTGTTAGCACTGACTTTTCTTAGCCAGAACCAAGTGTCAAAACTGTCTTTCTCAGCCTGGGATTATTATTGTGAGACTGGAGAATGCTGCCTTCACTAGGGCAGTGGATTGCAAGGTCCAGTGAGGTGCCAAAGGGAAAATTCCTAAAGGGAGTATCCAATAACCCAGGAGGCCTGAAGATCATTGCTATGGCAGCGAGAGGTGGTTCTGGCCTATTCCTTGCGTGGCTGGGGCTCCCAGGCCCCTGGCTCAGCAGGCATGGGACAGAGCTGCCAGTTTGATGTCAGGGGACGATGGAGCTTATTCTTCTTCTGACCAGACTCTGGCAGTCACCTTTGTTGCCTTAAGTAGTAAGTTATCTGTGTGAAGTGACAAATCAGAGGCATTCCGGGAATAGTCTTGGGGCTATACATTTCAGCGAGACCTGGTGTTCAATCCTGGCTCACCCACTGAATAGTTAGGAAAATTTGGACAAATTAACTTCTGTATATCTGCTTGCTTGCCCATTCATTCATTCATTCATTCATCTGAAAATGAGTATACCTATCATAGACTCGTGCCTGGGGTTAATTGGATGTATTTATATGTAAAACCATGAAATACTGACTAATACAACTCCTTACCTATGATATTAATTTCACAAATGTCTATAGCTAAATTATTAACATTTTTGAACATCAGCATATGAAAGTTTGTAAGTTTGGTTTAAGCTGCCCACTCTCAGTTTTTATTCAGTATATTAGTGGTTCATATTTGATTAAGGATCATTGTTTCCCAAATATAAATAATGCTGTTTTGTAACTCATCAGTTCTTAGAATGTGATTCTTTCTAAGCAGCTTTTCTGGCCCTTTACAATCACTAGAAAAGGCTCTACCTGGTAGATGTGGAGATAATGAGCACACAATGTATTTATTGTAAACCTTTATCCCTTTCTCCTCTAGGAAAAAAAAAAACAAAAAACTAAGTCTATCATGGGCAGTGGTTCCTAATGAAAAGACTTTATCTTTGAGCCTACAAGACAGTCCCCTCATGTATAAGAAGACAAGATTTTTATTTTGTAGCTTCCCTATCCACAGCGCAGATTCCATTCCTTTTTCAGGAAACTGAAGCAGCAGAGTACAGGCCTAGAACCTCCCACTATTTGTCACATACTTCCCAGATCTGTAAACCATAATCAGCCCCTTTATATTAAAAATGGTATCTAAGATGAGACCTACTTATGCCTTGTTTGTTGATAATACATGTCTTAAAGTGAGTCTGTTTGAATAAGTTAGCATTTCCTGTCTAAATTCTTGATGAGGTTAGTTCTCTTGACCGCACACATTCTCTTGGGTATGGAGTGTGAGGCGACATCAGCATGAAGGTGTTCTTTCTCAGTGAGCTTGTTGGTGCCATATTCTTGTCATGCCGGATTCATTTCCACATGGATACGCATTCAATTAAAAATTGTTAATGCCATTTCCAAAGAAAGACAGATGATTACTTTGGTCATAAAGAAGTAAACAGCTGCATTTTTCCTCATTAAGGTTTTCGAATCAGGTTATCACTGGTCATAAACTATTGAAAATTGGTGAGAACTGTCAAGGTCATAGAGAAAGAATCTGTGATCAAAGAAGAGGGGAGCCCACTATAATCACATTTTGAACTGGTGTGCATTTTCCAATAAATACAAGCATTCTTACTGAGACTGGCTGCTATTTGAACAGTATGAACACTTGTCATGCATTACCATTTTGTGATTTCAGAGATGTAGACAATTTAAAGATTTGTCAAGCATCGTTGAGTTCCCAGACATTACTTGTATATTTAATGAAAATAACAGTATCTTGTTCTTTGCACTAGACTGTTCCAAATAGGAGGGAGTTCATAGTTTAAAAAAAAAAAACAACAAACCTAAGGGCAAAATTAGCAGTTCCTACCCACCCCCACCCCTCCATACCTACCTATCTCTGAAATAACTAAACAAAAACCTTTCCAAATCTTCCATTTTTTAAAGTGAAGGACACACTTTAAATGAGAGTCAGTGAAAACCTGTCCTCAGGATTATACACAATAGAAACATATCAAGTGTCTGAACAATTTGTTTCCTTTTCTACTTAAAATGCACTTTGTGTTTGACATTTTGGCACATTTCCTGACATTGCTGAGCATTCATTGCATTTTTCCAGTTTTTCCAGTTTGATTAAAAAGAATTTCTACGTTGTCAACCTTGATGGTTTCCAGTCTGATAAAGGAAAATGATTAGGATTATTTTAAATTTTTATTTTTCTAGATCATTACTGAATTTGAGAAACTTTTCAAATGTTTACTTTTCATTTGCTTTTCTTTTAAAAATTCACTTCATACTTTTATGTTTCTGTTTTCCTCTTATTTTGTAAAAGCTCTTAATATGTATTTTACACTAAATATGTAAAATCTTTTGTGTTTTGCATTCTAAATATTCCCCCAGTTTTATCATTTGTCATGCAGCTTTGTTTATGGAAGCATTTTTAGTGTTCTAGTTTTATATTAGAGGTAATTCTGTGTGTTTTCCTTTGCTTTGTTTAGAAATGCATGTATGTTAAAAGTCTTTAAAATATTCTTTTTAGGGGTGCCTGGGTGACTCAGTCGGTTAAGCATCTGCCTTTAGCTTAGGTCATGATCCCAGGGTCCTGGGATCAAGTCCCTCGTTGGGTTTCCTGCTCAGCAAGAAGCCTGCTTCTCCCTCTCCCACTGCCCTGCTTTCGTGCTCTCTGTCAAATAATAAAATCTTAAAAAAAATTCTCATCTTAAATTTATGATTAAATATTTGACAGAAACAAACTGAAGTTTATTCTTTTGTGATATGAGGTAGAATCTAAATTTAAAAAAAAGTTTCCTCAACATAATCTATTGAACAGTTTGTCTTTTCCCCACTGATTTGAGATGGCATCCTTATATATTAAATTTATTTTTATTCATGTGTTAGTGGGCATTGCATTCCATTCCATTGATTTTTCTGCTTTCCTATCAAAATGTTTTGCTTGTGGTGTTTCTATATGTTTTAATGATCTGGTAGAGTAAGTCATAATGGCCAATGTTCTTTTTAGAAATTCTCCTGGCTGCTGTCTAACATTTGTTTCTTCACACTGAAGTTAGAATTGGAAATGAGAATTGACTACTTGCATTCAGCTTCCACATAAATTTCTAGGGAATTGCTATTGTAACTACCCTTTTTTGAATCTTCTCATTCAAGAACATGTCCCCAGTAACTATTTTCTTCCCCTTCTGTCTCACCTCTCTCACAGAACACAAGCTTTTACTATTAGGAAGACATTTACTATTAGGAAGAAAGATTTTACTATTTGAAGCCTATGAAGGCATACCCTATGTCAAGAGCAAATCATCTTGAGGGCTACTGAATTATCCAGATATCTTCAATAAAGTGATTTACATTGTTATGGTAATATAGTCAGTGGGTCCCTGATCAGTATCAATTGGGAACTTGTTAGAAATGGAGATTTTCAGACCCCCCTCCTGACCTGCTTAATCAGAAAGTGCGAGGATGGAGCCCAGCAATCTGTTTTAATAAGCCCTCTAAGTAATTCTGATGCATGGGAAAGATTGAGACCACTGGAGTAGTGGACAGAGAACAGCTTTGTAGTCACATAGTCTGCAATCTCACTTTAGGTCTTTATCCAGATGTAGTTTTGAGTAAGTGACTTGTATATTTAAGTCTGGATATCCTCAGCTGTAATATGGGCTATTGTGAGAATTATCTGTATCATAAACAGAGGGTATAGACCATGAGTAGCTATTGTTATCAGATTGCTTTCTATTGAGGGCTGCAGTAGTGTACAATATGAGTTTTAGATAATAGGGCTAGTATGTAGCGGAAGAAGGGAAAGCCTGGAAAATAAGGGGTATTGCTGGTTTTGACGGGTTCTAGATAATGGGTGGTTGCCCAGGAGGGCCTAAAAATGCCTGCTCTGGGGTGGTGAGGATAAACACTCTGTCTTGTTCAAGACTGGCACTTTCTAAGTGGGCAGACACAGTAGGCCACTGTTACTGAAATCCCTGAATTTCATTTTAGCGATATGTGTGGGATTAAATTATTATAGTCCCGCTGTTACATTGAATAAAATAAAATTCTGACCTATTTCTCTAGTTTTAAAATCTCTGTCATAGCAAGTTTCTAAGAAATTGGAGGAAGGATAACTAGAATACACAAGTGAAATAAGGATAAATATCTTCATTCAAATGGTAACGATTAATACACAAAAGTAAATACATAGAACCTTATCAGTCACTGGGAAACTGGAAGAATGTTAATTTACTCAACATCAGTAAATTACTTTATTCCAGAGCGTGGGCTAGGTAGAGGCCATAAAATGCTGAATATAAGTTTTAGCTATGGCTCTTGAACTGTATAAACCATTGGGTGGTAGAAATAGCCAAGTGATGTGATAGAGTTTATGGCAAGGCTAAGAATAAAGTGCAAGAGCCCCAGAGCTTCTCGGAAGAGGGAACTCTTGAGCTGATTTTGAAGATCTACCACAGAAGAGGTATGTAGAAAATGCTGTAAGAACTTACTCAGTGATGAGTTCTGCTTAAAGGCACTAAGGGGTCTTATGATGTAGGTGACTTGAAAGATGAATGGACATTACCAAGCCAGAAAAGGAAGATGGATATTGTATATGAAGACATAAACACACCAGAGTACCCTGAGTATTAGAGAATGTGGAATAGTCCAGTGTGAGTACAGCATATAGGCTGAGCAGAGATGGGTGAGGCTACAGGTAAAACTGGGCCTGATTATTCAAGTTCTCCTAAGATTATAGTGGACTGAAAGACTTTTTGTTTAATATTTTGTCTTGTTTTTGGATAAAAGTATTATATCTTAGTTCGTGCTAGGTCTTTTTTTTTAAATTTGCTGTTACACTCACATTAGATAAGGGATTTATGAGTTTAGAAAACATTGTGATACAAATTCATGCTCATATAACACAATTTTACTTATTTATTTTAAAGTTTTATTTATTTGTCAGAAAGAGCTCACAGGCAGGGGAAGTGGCAGGCAGAGGAAGAGGGAGAAGCAGGCTCCCCACTGAGCAAGCAATCTGATGTGGGACTCCATCCCAGGACCCTGGGATCATGACCTGAGCTGAAGGCCAATGCTTAACTCATTGAGCCATCCAGGCGCCCCTATAACACAATTTTAGTTTGGGTCTTATTCAGCCTTTTCTCAGTATTGAAGACTTTCAAGCTATGGGTTCAAAAATTGGTTGATTTAAACAAAGCCTCTTCTACTGGTGTCAGGGCCTGGAGTTATTCTTGTTACCTGAATCTCCACTGTTAAGTGTACTCTCAGCATCCAGAGACCAGGTCTTCCTCACGGAGCACATAGAGGTTTTTGGTTGCTGGAGCCCTGCCCTGAACTTGAGGCAATTTGGCTGGGTCCTGACTCCCTGGCTAGCTCAATTTTTCCTTCTGGAGCCTGGATTTCTGTGGCCTCTGTAACCAGCTGTGAGCCTGCTATGAATTAGACCAGTGTTCCCCCTGCCCTGCCCCCCAAACATTGACCACATCCCCAGCCTAACTTCTACACATAGCACAAGTGCCTTGAGACCTTGGCTCTTGGGTTTCATCTACCAAGTGGTATCCCTTTATTATAATACAGATGCTCAAACCTGTATAAATACATAGCAGATCTGGGGGAGTTACCTTGACTTCAGGCCGCACATCCTAGTCAGCCCTTTTTATCCCTAAATCCCAACTCTGCATATTATTCACTTTTACCCTGAGTAGAAGAAACTTATTTGTGTATTATAAGGATTATAAGTTGCTTAATCCTGTGTGCTCTTACAATATAGTGTTCTTTTTAATTTCCATTTCTTGATGTTCTAGTTTAGTCCTGGGCTATTTTGATAGCCCCTTCTTGCTCCTAGTTTTTATTTTCTTAAGATTTAATATGCTACAGTATTTTCAAACTATGAGTATCAGGCACTATCAGGCACCCCTCGTCTCTCCATAAAGTTCTTTTTGCCTGTGTAGTAAAGGCCAAACTCTGGAGTAGGCATTGGGAAGGCGTGGATGCCTCATTCTAACTTTCCTTTCTGGCCTCCTCTCCCACTGTCTCTTTCCACCTAATTCTTTTCAGACTTGGGATGTGGACTGTGACTCTTCTGCATACTGGGGAGTTTCAGCCTCCTTGTTTCTGGTTAGAGTTTCTTCAGTGTGGAATTCTACTGGCCCAACTCACTGCCCAAAGGAATCCACACATTTTTCAAGGCCCAATTCCAAATTCCACCTTTTCCTTGAAGATTTTACAGATCCTCAAGCCAGATTTATTTCCTCTTCCCTTTTGCTTTCATAGTACTTTACCTCTAAGTCTGTCAGACCTTTCTGTCTTCTATTTGTGTTTTGTTTATAAGCTTGTTTTTCTCACTAGGTTGTAAGATTCTTTTTTTTTTTTTAAAGATATTATTTATTTATTTGACAGAGAGAGATCACAAGTAGGCAGAGAGGCAGGCAGAGAGCGGGGGAAGCAGGCTCCCCGCTGAGCAGAGAGCCCAATGTGGGGCTCCATGACATGATCTGAAGGCAGAGGCTTAACCCACTGAGCCGCCCAGGCGCCCCTAAGTTGTAGGATTCTTAGAGCAAGATACATTCATCTTTTTGTCCATGGTAGCATTTGCTACTTTATTGATTCCTTTTATCTACACTAGTATTTGTTCATGTTATTTTGTCCTGTGTAATGGGTTTTTCATAATTGTTTTGTCCATATTAGGATTTTGGTGGTCTAAGAAACCTAGTTTAGGCATAGAGGGATTGCAGTGGAGAAAACCACTGTTTCTTTTCCTCCTCTCCCTCAGGTATATATGACAGATAGACGAATCTGGAAGAATGCTAGGTAGGGGCTGTGTGAAGAGGTATGGTTTGGGAAGGAATACTCCCCATGGACATTTAACTAGGTTAATTGTAATGCTTTGTTTAAAAATTGTTTGAAAATCATAATCCTTATCATTTATTAATATTGTTAATATAAAGTGGCAGCACTTTCACATACACTAACTCAGCCTCTGTAACACCACCATGGGGTTCATGTTTTATCTCTTTATATAGGAGGAAACGCTGAGGCTCATACAGTTTTCTTAACTGAGATTAATCAGGAAATAGAGGTTTTCCTGGGAGGTCTGCCTGATTCCAAAGCCAACATTCTTCATCACTGTGATTCTCCTGCTTTACAGGAGCATGGGAAAGTGTGCATTTCTGACCCCATCTTCCTGTACAGAGATCAAATCAAGGTTAGCTTCAAGATCAGCTCATAGTAGAAAAAGTGGTTTCAGTGTGTACCTTTCTTCAAATTATCAGCCTGTAGACGCTTAAGATGTCAACAAAGTAAATTAACTTATCAAGTTGAATTATAAATAAGAGAAGTTAAAAATGTAAATATTGACTCCAAAACATTTATATAATATATAGTCAGCAATGGACAAACACAAAGAATTAATTGATTTTGGTATTTCTTTCTTCACTATATGACTGAACTGGTAATTAAGAAGCCTATTGAAGAGTGGTAGATTTCCGAGAACAGTGAGAATTTATCCATTTTTCTAGAGTTGGGAGTGGATTTACTTTCAAATGGAGAAGAAGTTGAGGTATATGATTGAGGTATATTTTATACTCAAGTCTGCCTAGTTTTCCTTTCTGTGATACATGTAAGTTCTGGATTCCCCTGCCTTTATCTCTTTCTGTTTAGCCACGTAGGCCTTCCTGTGAAGGATCTTTTGTATTCTGAGAACTTTTCGATTGAAGGCATTATTGTGGGAAGAAGAAAGATCAGCAAAAGGGATGCTGTGTATCATTACTTACACATTGAGATAAAAATGAATGGAAAATTGTTAGACGATTTATTTCAGTATTTGTTGAGTACTTACTATACTTCAGAGTCTCTGTTAGGACAGGGGATAAGACAGACCCAATAACTTCTTCAGAGAATGCTCAGTTGATGACCCAGCAGATGCTAAAGCCTCTTTAATTTTACATACGATAGCGAGAGTAATAATATAAAATTTGACCAATATTTATTAAGTTCTTATTTAGATGCTGGGTTTTATGTTAAATATGTTAGAGCATTTTGTCTTCATAACAGCTCTGTGTGAGAAATAGTACTTTGTTTGTCCTTATCAGATATAAAAAACGAAAACCGAGAGAATGAGAGATAAAGCAACTTCTCCAAGATTATTCTTGGTATCTTGCTACTATAATTCATCCATTCAAATACATATGATTTTATCATGTTCCATGTGGAAGACTTTCTTTAGAGATTAGTTTTCCAGAAAATTTTAAAATATAACATTCTGCCTGTACTGACTTTGTCATATAGACTCCGGTCTGAATCAAAGATGTGCCATTTTCTTATTGGGTAACCTTTGGCAAGCTAGTTAACCTCTCAGAGCTTCGGTTCCTTTGCCAATAAAATGGGGATTAAAATACATTTTGGATTTGTTGAAAGACACATAGTAGTAGGGCTCTAAAATTTTAGTTTGCATTCATTTTCCTCCTTTCCTTTTTCATAAAATCACTCAAAACAATCATGTGATCCTATAATAAAGTTTAGTGAGTTTTTTAGCTTGACCACAACAGTTTTCTTGTAAACAGCTTGAGGAGTTCCAGCAGACCAGTAATGTCAGTTGTCATGTTGGAGAGTAGACACTGGACTCGAAGCTGTGTTTAGTTTGCGACTTTATTGTCCATTTCTTATTTTAAGAGGGAAGGAAATGCTTTCATTCAATAATTAGCTCATGACTTGTTACTACTTGTTGGTGCTTGAAAGGGCTACCAATCCTGTAGGCAGAGAAATAATCAGTACCTTTCATATTCTATTTGGGAGATGGGAGTCTGTTACATAATGGGCATAATGCTGTTTCCATCTCTTTAGCTAAACTAAACAACTGTGATTCTAGATAAAAATATTTCCTCACTGAAAAGCTTCTTGAATGCCTAATTTGACTTTATAATTTTGTAACGTTTGGTTACCCCCGTGAGGTCTTTTGAAGGTACATGGTTGTTTATCCAGTGGTTGAAGTAAATGAATTACTATGAATGTTTGTTGTTGATTAAACGAAGATATCATAGGACAGTGTGAATTTTCATTAGGGTATTGTTCTGTTTAGCTGTGCAGATAAACTATATTTAAAGTAGCAACTGACAACAGTGAAGATGTGTAATACTGTATTTAACATCTCCATGTACATCAATCCATTTGCTGATATACCTATATAAATCATAATTAGAAGTAAAAGTCACTTTCTAAAATATAATTCTGGAAAAGTCATTTAAAAATCAGGGTTTTAAAATTTTTTTTTTTTAAGATTTTATTTTTAAGTAATCTCTATACCCAACATGGGGCTTGAACTTAGAACCCCAAGATCAAGAGTCATATATTTTACAGACTGAGCCATCCAGGTGCCCCTAAACATAAATTTTTTAAAAATTTGGAAATCTGATGTTTGGTCTTAGGTACTGAAAGATATTATTTAAAGGAAGCAATTTTGAAATTGTTGAGGTGAATAATCAAGCTCAAATTTACACAAATGATATAAAAATTTGCATTGAAAATACTTTCTATCTCAGAATACAATGGATTGTAACCACATAATAAACAGTAATTTTTTTTAAAGATTATATTTATTTGTCAGAGAAATAGAGTACAAGCAGGGGGAATGGCAGGCAGAGGGAGAAGCAGGCTCACCAGTGAGCAGGGAGCCCAGTGTTGGACTTGATCCCAGGATTCTGGGATCCTGACCTGAGCTAAAGGCAGATGTTTAACTGACTGAACCACCTGGGCATCCTGGTAATTTTCTTTTTGTAAGATATAGTCTGTGTTAAAGTAAATCTTGGGCCCTACTTTTTAACATGAAAATCAGCTAACAATGATCAAGTGTTTACTATAAGCCAGGCATTGTACCAAGAACTTAATATGTATTTTATTTTTGTGGCAATTCCAAGATGGGTGCTGAGATGTTTACATCTAGTTTACAACTAGAGAAATTCAGGTAGAGAAAGGTGAGCTCTTTCCAAAGTTAGAGATTTGGAAGGTGGTGGGAATAGCAGTGTGGACCCTTTCACATTCATTAACCACTAGTCTCTTCTCTAGTACTACGAAAAAGTTCACCTTTTTATGAAGTTTTTTTCTATGTAAATAAAATTTATCTTTATTGTAGAATATCAATAACAGATGTGAACTAATTTGATTATAAAACTGGAGGAAGACCGGGACAATGTATACCTTACCAAATCCCTGTATAAATCATAAATGCCTAGCACACAGTAGGCTAGTTGATTCATTTATAAAAAATGAATCAATTAAATGTTTTTGTAGAATAGTGATACGAAAAAAATCCTATATATATCATTTAAAGTTTGTCTTTTGGTCACAGTTGAAAGGCTTTCAAGTGTTCTTTTTAAAAAAGATTTTATTTATTTATTTGAGAGAGAGAGTAAGAGAACATGAGAGATGGGAGAAGGTCAGAGGGAGAAGCAGACTCCCCATGGAGTTGGGAGCCCGATGCAGGACTTGATCCCAGAACTCCAGGATCACTACCTGAGCCGAAGGCAGTTGCCCAACCAACTGAGCCACCCAGGTGTCGCATTCAAGTATTCTTGACTGATGATCTAGTTTCTTATATGAGTGTCAGAAATTAAAATGGTTTTGTCCTCTCTGGTACTGAGTGTTGGTAAAAGGAAGTCTCAAAATACCTCCAGGTAATTGTGATGTCTTATAAAAATGCTACCAGAGAGAATTATGCATTTAGATTATTAGCTGTGAGTAGAGTAATTTAGAATTTGACATGGAGAATATAAATGAAACATTTTTTCCCCTTGAACTTTTGTGGAACATTGGCCAGGTTCTTGATTTATTTATTGTTAACTTGGTGACAGAAACCTGGATGTACTTTTTGGGTGTGCCATTTTCTAAACTTGTCTTATTGATTCCATCTTTAATGTTTTTTAGATAGGGTTTTTCTTTTTTCTTTTTAATGTAACTTAATTTTTTTTTTCTGGAAGTCTGAATACCTTTTAAAAATCAGTTGTGGGGGCACCTGGGTGGCTCAGTTGGTTAAGTGTCGGACTCTTGGTTTTGGCTCAGGTCATGATCTCAGGGTCACGAGGTTGAGTTCTGTGTCAGACTCCATGCTCAGTGTGGAGTTGGCTTGTTCCTCTCCCCCTCTCTGTTCCTCCTCTCACCAAAAATGAACCAATAAATCTTTAAAAAAATAATCCAAATAACGATCAGTTGTGTTAGAGCCAAGAAAATTGAGAAACTGGTGCACATATTTGCATTTGAGTATGGAAGGTCTAACTCACTATAGAACACTGGTCACATGTGGATTTAACCCTCTACCAGAGTCAATTTTTAGACATCTTGTATTTCTTTGAATCTAAGATGCCAACAAATTTTCGACTTACCATTATTTTATATACTGCTAAAAGAAGAAAACTGCCAATTAAACTTGTATTCTTAACAGTTTTTATTAAGTGATAATTTATGGTAAAATTTACCTAGTTTAATGTGTAGTTCTGCAAGTGTTGACAAAGCTCTGTAGGTTGTAACATGCAGCCATAACACACCCTCACAACCACCAGCAAAACTGAGATATAGAACAATTCTATTATCACTTAGTTTTTTTAAATTACATTTAATGAAATTGAAAAGGATTTTAAATTAATTTAACACATTTTTATTGTATCATTCTTGCATAGTCATAAATAGGGACATATAAACAAAATAATTTTTTTTGTAAATTTCTTATTTAGCATCTGACTCTTCTTTTTAACTCAAAGTTGTCAATGATTGACTTCATTCAGTCTTGTCCTCTGCAGTCAAGAGCATGGAAGGTGATATAGCACTTCTAGGAATACGTTCTACTGTTGCTTCTGGGATTTTCCTTCAAGTTGGTTATGTCCATTACACAAGTTTGGACTACCATTTTCTTATTTGACTAAGTCTAGTTTTTTTTTTTTTTTAAGATTTTTATTTATTTATTTGACAGAGATCACAAGCAGGCAGAGAGAGAGGAGGAAGCAGGCTCCCTGCCGAGCAGAGAGCCCTATGTGGGGCTCGATCCCAGGGTCCCGGGATCATGACCTGAGCTGCAGGCAGAGGCTTTAACCCACTGAGCCACCCAGGTGCTCCCTAAGTCTAGTTTAAAAATTTTTTTTTTTTTTTAAGATTTTATTTATAAGAGAGAGAGAGAGCATGCACAAGCAGGGGGAGCAGCAGGCAGAGGGAGAAGCAGCTCCCTGCTGAGCAAGGAATCGGATGTGAGACTCGATCCCAGGAACCTCGATCAGGCATGAGCTGAAGGCAGTTGCTTAACTGACTGAGCCAGCCAGACATCCCTTTAGTTTTTCCTCAATGGAGTAACATGTCACTGGAAGTTAAGCAGCTTCTATTTAAAGTCAGTAGAAACTTTCCAACTAATTCACACTTGAGGCCTTAATGTTAGTCTTGCTAGTGTGGATTAGAATTGATAAAATAAGGTATTAGGTCCACCACTGCACATATCTATGTGTAAGGAGATTGAGGGTATCATTAGGGTCATAGAACTCTTTGGGAGCAAAGCTGGGGCTAGACACTGGCTTTGTCTGCTAGCTTTTTTTAAAAAAGATTTTTAAATTCATTTATTTGACAGAGACACAATGACAGAGGGAACATGAGAAGGGAGTAGGAGAAGGAGAAGCAGGCTTCCCGCCGAGCAGGGAGCCTGATGTAGGGCTTGATTCCAGGAGCCTGGGATTATGACCTGGGCCAAAGGCAGACACCCAACTGACTGAGCACCCAGGCACCCATCTGTCTGCTAGCTTTAAGTTATTTTCATAATACTCTGCTAGCTTTAAGTTGCTTTCATAATACTCCTGGGAGATATGTTCTGATCTCACAGGAGGCTGGTGTGGTAGCAAAACTATTGGCTTGGTGGTCAGACAGACTAGTTGATTACATTCTGGTTTTTGCTTACAAACTTGTGGCTCTGGGAGTTATGTTCTCTTATCTCATCTTGACTTTAGGGTGTTTCCTTTAACTTTTTAAATATTTTTTTATTCATTTGTCAGGGGTGGAGGGAGGGCATAAGTAGGGGCAGCAGCAGAGGCAGAGGGAGAAGCAGGCTTCCCATAGAGCAGGAAGTCCGATATGAGACTTGATCCCAGCACCCTGGAATCCTGACCTGACCCAGAGGCAGATGCTCAACCGGCTGAGCCACCCAGGTGTCCCTCCTTGAACTACTTAAAAATTTTAGCCCCTGAATTTTTATTTTATGACAATTGTAAATATTTTTGTATTGCTGAAATCTTCATTAAATTTTTAATATCTATATTGTATTCAATTGGATTGATGTGTCATTTATTTAATAATTATGGTACATACTTCATTATATAATTACTTTTAAATTTTATAATAACCTGGATTTTCATGTATTTACTTTTTCTAATAACTCGGAGTTTTATAAATGAAGCTTTTAAAAACCAGTTTCCCGATAAATATTTATTCTGAAAATATGGTATGTCAGACATTTTTTTTAAAAGACATAATACCCCACCCCAAATCCATTTTTCAGATCTCTTAAGAAAAAAAATTTTTGAATCTGTAAGATATATCTCAAATACCAGAGAAGGAAGAAAATATTCCATAGGCAAGCATCCAAAGATAGGTTTATTTTCATTAGAGAATGTTAGGATTTTAAGGTGATATAGATTCAGGCTAAGATCTATAAAAGTAAATCATTTTTTCTTATTTTATCCTTATATTTTCTTTCTTTGAAAATATATCTAATGATATGATTTGATAGTCTACTTTTTTCTGAGATGAATACAATTTTCTGAACATATGGCATTTAAAGACTCAACTTTTTGTTAAAATTGTTTACTGGAAAATATCAGTGAATATTACTAGAATTCTGTGACTTTAAATACAAAAATTCCAGTTATACGATGTAAATGTCATGCAAATGTATTTATGACCCCAAATTTTGAGCTGGAGTATGTAAAGGTACTTATGTTTGAAAGATTATATGCCGTGCTTAGAATAACTCAGTACTAGAAGATGGTAACTCTGAGCATTTCAAAAGTAATAAATTTGTGACCTATTTAATGAAAATAACTGAGGATGATAGTGTATAAAGGGATAATTTATTTAGATATTTACAACATGGTATTTGTTTATAACATTGAAGTTCAATTAAAAAACAGTTCAAGAGTATGCTGTATCCTGTTATCAGTATATTAGTACATTTCAGTCTAAAATTGATAGGCGACCAATCTCTGAACGTAGATTTGCAGGTTTGTTTTGTCACCATTTATGTTCTTTAGAGAAAAAAAAATTTGCTGTGATAAAGTCAGTTAGTTAGAGGATAAATTTTTGTATTCTCATTGTCGTCTGTGGATATCTTAATATTCAGACTTGTCTATCAGTTTTTGAGAGACCAATTCTGTAATTTTGATCTATTTTATATTTACCTTAGGCAACTAATCCTGTAGAATTTAAGACCATGAAATGATGTTTATATTAATCTTCTAATCTTGCAGATGAAAAATTGAGACCCCCAGCATGACTTCTTTAAAAACAAGGATTTTGCTGTCTAGGGAAATATTATTATATAATGTAGAACTAAATCCTCAGATTTGTTATCTAATAATGAATATTTAATTCCTTATAGTCAGCCATTTTACCAAAATGGTTTCTATGAATGTTGTTCAACATACTGACCAGAATAAAATGTATAATAGCATATATCTTTCAGCATCATGGTTTCTACAGAAATGTGGCAATAGATTCTTGCTGAAGGCTAATTCTTTTCTTAAAATTCATCAAGTGTAGATTTTATTTATATCCAATTGAAATGGTATGATTTATCCTTTAAGTCAACAAAATACTGTTTTAGATTAGCCTGACCATATTCAAACTACTTAATGTATTGGTATTTTTTGTGTATAACATAGTCTGATGATTAAAGAATTACAAGCATGGGGGTGCCTGGTTGGCTCAGTTGGTTAATCCTTCGCTTTTGGCTCAGGTCATAATTCCAGGGTCCTGGGATGGAGCCCACATTGGGCTCCCTGCCCTCTCCCTCTGCTTGTGCTCTCTCTCTGTCAAATAAATAAACAAAATCTTTAAAAAAAAATTACAAATTAATGCTGTTGACTAAGTGCATTGAGACTATTTAGGAAACGTTGTAGAAGTTACCACATTATTTAGCTATAAAAGGAAACATTGTTCTTACACTGTAACACAATGTGAGTAGAGCAACAAACTGGCTAAGTCTGGTTGAAACAATTTCATTTAGTATCTTTCAAATGCAGTGATATAGAAAAACTATATTTTAAAATAGTGTGAACTTCTGTGCACTATACTTAAGACAACATTTTAAACTTAAATTTGGTTTTATTTTTTCAAGTTACTGAAATACTTTACGAATCTTTTAAAATGGGGCTCCTGGGTGGCTCAGTTGATTAAGCATCTGCCTTTGGCTCAGGTCATGATCTCCACATCCTGGGATCAAGCCCCATGTCAGGTTCCTCACTCAGTGGGGAGCCTGCTTCTCCCTCTCTCTCCCCCTCCCTACCCCAATCCGCTCATGCGCTCTTTCTCTCAAATAAATAAAATCTTAAAAAAAATCTTTTAAAATACTTAAGTACTTTATTTTTTTAATATTAAATACTAAAGTTACACTCTACCTTGGAAAACTGAACTGAAAGCAAGGAAATAGGTAAACAGGGTAAGAGTACCTAAAGCAGATGTCATAAAGTTCAGTCATTTTTCTCAAAGATCACTAACAGATTCCTTACCCAAACCTTTTCAGAGTTTATTTAATGTTTAACCTGACAGATATGACTGATTTCAGAAAGCAACACTGATCTCTTGCAAATTTGATGAAAAAGAGAATGAAAATGTTATAATGGATTCCAAAATTTTTATAAGAATAGTAATGATTTATGTTAATAGGTTAGAAATCCCATCCAGATGGATGACCATCTAGAAACTATATAAATTAAAATTTTGAATCGAGTATTAGAGCTGTTTGATCAATAAATTGTAGAAAAAATGAAAAGTTATCACAGGGCTATCTTCTGGAAGGTTCTGAGGTTAGTTATGGAGACAAGATTATTTGATTTTCTAAGGGATAGATAATACATTCTTTATAGTTTTATAGAGCACAGAAAAAGCTAGGAAGTTTGAGTTTATTTTATAAAATTAGCACACTGCTATTGCCATTTTATAAAGAAATTGCGCAAAGTAAAAGAAGTTATCGTATGAGTATGGCTATAAAACACAAAACTTAAAATGCAAAATAAAATTATGTTCATCAGTATATTACTCTGTCACTGAGTAGGATTACTGCAGGAATTTTAAAAAAATGGCTTAAGGGTAGGAAACTATTCATATATCACTTTAATTAGTCAAAGGAAAAAAATCATGCTCAAGGTTACAGAGTTTTTAACTGGCAGAACTAGGTGTCAGACTCAGTGTTATATTATAAAAGTTAGCCAGTCATTACCCAGTCCTGGGAAGACACTCTTCTTTCTCCTTACAAATTAAAATACTTAATCCTAGATTTCTCTGAGGTCACCGACCCTATCTCCCAGCTTTTGCAAATGACCATCTCACCAAGGCTAGGGGCTAACAACCTTCTCAGCAAATCTAGGTCCCTGACTTTATGGTTGTCCATTAGTTCTGAGAGGGTTTACTGAGTGCCTGCTCAGAACCAGCCACTGCGTCAGAGTGTGGGGAGACAAATGTCAATAAGAGGTGGTTCCACCCTGGAAAAACTCCTGGTCTACCAGTACTTCTCAACATTGTAATAAACCATTTTTGAGAGGATATAATTTTTTTTGCTTTTATGATCATTTTTATTCTACCCTGTCAGAAAACAATATAAATTCATGGATTTAATGTTACTGCTTAGGACAAAGGTTCATTAAAATGTATATATAAAACATTAATAATACCCTAATATGACAAGTTGGTGGGTGAGGGGAATATGAAATGACTCACTGGTCCGGAAAAGAAAATATTAGAACTTCTATTAATATGTAATGTAAAAGAGGGAGAGGGAGAAGCAGACTTCCTGCTGAGTTGGGAGTCCACCCCGGGACTCGATACCATGACTCTGAGGTCATGACCTGAGCCGAAGGCAGCCACTCACCCACTCAACCGACTGAGCCACCCAGGCTTCATCGGTATTTAACACAGGGTGGGCACTGAGGACATCCCTTATGTTGTGGGTCAAAGAGGCTATGTGTGATGTTGGAGAGGCCTTGTGGGAAGAGGGTGAGCATGCTATGCTGGGGCCACGTTGCTAGCCGCTGGTGGTGATTACCTTTTGGTATATTGCAGTTCACCCATCCCTGCCCAGTGTTCTACACTTCATGTTATTTATAAACTAATCTTCATGATGGTCAGGTATGCATGCCTGCAAAGAAATCACACAGTGTACTACAGGGAAGTAGCAAAGTTGACAGTTAGGGTTTTAGTATAAGCTTTCTGTCAGACATATAAGAAACACCAGATCTGATAATAAGTGTAGCCCATCAGCTTTTTCCTTTCATTGATGTTGGAGATTGCTGGTCTGGATTGTCTACCTGGTTTTGTAGTTTCTGGTCTAGCTTTCCTCTAGTCCATTCTCTGTATCACTCAGGCAATGCACCTACAATGCAACTCTGATGTAATTTTCTTGCTTAAAACACTTTTTTTTTTTTTTTCTTAAATTGACAAGGGCCAATTCCAGCTTTTGTTAGATACACTGGTAGCGTCCTACCTTCTTCTCCAGCCTTATCTCCTCTTAACTCTGTTTCTAAAGGACTTTCTCTTACCTGTGCCTAGAGGACTTGCATCTTTCCCTTCACTGGGCTGTATCCTTCTCATCATTCGGGTATGCTGAGCTATCACTTCTCCCAAAAGATCTTTTCTACCTCTAAGCCAGGTGAGGTGTGCCCTGATGCAGCCCATCGCCCAGTCAGCTTGGTGTAGGCTTGCTATATGGCTTATGTCCATTGTGACCAACTTTAGCAAATATCTATAGGACTTACCTCTATGATCACCCATATCATACATAGCATACATACATACATATCATACATACATACCAAATCATACATGTTTATGATTAAATTGATTAAAACCATGTTTTGGGGGGTGCCTGGGTGGCTCAGGGGGTTAAAGCCTCTGCCTTCGGCTCGGGTCATGATCCCAGGATCCTGGGATCGAGTCCCGCATCAGGCTCTCTGCTTGGCAGGGAGCCTGCTTCCTCCTCTCTCTCTCTGCCTGCCTCTCTGCCTACTTGTGATCTCTTCCTGTCAAATAAATAAATAAATAAAATCTTTAAAAAAAACAAAAAACAACAAACCATGTTTTGGAAGGAAAGTGAGATGGGAAAAGGAGCTTGTATAGTAATACTGGACACAAGATATTATATAATTTTTTAATCCCAAAATATAATAGATGAAGGATTATAAGCAATGGTAATTTTGTTTGACAAGATTTGTTTTTTAACTTTTCTGACTGTTTTATCACTTTTTAAGAACATCATCCCATATTGTTATTAATAATATGTTTATTGAAAGGCAAGGAAGTATGCAGTTACTTAATGTAAAATAATTAAAATAAAAATTAATTTCTGACTTCCTTCACAGGTTTTGGTTCTTTTTTATGACCAGGCTTACAGTCTATGACAAGATCACTGTGGCTTTAGATAAAGGGAATTTTTTTCTTATATTTAAAGAAATATTTATGTCATTTAAACTGAATTAAAACCCTGTACTGCAACCTCTAATCTTTTATTGAAGTGGCATTTCCTGTTGTTTAGAAAGAGAAGGAGTACTTACCACTACTATGTTGCCAGATTATTGTTTGATTTTGGACACCTTCTAGTCATGTCTTCCCTTAATTATTGATTTCTCTTTTTGCCTCTCTCCTTCCCTCCCTTTCCTTCCTTCCTCCTTTTTTTGAACTTGATTTTTAAATGTTATTCCCAGCTTCTTGGTAGAAAATGTAATTGGATGTTTCTCATATCATTGTATAAAATTAAAAAAAAATGTTATATGCCAAAATACTGGTATTTCAAAGAATAAAACCTCTTTGTACTAAAATAAACTATCTCAGACTTTAATTTTTTTGCAAAATTCCTTTATGTTTTTTTAGTAATTCCTTTAGTTTTATGTTTTTTATGTAATTATGTTTTGACGTCCTCACATCATCCAGCGGACCTTACTTGGAAAGTCAGTCAAAACTGCCTGATGAATAGTGCGGTGGAGGCTGGGCACACAACCTTACTTTGACTTTGGTAACACCCAGCCCTTGCTTTTTCCTGCTGTACTAGGGCAAGTGCACTTTGTTTTTCACACTTAGGTCATTCCCTATTTATTATATCTATTAGATCTATTAAATAGATCTAATTCCATAGAATTATCCTTAGATCTAATTATTATTATTAGATCTATTCCATATTTATTACTGGCAGGTGCACAAATGTTTGCATGCGTGAGTTGTTAAACCTTTGGTATAGAGGTGAATGTTTAATCTGTAAGCCTTATGGTGGTTATTCCTGTTTGATGCTATTAGATGATACCATGTGGAATTATGATGAGTCTCTCCCGTATGCCAAGAATTCTGCTGTGAGCTTTACAAAAATACAGATCGTTTACACACATACACACACACACACACAATATATATATATATACACATATATATACACATATATACATATATATGTATTTCAGATTCTTAACTTTTTGTTACTAGCAATCATTTGTGAATGTTAATCTGTTGTCTACATAATTGAGAGTTGACTGTAAATAACAAACATAAAAGATGTTAAATATTTTATGTCTTTTTTTGGCATAAGTTTTGATTTAGTTGCTAGACTGTATTTCTAGGTTCTAAGCTAAAATGAACTTCTGCATTTATGTCAAGTATAACTACAAAGAATCAGAAAGGGCATTATGCTTATTTTTCCATTTGAATGCTCAAGAAATATGAGATTCAAATGACTATCAGAGTTTGTAGGAATTTGCACTATCCTATCTCCTTTCAGCCCATTATTCTGCTAGAAATATACAGCATGTTCATAGATAATGAAGTAAATATGTTATTTATTTGTGCAATTCCTTTCTCCTGTCATAGGTATTTTCACTTTAAAGTGAAGTGGAGGCTGAACAAAAAGAAAATTATGTGTCAGTTTTTTTCCTTTTTTTTTTTTTTTTTAAAGTAGGCTCCATACCCATGCGTGAAGCCCAATGCAGGACTTGAACTCACGACCCTGAGATCAAGACCTGAGCTGAGATCAAGAGTTTGCTGTTTTAACTGATTGAGCCACCCAGGAGCTCCTTAAACATTTTTGATCAACATAGGTAAAACTGACTTTTATTGGATATATAGTTCTAGGAATTTAGACCCATTTAGAGTTTCATGAAAACTCCACCACAGTCAGGGGCTTTTTGGCCATCTGTAGACTTTCTTTAGCCAGCTAAGTCTTTTGCTGATTTTAAATTGGACTGGTTGTTTTCTTGTTGAATATTTAGTTATTTATTTATTTTGGATATAAGTTCTTTGTCTAATGTGATTTGTAAATATTTCCTCCACACTGTGACTTGTTGTTTCATTCTCTTGACAGCATATTTTTATAGAGCAGAAGTTTTTAATTTTGATAAAGTCTAATTTATCAAATTTTCCTCTTATGAATTTGTGTGTCTTATCTAAGAATTTACTAGATAATACTAGATCATAAAATATTATATTTTTTCTAGTTTATAGATTTTCATTTTTATAGAGATCTGTTATTCATTTTGAGTTAAAATTTTTAAAGTATAAAGTTTAGGACTAGGTTCCTAGTTTCCTTTTTTTGGTTAATATTCAGATGTCCAATTATTCCAAAATCATTTGTTGAAAAGACTCTCCTTTCTTTATTGAATTTGAACCTTTGTCAAAAATAAGTTCTTCACATTTGCGAAGTTCTATTTCTGGAATCTCTTGTGTTGCATTGATCAGTGTGTCTGTCAATATTATACTGTCTTGATTACTGTAGCTTAATAGTCTTGGAATCTAGTAGTGCAAGTTCTCCAGCTTGATCTTCTTTATCAAAATTGTTTTCTAATTCCTTTTTAGTATATATTTTAGAATTGGCTTGTCTGTATCTACAAAAGTCCTCCTAGGGTTTTGACTGGAATTGTGTTGAATGTATAGAACAATTTGGGAAGAATTGACCTCTTAATACTGTGTTGAGTCTTCTAATCTATGAACATTGTATGTCTCTCCATTCAGTCCTCTTTGATTTCTTTTATCAGTAGCATGTAGGTTTCAGAATACAGATCCTGTATTCATTTTGATGGAGTTTCACTCAAGTTGTTCATTTTTGTGGTATTTTAAAATTGTTCATTGCTATTATACAGAAATACTTTTGGTTTTTGCAAAAGGAAATAAAAAAGACATTTTTCATCTTTCTGTGTATTGAAACCCCTTTGTTGCTCCTTGACTCTGAACCACAGGGCTTTTCCTTGACTCTGTCTTTGCATTCATTGTCTGCTTCTGAATTTGGGCTGCCTTGAGTACTGGCTGGGGTATAGTGGAGGGAAAAAAATTGTTAACTCACTGCCAATTCAGTAGTACTTTGAATTCTGATCTTTTCCAATCCACCTACCCCAATTTAATTGTAGGGACCTCAAATCATTTCTTCATGAATTCCGAGTTTCATAGCTGTATTGTCTTGGAGAGACAAGGTAGTGTGTGCTTATCTTTCTGAAACAAGAACCAAGACCATGCTCTCTCTTGCAGAGACTAAAATTAAGTCTTATAATCACATCTCAAATTTTGTTTACTTGTAGCAGGCAATCCATCTATTTGTTGAGATCTTGTAACATTTCTTTCTTGTCTACTCCCTGTTAGGAAATTTATAGTATAACACTTTTCCCAGTTCTGAATACTCAGCTTTTATTTATAGTCTTAAAATATTAAGGGGAAATAGAAAGATTTTGGCTTTAGTAAATTATAATTGAAGATGAAATGTCAGAGTAACATATTTGTGATGATTTTCCTTAAAGAGGAGAAGCCATGGTTCTATCTGAAAAATTGTTTGAATTCAGACTGCTTCTGCTGGTAGCCTTGGCAAATTTTAAAAAGGATTGGAGCATTGATATTTTAAAAACAAATTTGTGTGTGTGAAACAAATTGTGTGAAATTTGATATACACATTTAAAAAATTTTAAGTAAGTGATGAGGCATAGAGGCAGATATTTTAAAGAAGGTATAAATTCCCCAAATTTGCTCGAGCCTCAGATTTTATTTCTTTTTTATTCACTGTTTTAAAAAATGCTGATTTATTTAGCCAGAAGTTCTGTAGTGAAAGTATTGACAATTTTCATATTAAAATTATGACAAATATAATTTCTTTTCAATTTGTTGGCCACTTTTACACTTAAGATTTGTTTTAGGTATGCCAGGCACAAGTCAGTAAAACCATGCATTTCTGACCTTATCTTCAGGAATAACTGATGCTGCTTTCAATGTAAATTGTAATAATTCTGTATTCCAGCATAATTTAGTGTTAGAATTGTATAGCTTCAGTTTCAATCTTCTTGTGCCTGAAACTAAAAATATTTAGTAACATTGGTAGCTCTCATGGCATGTTCTTGCATGGGGCAAAAGGAAGCAATCTAAAAGTAAATTCTGTGGTAGAGGAAGAAAGAACTCACCTGCTTTTAGAGAGTGGCTTAGGAGTGCTCTATATTTCCTCTTGCTTTTCTTGGAAACAACAACAAAAAAAATGTAACCAAAGTCCAAAAAAATATGATCAAAGTCTAGAAAAGACTAGCTAGAAATGTATTTCTGTTGTGCCTCTACCTGAAGGATAGGAATCAGAGGGGAGAAATGGGTATGTGGTCATGATGAAATGAAAGAGCATAGACTTGGGAATCTTTGGGTTTGAGGGGTCCCTGGGTGGCTCAGTTAAGCAGCCGACTCATGGTTTTGGTTCAGGTCATGATCTCAGGGTCCTGGGATTGAGCCCTGTGTTGGGCTCCATGCTCAGGGGGGTCTGCTTGAGGATATTCTCTCTCCCTCTGCCATTACCCCTGCTCTCTGTCTCTTGCACTCACTCTCTCTAAAGTAAATAAATCTTAAAAAAAAAAAAAAAAGATCAGCGTTTTAATCTGTTTTGTCACTAAAATTGTGGATCTATTGCTTAATGCCTTTGAATTTCTTCTCTTGATTACAGTTGCTTTACCTCCTTAATTTGTAGACCTGTTTGATGAATTCAACAGGAATAGTTGTATAGGGACCCAAAACTGTGCCTGGTGATAGTGGTATACTCATATACTCATAAATAGAGCCTTGAGTGCCTGGGTGGCTCAGTTGGTTAAGTGTTTGCCTTTGGCTCAGCCCAGTGGAGTCCCATTTCAGGCTCCCTGCTCAGCAGGGAGTCTGCTTCTCCCTCTGCCCCTCCTCCCACTCATTCTCTCAATCTCTCTCTCTCTCTCTCAAATAGCCTTTATTATACAATAGCTAGAGCAGACGAGGAAATAGCTTCATAGCTGAGAACTTTCTGAAAGAGCATGTGCTAATGTTCAGCCTTGATGAATAGCATGGAAAATGATTAGCTTATTTAATAGGGTGCCTAGTTTTTGGCCCAAGTACCCAGGTTTGCTTATATTCCTTAAGACTGAGACATAAGATAGTGATGGGTTTCGCGTAAGGTTTGGGCAGGATGGTAGCCTTGCATCTGTGGGATAGCAGGCTCTTTTCTCTTTTTTCTTTTCATCTTCCTTTAACTTCTCTTTTGAGTACATAAACACATACGTTCTCGCAAATACATCTCATAAGCACAAATTTCTTAACCCATCTCATCTGTCTCACATGATAGTATAACTTGAGGCCTACAGAGGATTTGTGTAGACATTTCAGTCTTTAAGGTGAGCTTGTGATGATGTTAGACTGTTAAGATAAGCTGTGGCAGAGTAAAAAGGAATGGACTTACTGGCGATGATTTGAATTTCTCACTGCATGTGCCTGAGAAAACTGACCATGTTATTTGGCACCTGGAATCTATAGCCATGTGAGTCCAATAAGGAATTAAAAGCCACATGGTAGGATTGATGAAAAACTTAATATAAATATTACTATGAGAAAATAGTACCTATAATATATAAAGAAACACTATATAGTACCTGGCTGAGGAAGAATTACCAAGGAAGGACAAACCCTTAGAGGGTATAAGACTTCTGTATAGAAAGTATGATTCAGCCCCCCAAAAACAGAGAATCCTGCTAGTTCAGCCATAATGGAGCTGCTCGGGAATTATTAGGCAAATAGGCCACCCTTTGCAGTGCGGATGGGAAGCAGGTATGGACGTGCAGTGGAAGTCTGAGTGGTGGTGGGACATGGCAGAGCAGAAGTTTTTCCCATTGCATGAGTTGGTGGGGATGGGTAGGGTTGGGATGGTAAAGGTTGGAGAGAGGTTGTAGAAGGAGCCACTCATCAGGGTGTGACCTTCCAGGCCATAAGTGACTATGTGCTGGCTGCAAGGGGCCCGGCCAACGGCTCTGCAAAGGTAGGAGACATTCAGAACCTTCAGTCTGTGTAGGGGCTCTTGTTTCTATGTTGAGAGGAACTCAGGTTATTTCCAGGAGGAGAGGCTTCAAGATCACAGAGGGATGATATTCCATGCCCATGTCTTGGGAAGGCTTTACCAGATACCTCTGTCTACACACACATTCCCAAACTCCAGCCCAGGCAGGGAATTCCAGGAAGCCCATCTAGAGTGTCTCTCAGTGTTTTCTATACAAAAGCTTAACATCATCTACTTTAAAGGAGAAATGCTTAACTTAATTCCATTGCTTATCACAGGGCCTGCATGGAAGGGTCTGTTTGGAATTGAGATGAAGTAAATTGATAACTCATACAGTATCTTTTATTTTGAAGAAGGGAGGGTTTATGCCAGTATATCGAAGCAATAAACTATGTAAATATTAACTTGATACTTATTTTGCCTTGCATACTGCTTCCTATCTTCTGAAGGATTGATTTTTTTTTTTTAATTTTTAAAAGATTTTATTTATTTATTTGAGAGACAGAGAGTGAATGACAGAGAGAGAGTACAAGCTGGAAGAGGTGCATAGGGAGAGGAAGAATCAGGCTCCCTGCTGAGCAGGATCCCAGGACCCTGGGACCATGACCCCAGCTGAAGGCAGACACTAACTGAGCCACCCAGGCATCCCTGAAGGACTGATTTATAAAACTAATGAGAACTAAAATCACACCAGTGGTACATAAAAGACTTGCTGAACTTTGATCATAACATTCCTTAAATCTGCTGGGAGATGTTTAGGTTTGCAGCAACTGGTCTCAAGTTATTGATAGTCATTTGGTGGCAGATGGTGTTTGGGGTTGTAGTTTAAGGGGAGAAACCACAGGCCTGATTTTCCATCTCTGTTGCCCCATCACCTCCTCCTATCTTGCTTGGCAAATGCCAGCCAGCAGGGACCTAACATTGCCTAGCTTGGTGATGCTTGCCCATGAAAGGATTTTCCGTTACATTGATTATTTTACCAGTAACTGATGACATCAGCAGGATTCCTAGAAATAATGTCTCATTTTCTTTCTAGTCGCATGAAAAGCATTGGCTTTTAGAATCTTTACAGGCAATACTAGATGTGAAAGAATTTCAGTTAATTTTTTCCTTCAGATAATTTTTAAAAAATTTATTTATTTAACAGAGAGAGATACAGTGAGAGAGGGAACACAAGGAAGGGGAGAGGAAGAGGGAAAAGCAGGCCTTCCACTGAGCAGGGAGCCCGCTGTGGGGCCAGATCCCAGGACCCTGGGACCATGACGAAGGTAGATGCCCAATGACTGAGCCACCCAGGCATCCCCCTTCAGACAACTTTATTAACTAAACTCCTTTCCCTTCTTTTTGGAAGGCCAGCAACTCCATCTATCATTATGCATATAAAATAAGGAATTGGTTACCTGGAAAGAAACCCAGCCTCTTTTTGAGGCTTTTATTAATTATAACCAGTTTATGTTAATGTGGCCTTTCTACCCATTGTAGAAAGTTAAAAGACATTGATAAGCAGAAGTAAGATAAAGTAACATTCGCTTGCCTAGAGATTATTCCTATTTACACTTCAATATGTAGAATTCAGGGCCTGTTTATTTCCCCATGTATCTGTTTTTACCCAAATGACATGCTGTTTTGGTCATGCTGGTGTATTAACTGCCTTTTTCTTTTAATGCTTGTCGCCTTTCCATGATAATCTTACATAATAATTATGTAATAATCTCAGTGCATTGTCACAGTGGCTCAATTGCCTCAGAAACATTTGCAGGTACTTTGTTCTAATTAGGAGCTAACAGGGACTTTGCTTGGCCTCTGATTATGTCCTGTAAACTTCTTCAGGTGATGGCCCTGACTTTGAAGAGAACAGGCAATTTGCCCTGTACAGTATTGCACTTTGGATTTTTCTGTGGCTTCCTTCGTGGTATGAGTGTGTTCTTAGATTCCTTTTTTTGAAAAAGTCTGATCTAAGCAACATGGATTAAAATTAAATGGTGTTTGACTAGAACATATTGTAAATAATGTCCTATATTTCATACCATGTCACATCGGGACCACTGTTCCTGTGCCATCCATATTCTTCAGACCACCGTGTGTGGGCTGCTTCCTGGACCTAGCTCTGGTTCTGTATTTGGTATTACTATAAATCGAAAATCCTAATTTTTCAGACTGATAAAAGCCTTATACATTTACTTTGAAAGTGTTTTAAAATGTCCGAGTGAAACTTTGAAATAATTTTTAAAGAAAATGTACACTTTAAAGTTTTCAGGGGTTGCTTTTCAAAGCTTTCTCTAAGATGAAGCATATATTATTTCAGTGACTTTTTAATGTGGGATCTTTGGTCTCAAGAAAATAGGAAGGCGTCTTAGATATCTTAGATGCATATTCTGTATGATTTTCTAAAAAAGGCCTACCAAGTCAATGTATAAATGCTGTAAGAGGCTGTGATGAAGATATTGAATACAGTCCTGGGGAGGAGAGTGAATGTAATTGGGGGGTGGCCATCAGTCAACCTGTTTATTCTCGAAGCAAGGAAGGTTTAAGGAGATAATTGCAATGGTAACTTTAGTATCAGGAATAGATGGAAATGATTAGTAGTAATACCATGAAAAATATTTTAAGTGGCATTTAGTTTTCTAAACCTTGAGGAACTGCAAGTTTTTATCAAAAGTAAAAGGTAGGGGCGCCTGGGTGGCTCAGTGGGTTAAGCCGCTGCCTTCGGCTCAGGTCATGATCTCAGAGTCCTGGGATCGAGCCCCGCATCGGGCTCTCTGCTCAGCGGGGAGCCTGCTTCCTCCTCTCTCTCTGCCTGCCTCTCTGCCTGCTTGTAATCTCTCTGTCAAATAAATAAATAAAATCTTTAAAAAAAAAAAAAAAAAAAAGTAAAAGGTAAAAGTATATAAAAGTATATAAAAGTAAAAGTAAAAAAAAAATTCCCATTACAAATTCTGTTTCTTTCCCTCTGTCTCTCTCTCTCTCTCTCTCTCTACACACACACACACACACACACACACACGCATCACATTCCTGTTTAGTTTCTGTATCCTTTTAGTCTTGTTAGTGCTTCAAAATACTGTGTTGCTTTAAAAAAATTTTTTTTTAAAGACTTCTCCTTTTAGAAATGCTGTTATAAAGGAATGACTTTAAAAGAAACATCTATGGTGGTTTCCCTTTCAAAATAAATATATTTGATTACTTGATATGTGGAAGCAGCTTTTCCCCAGAGATGAAGATGAGAAGAGTCCTAGAAGGAAGTGGGCTTAGTGAAGACTGGTAACTGTGATAAGTATTTCTCACAATTCACTTTTGTTTGTATTGGCTCTTGCTATTGGCATTGATTTAGAAGACTTAAAAATTCATATTCTCCACTTTTCTTAAGAATACTAGATCTTAAAGACTTGTACTTGTGGGGCGGGGAAAGGATTTGTGAGTTTAACAATGTCTTTTGCTCTTATATGTAAATGGTGTTGACTTAATAAGAAAACACTGGAGCAACCCAGAGCAGGGAAGGTAGGGAATGGGGTATGGTGGAAAGGGGGGGTGTCTCTGTCTTTGAACCATCACACTTTGTGTTGGGGGATGAAATTTCTTTGTGGTTCCTGCTGAGTTCATGTACTTGTGCTGAACAGGTACTAAGTCCCTATTCTTTCTCTTCTTCTCTGCTATCATTGTCCAGGGGTGAGCACCTGACTGAACAGTGGAATTTACCAGGTGGTATGACATTCGCTGGGCCATCACTGTGCCTAGTAGAGGGTCACTGAAATGTCAGAATTCTAAATATGGCATTTATAATCCTTTAGTATGTGTCTGCATTTTCCCTCACCTGATTTTTGTCTTTGGTAACTGCCCCGCCCCATCTCCTCCCACAAAACACCTGAAATGAACTTTTATTTGAATATTTCTGAAAGTTCTAATCAAGACCTCCCCCAGGTGTAAGATATGTCCCAAACTCAAGGACATTTAGGTAACATTTATTTTTATTTTTATTTTTATTATGATATGTTAGTCACCATACAGTACATCATTAGTTTCTGATGCAGTGTTCCATGATTCATCATTTGCATATAACACCCAGTGTTCCATGCAATACGTGCCCTCCTTAATACCCATCACCGGGAGAGCCCATTCCCCCACGCCCTTCTCTCTAAAACCCTCAGTTTGTTTCTCAGAGTCCACAGTCTCTGATGGTTTATCTCCCCCTCTGTTTCCCCCCACCCCTTCATTTTTCTCTTCCTTCTCCTCATGTTCTCCATGCTACTCCTTATGTTCCACAAATAAGTGAAACCATATAATTGACCTTCTCTTGTAAAGTAGCATTTAAACAAGTACAGTTCCCTTTTATCTTCTATCTGTGGAATGCTTCATGGTATGCATAATTTAAGCCGTATAATGCTGTGAGAACAGGGACTGCTATCACCAGGATACAGATGAGAAGTCTCTGGCTCAGCCTCCACCCCTTCAGTTTTGAGTTTTGGATTTTTCAGAGATTAGCACATTAAAAAGGCAGACAGTTTTTTAGCTTAACACAGAGCTCTGCTGTTGATGTCCTCAAATTCATTCTTCCTCCTTTAAGTATATAGGACCTGGTGCTTGTAAAGCAAAGAAAGTCAAATGATTTGGGGTGGAAGAGTCCAAATTATGTTTAAATAATTGACTTCTATAAAAATGATTTTTGTCTTCTGGCAAAACTTTTTATAATATGAATTTTAAGACACCTGCAGACACAAAAATCTTTATAATTGAAAAGTGCTTTTCTAATACCCTAGTGATTTTCATACTTCAAAACAGTTTACAAAGGAAAATACTTATGGTCTTATTAGTATTCCAGATATGCAAAATGATACTAACCTGAGCCTGCTATAAAATAGGTACTTATGTTTGGTTTTGAATTGTTGAATGGGTCTTCCTACAAATATCTGTCTTACTATATAACATACTAGGATATTTTTATTTTTGTTTTTGTTTTTTTAAAATTTATTCTTTGCTATATGTAGATCCATTGAAATTGGAAAGGAATTTCACATAGAACTTAACATGGAAGCTATAAGAATAAAAGTCAAAGTACAACGTGCTTCCAGGTCACTAGTGATTTCAGTTATAAGAATCTGTGCAAAAACATAGATAAATTATGGCAGAACTTTATAATAGTCTCCAATTTGTTTTCCTCTAGTATTTTCCAGCAAAATAAATGTCAAAATTACATGTTAAAAATACTTGAAATTAAGTTTTGTTTGCTAAAGTATATAACATTTATAAAACGTTGATTTTTGGTAGGCTGGAATACTAAGATGGTATGAAATCTCTCCTTTTTTATTTTTAAAGAAAAAGCTACAACCTTTCTTAAATAGTTTATAAACCACTATCACATAGCAGAGGTTTCTTCCATCTGGAAATGATGTCCCACTTATTTCTACAATTTAAGTGGTGTAGAAGTGACTGCAGGAGAAATAAAAGTATTTCAAAGATCTGAATCATTCTACTACAGGTTGGGTCTGGCCTGTGAGGGTAAATTTAAGAGTTTCTGCTCCTTGGTGGGGCGACTTCTTTTTGGAAGTAAGAAGCAGAAGATGAACCTCGTAATTCTTTTTTTCTCCCAAGCTGAGTAGTCATCCCTATTTGGAAATTTAGTAGAGTTTTGTGGTATGAATGTTTCTGGGTGGGAACTGTAGGGTGTGTCTTCCAATGGAATGTTCACTTCAAGGAGAGATTTCAGGATATGGTCGGCCTTGGAAGAGATTTAATCTGGGGTTAGAGCAGCAGCAGGTCAATAGTCTTCCTAAATATTGGTTTTTAGGGCAGGAGTGTTTGAGAGGCAAGATCTTCACAGAGAAAGAGTATATGCTCAAAAGTGTTCTCTCTATATACAAAGCATTAGTAAAAAATTGATATTTCAAACATTTAAGTAAAAAAATTTTTAAGTGACTTGAAAAGGTAAGGAAACTTTTCCCCTTGTAATATCTAATATTTGTCTAGGTACTTTACATATGCAGTTTTAATACAAATGTTATAGTGATTGGTACTACTCAATTTGAAAGTTGAAATTGAGGCTTATAGAGGTTAAATAATTTGCTCAAGGTCACACAGTACATAATGGAGTTGGAATTTGGTCTTAGATTTTTTTGAACTTGGGTTATATGTTTCATAATCATGATCCTATGTGAAAAGTTGACCATTTCCAATTATGAGATAACTAAAGCACTAACTGTTCTTTTTGGACCCGTGGCAATTAGCTCAGGAAGTGTATCTACTTAAAATAGCATCTGTTATGTGTTTATCAAAGGTGAATTTGGGTTAAAAAAAAACATGAGCACTTATCTGATCCTTTTTGATATCTTATTCTAAATATGTATTCTCAGTTTTTAGTTTTATAACAGGAAAACTAGCTGTTTTAAACAAAAAAAAAATATAACGATACTTATAAAAATGTTGGCAGATTGGACAGGTAATTCAAAATGGCGGTATAGGAAGATACTGATCTCACCTTTTCCCATGGACACAACAGATATACAACTACATATGGAAAAATTCCCTCTGAAAAGAACCTGAGAACTAGCAGAACAGTTTCACAACAAAGGATAAAAGTTCCAAACTGAGATAGGTAGTAGAGGCAGAGACATACTCATCAAAACCCCACCCCTGGAGAGGCAGCCTTCAGTAGGTATAGGGGGAAGGCATCTTAAGAAAAAAAGAAGCAACCAAACAAAATATAAAGGGAGCTTCTTCCTAAGCAGCAAGGGGTTTATACCCCATATTATGCATCCCACTTGGGTCCTGCACTGGAGAGACAAAATGCAAAATGTCTGGCTTTCAAAACCAACAGTGATTATGTTCAGAGGAAACATAGGGCTATAGTCAGTGAAGATTCTGTTCTTAAAGGGCTTGTACACAGACCCAGTCATCCCTGGACCCTTTGCAAAAACCAGCAGTTTGAAAACAGCCTAGACTTGAGGTGAAGAAAATTTACTTGCTAAACTTAGTGTCTGCAAGAAGAGCAGAAGTCTGTGGGGACTCTGGGAACTAAATGCCGACAGATACCATTTTTACAGGCTCCCTCTACCTTGCTGGCCTCGGTGCTGGTGGTGGATTTTGTACTGTCACTCTAACCACTTAGCAGCAAGTAAATGGTCCCATCTCTATGAGCCACTGGAGCAGCATTGCCAGACACAGTTTTCTGAACTGCTTGTGCACCACGACTAGCTTTAGTAGGTGAGCAGCCCTGCCCACGACCTCTGTGCTATTTGCATAGCTCAGTCAGACAATGGGCAAGCAGTCCTGACCCTCTGTGCCACTGATACATGCCCCCAGATCCAATAGGTTTGTGTAGGCCACACAGGGGATGCCCCTTAAGAATCAACCTAAGGTCACCAGAGGGGATTGTGTTTCTGGACCCAAGGGGTCTGAAACAATCGAGAGAGAGCTCTGATAGATAACCAAGAACTAGGGTAAGGTTAAATGACAGGGTTCATATCCTATATAGAGGTGCTTTTTCAAAACAGGTAGATCATGGTTTCATAATATACAGAAACAAACACAGAGTCAAGCAAAATGAGGAAACAGGAGCATGTTCCAAGTGAAGGAGCTGGATAAAACTTTAAGGGGAAAAAAAAGCCTTAGTGAAATGGATATTAGCAATTTATCTGATAAAGAGTTCAAAATAATGGTCATAAAGGTGGTCATTGAACTCTGGAGAAGAATGGATGAATGCACCAAGAACTTCCACAAAGAGATAGAAAATATAAGAAAGTGCCAAACAGAACTCACAGAGTTTAAGAGTAGAATAATTGAACTGAAAAATATATAGGGAATCAACAGCAGACTAGATGATACAGAAGAATAGATCAGTGACTTGGAAGGCAGGGTAGGGAAAATCACCCAAACAAGAGCAAAAAGAAAAAAAATAATTTAAAAAATGTGGATAGCTAAAGGGATCTGTGGGATAGCATCAAGCATACTCATATTTACATTTATAGAGATCCCAGAAGGAAAAGAGAGAGAAAAAGGGCCAGAAAACTTCCCTAACATTGGGAAAGAAATAGACATCCAGGTCCAGAAAGTACAGAGAGGTCCAAAGAAGACGAATGTGAAGAGATGTAAATGAGACACATTATAATTAAAATGTCAGAAGTTGATAAAAAGAAAACCTTAAAGGCAACAGGAGAAAAACAGCTAGTTCCATTCAAGGGAAACCCCATAAGACTCTAGGGGCAGCTGGGTGGCTCTGTCAGTTAATCATCTGCCTTTGGCTCAGGTCATGAACTCAGAGTCCTGGGATCAAGTCCTGCGTAAGGCTCCCTGCTCAACAGAGAGTCTGCTTCTCCCTCTCCTTCCTGCTTGTGTTCTCTCTCTCTCTTTCTCTCAAATATAGAAATAAAGTCTAAAAAAAAAAAAAAAAAAAAAAAAAAAACCCCATAAGACTTTAAATAAGTTGATTGTTTCTTGGGCAGAAACTATAGGTTAGAAGGAAATGGCATGATGTATGCAAAGGAAAAAACTTCCAAGAATACTTTATCCAGCAAAGTTGTCATTCAGAATTGAGTGAGAGAGTTTTTCAGAGAAGCAAAAGCTAAAGGAGTTCATTACCACTTAACTGGCCTTATAAGAATTATTAAATGGACATGTTTATGCTAAAAAGAAAAGGCCATGGGGCACCTGAGTGGCTCAGTGGGTTAAAGCCTCTGCCTTCAGCTCAGGTCATGATCCCAGGGTCCTGGGATCGAGCCCCACATCAGGCTCTCTGCTCAGCAGGGAGTCTGCTTCCCTTCCTCTCTCTCTCTGCCTGCCTCTCTGCCTACTTGTGATTTCTGGCTGTCAAATAAATAAATAAAATCTTTAAAAAAAAAAAGAAAAAGCCATAACTAGAAATAAGAAAACATGTGAAAGAAAAAAAAAATCTCACTGGTAAAGGCAAATATTATAGTAAAGGTAGTGGATCGGCCACTTATAAAGTGAGTATGAAAGTTAAAATACAAAAGTAGTAAAATTAACAATCAGGAAGTAATACACAAAATACAAAGATGTAAAACATGTCAAGAACATTAAATGTCAAGGGAGAGTAAAAATGCAGTATTTAAAAATATATGGCATTTTTATTTTTTATATTTTTTAAAGATTTATTTATTCTAGAAAGAGCATTAGCAGAGTGAGGGACAAAGGGAGAGAATTCCAAGCAAACTCCCTGATGAGCATGGAGCCAGATGTGATACTCAGTCCCACAACCCCAAGATCATGACCCGAGCAGAAATCAAGAGTCAGGTGCCTGACCGACTGTGCCACCCAGGTATCCCAAAATGTAGTGTTTTTAGAATGCTGTCAAACTTGCGACTATCAACTTAAAATAGACTGCTGTATATACATAGGTTATTATATATGAACTTCATAATAACGAAAAACCTATAGTAGATAAACACACACACACAAATACTGAGAAATGGATCTAAACATACCACTAAAGAAAGCTCAGACCTCAAAGGAAGAGAACAAGAGATGAAGAAAGGAACCAACCAAACAAACAAAAAAAACCAAAAATAGTTAAGTAAGTACATACTATCAAAAAATACTTTAAATGTAAATGGACTAAATTTTCAAATAAAAAATACAAGGTTAGTGAATGAATTAAAAAAAAAAAAACCCCAAGATCCATCTATATGCTTCCTACAGGAGACTCACTTCAAATCTAAAAGTCACACAGAGACTGAAAAGAAAGGAATGGCGGAAGAAATTCCATGCAAATGGAAATGATAAGAAAGCTGGGGCAGCAAGACTTATATGAAGCAAAATAGACTTTAGATCAAAGACTGTAGCAAAAGACGAAGAAGGGCATTACATAATGATAAAAAGATCAATCCAACAACAGAATGTAACATTTATAAACATTTATGTACCCAACATAGAAGTAACTAAATAAATGAAATAAATATTAACAGACATAAAGGGAGAAGTTGACAGCAATACAATAATAGTAGGAGACTTTAATACACTCACTTACATCAATGGTTAAATCAGAAAATAAAAAATATTGGTCGTAAATGACATATTAGACCAGATGGATTTTGTAGATATCTACAGAATGTTGTATCCAAAAACAGCAGAATACACATTCTTTTCAAGTACAAACAGAACATTCTCAAGGATAGATAACATGTTAGACCACAAAACAAATCTCAATAAACTTAAGAAGATTAAAATCCTACCGAGCATCTTTTCCAACCATAGTGGTATGAAACTAGAAATCAGTTAAAGAAAAAAAACTGGAAAAAAAATACAAACACATGAAGCCTAAACAATGTGCTGCTAAACAACTAATAGGTTGATGAAAAAAAAAAAATCAAAAGTGAAATAAAGCATCCCAAGACAAATGAATATAGAAACAGAATATTCCAAAATTTATGGGATGCAACAAAGGGAGTTCATATTGATACAGCCCTACTTCAAGAAATAAGAAATCTCAAATGAACAGTCCAACTTTACATCTAAAGGAACTAAGACATGAAGCCCAAAAGTAGTAGAAGAAAGGAAATAATAAAGATCAGAGTTAAATAAATGGAATAGATGCAAAAAAAAAAGAAAACGGAGATCAGTCATAATAACTGTTTCTTTGAAAAGATAATCGTAATTGGCAAATTTTTAGCCAGACTCATCAAGAAAAAAGGAGAGGGCCTAAATAAATAAAATCAGAAATGAAAGAGAAGTCACAACTGTTATCACAGAAATACAAAGGATCATAAGAAAACTTCTGTTAATGATTATATACCAACAAATTGGACAATCTAGAAGAAATGGATTCATTCCTAGAAACACAGTTTTCTAAGACTGAATTGTGAAGAAAAAAATAATTTTTGAATAGATCAAGATTACTCAAGAGATTGAATCAGGAATCAAAACAAGTTTAAACAGCCAAAAGTCCAGGACCAGATGACTTCACTGGTGAGTTCTATCAAACACTCAAAGATTTAATCCCAGTTTTTCTCAGACTATTCCAGAAAATTAAAGGGAAGGAAATGCTTCCAAACTTATTTTACGAGGCCAGCTTTACCCTAATGCTAAAACTAGACAGATGTGCAATAAAAGAGAATTACAGGTTAATATCCATGATGAACAAAAATCCTTATCAAGATATTAGCAAACAAAATTCCACTACATTAAAAGGACCATACACCATAATTACATAGGATTTATTCCAGGGATGCAAGGATAGTTCAACATCTGCAAATCAATCAACATGATACACCAACCACATTGATCATCTCAGTAGATGCAGAAAAAGCATTTGACAAAATTTAACACATGATAAAAACTCTCAACAAAGTATACATAAAGGGAATGTTCCTCAATGTAATAAAGGTCATTTGTGACAAACTTACACCTGAGATACTCAGCATTGAAAAGCTGAAAGCTTTCCTCTAAGATCAGGAGCAAGACAAGGATGTCCATTTTCACTGCCTTTTTTCAACATAGTTTTGGAAGTTCTAGATAAGAAATTAGGCAAGAAAAAGAAATAAAAGGCATCCAAATTAGAAAGGAAGAAGTAAAACTGCCACTATTTGCAGATTGCTATCACATACAGATAACCTTAAAGAAACTACCAAAATTGGTTAGAATTAATAAACAGTAATTGCAGGATACAAAATTAATATATAGAAATCTGTTGAGTTTCTATACACTTATAATGAACTAGCTGAAAGAAAAATTAAGAAAATGATCCCATTTACAATTACATTAAAAAATAATAAAGTACCTAGTTATAAATTTAACCAAGGAGCTGAAAGACTTGTTTACTCTGAAAACTATAAGACATTGATGAAAATAATTGAAGACACAAATAAATGGAAAGATATATTGTGCTCATGGGTTAGAATAATTTATTTTGTTAAAATACCCATACCCTGGGTGCCTGGGTGGCTTAGTGGGTTAAGCCTCTGCCTTCAGCTCAGGTCATGGTCTCAGGGTCCTGGGATCAAGGCCTGCATGGGGCTCTCTGCTCAGCAGGAAGCCTGCTCCCCCCTGTTTCTCTGCCTGCCCTTCTGCCTGTTTGTGATCTCTCTCTCTCTCTCTGTCAAATAAATAAATAAAATATTAAAAAAAAAAGATAAAATGCCCATACCATGCAAAACAATCTACAGATTCAGTGGAATCCCCATAAAAATATCAACAGTGTTTTTCACAGAACTATAACAAGTAATCCTAAAATTTGTATAGGGCTGCAAAATGCCTCTAATAGCCAAAGTAATCTTGTGAAAGAAGAACAAAGCTGTAGTTATCATGCTCCCTGATTTCAAGTTGTTCTACAAAGCTATTGTAGTTAAAAAGTATGGTCCTGGGAGAAAAACACATAGATCAATGGAGTAGAATTAGAGCACCCAGAAATAATTCACACATATATTGTTAATTAATCTATGACAAAGGCAGGAATATACAATGGGGAAACAAACAGCTATATGCAAAAAACAAAACAAAACAAAAAACTGGATCACTATTTTATAACATATGCAAAAATTAACCCAAAATGAACTAAGAACTTGGATGTATGAAACTGAAACCATGAAATTCCTAAAAGAAAACAAAGGCAGTAAGCTCCTTAACATTGACCTTAGTGATGGATGAGACCCTACTTTGTTTTACATGGCCACATTTCCTGACTTTCCTTACCCCAAGCCCTCATTAAAATATCACCTTTGGTTCTTTTTGGGGTGATGAAAATGTTCTAAAATTGATTATGTTGATAGTTGCACAACTCTGTGAATATACTAAAAAAACACTGTATTTTATACTTCAAATGGGTAAATTTTACCATGTGAATTATATCACAATAAAGCTGTTACATTTTTAACATCTTAGAAAAATATCACCTTTGGCCTTTCTGCTCATGTGTCCTGTGGAAGATTTTTTTTTTAAGTTTTGAGAAATTAGATATTATAGCAAGTGCAACAGGGGATGCTAGAGCTACTCTCTAGTTTTTAATTCCTAAATACCAGGAAATAGCAGCTGTAACTCTGGGAGTGTTCTAAATCTATTATATTTTTGGAAGAATATTTCTCAGAGGACTCTTTCAGAGATAAGCTGCAGAGAATCAAGTGTTTACAATATAAGCATACATATATAGTTACATACTTTTTTTCCTAAATTGAAGTAATTTCGATATGCTATTTTCCTGGGGATTTCTGAAGAGAGTTATCATGTGCAGAGTACATTAGAAGGTAATAGTTCAAATTTTGCAGAGTGTGGAAAGAAAGTAATTTCTAGGCTAGTGTTCTGTCTTTTAGCGTTTTTGCTTCAGATGCTTAAACCTGTCAAAAGTTTAACTGGTTTCTAGAGAGAAGTAGAGAGTTCTCCAAAGCACTTTCCCCTCATTGATGGAGGCTATATTATGTAGACCATTTTTTTTCTTGAGTTCCTTGTGTAGTCTCTCCATTTTTTAAAAAGCTTTTATATTTAGTAAGCAAATATAATACCAGTTATTGAAGGTTAAGGGAAAAAATGGAAGGAGTCTCTTTGTTCATGTTTAGTTACAAAGAATATTTTATTTGATTTCTATCTTGATATTTATATTTTTTGTCTTCATCTGTTTCCTCTCAAAGCATTTGAGTATAAGGAGGAAAAAAAAACTGGTAAGTTTAAAAGAAAACACACACACACACACACACACACACACACACACAGTCCAGCTGGCTGTTTTGGAAGTGTTCATAGTTATGTAATCAGCCCAGTATGTGTAAAACGTCCATCAACTTAAGAATAAGAAAGTAAGTAATAATCTTAGCAGAGAATTATCCATTTGTACTTAGTGATTACTCATTTTTGAAAATGTCCTATAAAAGGGGTAATTGCAGAGAGAATGTCTGCAGTTACAATCTAGATTTTGGTATGAGAGGTGGGCTTGCTGATTATAGGTTTTCAGGTAGATATTTAAGTAGTAATTAAATTAATCTTATATTTTCACCTGTTCTCAAATGTGAATAGAAGAATTTACAAGGAAGATAAAACTAAAGGAAAAGTAATGTTCTTATTAACTGTTTTGGGTTCTATAAAAATAATTGTAATGGAAAAAATTAGAAATTAAAGATAAATGCAATCAACCATAAATATTAGTTTATCTTTAATTAAATAAGAATTTTAGGATGTCCTATTTTATCATAAGAAATCAAAAAAGGAATAATTTCTCCATGTTATGCTTCCATTTGAGGTATGTAGTTAAAGGAACATGGACTCAATACTTAAAACTGTTGAAATAAATCAATATAGCTGTAAAAAAAAAAAATAGAGTCTGGAGAATTAGTGGGTTAGCCACCACCACGAATGGATCGGCTACCAGATACATAGCTGTTATCTTCTGAGCCTGTGCTCTGTGACAGACATGGCCTCAACTTCCCATCTCCCTTTACTTCTTCGCATTATTCTTGTTCTTAAATAAGATCGCATTTCCTTTGGAAGATAGTTATTCTCCCGGGCACAGAGGTAATATTAATATTGGTTTTTCCTTATGCCCTATTTTTTGCTTCATAGTATCCTGTATTCTTGGAAGCGAGGGCACAATCAATCAAGAATCTCACTGCTTTGCAGATTCATACCATTGGCCAAATACTCCCGACCACATTCAGAGCTGCCCATCTCCTACAGTTTTTTCCTCTGTCCCCTCTCACCTGTCATCCTGATCTTTATTAAGATAGGGTATTTGACTCATCTGCCAACTATCTGAATGTTTTTGTTTTTAATTAGAACTCCTGTACTCCTAAAAACCATCTCTTTTGTTACTAACTGGAATTAGCATATCCCTGATACGATAAATTGAGAAACTCCACTCTACAAATTCTTATTCTCTTTTCTTTTCTATTTCACCTATTCTGCTTTTTACATTTCTTAAACATATTTTATTTTTCTGGTCATCCGGCTTCTCATGCATTTGTTTCTCTCTTCTGTCTAAATTCTAGGGTCAGTCATTTTAACTTTCTTCAATTAGCTGGCTCATTTTCAAGCTTTCTCTTTTCCCTAGGTAGACTTCTGTTCAGCATGCCACCAACCATAAAACCAATCAGCCCAAATTGTAGTTGCTCCCGTTTCAGTTCTCCAGCTGATGGGTGCTACTGGAGGGAGAAAGTGGGCCCAGATAACCCAGTGGTCAAGTGTTTGCATATATCTTTTGTCATTTTCATAACTTCCATGAAAGCTATCATTATCACCTTTTTCTAGATTAAAAGAAGGGAGGGGAAGGGAGAGGAGGAAGAAGAGGAAAGTTGGGTGTGAACACAGGCCTTCTGATGCACGACTGCACAAAGGATCAGCAGTTCTAGATGTCACATCCGCACATCAGTCTTTCTTCGCGAGGTCTCTTACTCTGATTGTCAGACTCCTGGGCTGCACTCTGGACTGGCTTGAAGACTGTCTCCACAGCTATGCCCATGGCTAGAGTAATGCCAGCCTCTATTTGATTTGGTCCCGAGTTATTGTCAATCTCAGTAGTAAGGTTGTGAGATTTTGCTGTTTGTTTTAGGGTAATTAGGGCCCACTTACATGGCTAGTTAATGGGTCACCAGCTAGTCACCAGGACTGCCAGACTGTGCAAGAAGTATGAAATTGATGCTGGGGAAGCCACTGATAAGCATTTGTTATGGTGGCTGATACTTTTATTCAATATAAAAAAAGAAACATTTTCAAATGCTGATAGTTTATTTCCAGTTTGCTTACAGAAATTTAGAAGACTGAATCATAAAAGAAGACCGTCTGAAGTCAATGTAATAATTTTATAGGGTTTACTTTCCTGGGACAATTCGTATGGGAGTAGGAAAGGTATTGTTATTTTAGTAATTCCAATTTGGGGTTTTATGAGTTGTATAAGCTGGAGGATAAAGAATGCAAAATAATTGAGATTGTAGTTGAAAGTGTAACTCAGGTGATTAGCCAAGTAGTATATTGTGGATGGCAAGTAAATGAAGCTAGGGTATTTATTTGAGGGGTAGGTTCAGGATTTGAAAGGTGTAAGAAGTTATAATCAGGATAGGATATTAAAGTTTGACATATATGATGTGGTAAAATTTCAGGTAATTACAAGGGCCTGTGGTGATGGAGTGCAAGTGTGAAGGAGTCAATGAACTTAGATAGGGTGTTGATGGACCATCAATGTGAGCTCTGAAATTTTAAGTAAGAGCAAAAGGAAGGTAAGTTTACTATGAGCCAGACGTCAAGTTCCTCAGTGTTTGTAGAAGGCGGCCTGGGGTTAAGTGATTAACATGGATAAAGCGGCAATATACCTAGATGGCCATACCTTTGGAGGAAGAAGAGTGTTGCTGTTGAGCTAGAGTAACACATTCCTGTGGAAGGTGCAGAAGGGATTTAGGAAGATGCTGACTCCATTCCCTTTCCCTGATCTGCCATTTGAGATCTGTGATGGAGATGGCATAACTAAGGAAAAGGTAGTCTACATGAGCTTCTTGGGAATCAGAAAGCAATTCTAGAATTCCTGTTGAAAGGGCTATGGGTAGGGATTGGTGAGAAAGAACCTGGAAAAGTGACATTAAGCCACTTGGTGACAGGTGTTAGGGATCTGAGGCTGAGAGGTATGGATTTACGAAATAGACCATTCAGGCTCCTTGTGGAGTGATTTAAGACATTTTTTGTTGTCTGTTAGTGTTATCACTGGCTATTTGAGCCACTCCTGCTAGTCTACCCGTAAACTGAGCTACTTGCTCTTTTCTGAGTCCCACTTATGCCTGCCTCTGCTCACATAAGCAGTTTTCCAAATGTCTCTCCCACTCCGTCTCAACGTCTATAATCAACCTCCTGTAAAACCATGTCCACCCTCACCTCCTCTGGGATGTTTTCTTCATACTTCTACCCAGATATATATTCTGTTTTTTTTTTTTTTTCTTAAGATTTTATTTATTCATTTCACAGATGGAGATCACAAGTAGGCAGAGAGGCAGGCAGAGAGAGAGGAAGGGAAGCAGGTTCCCCGCTGAGCAGAGAGCCCAATGCGGGGCTCGATCCTAGGACCCTGAGATCGTGACCTGAGTCGAAGGCAGAGGCTTTAACCCACTGAGCCACCCAGGCACCCCATATATTGTTTTATTTGTCATGACTCTTGAGATGCTTTGTGTGTATTTATTGCAGGACTGCATATTTTAGTGCATTTCTTGTACTACCTAGCCTGAGTCCTTTCCCTTTGTGCATGTAAAATACCTTGCTGAACATGGCAGTCAAAAGGGACTCCAAAGCATAGAAGAAGCCCTCTAGGTTCCTAGAGTTTTAATCCATGTGTTGGAATATTACCAATTCGTTTCTCCATGCAGTACGGTCAACTTTGTTAACAAGAATTATTTGTATACTTAGAAAAACTCTCAATTGAACTTAAGACATACATTCATTGGAAAAGCTAGACTTATTTTTTTAATGTCACTGCTTCATTTCAGTCTCTATCTTCAGTTGCCTGTTTTATATCTGTCTGGTGAAAAAAAAAAAAACCCTTTCTTGGGGGTGGGGTGGGGATTTCCTCTAGCTATTTATTAATCAAAGAAGACTTCAGCTGTAATTCATGTATCAGCTTCCTATTTTCTTCCTGGAGAATAAGCCACAGATTTCCCCCCGCCCCATCTTGGGCTCAAAGAATGCTGAAAACCCCTAGCAAATAGAAAGCATAGTTAAAGGATGACTGGAATATCTGTACAAGGTTTATTTTTGCTACCATAGCAACTACCAGCAGTTACATTGTCTCTCACTTTTGGAGCTCCTAGCGCACATGAAAAATGTTAACTGGTGTGACTTTCAGTATTGACCCCTGGGGGAGGTTGAGGCTCTGTCCCCTGTTAATCATGAGGAGCTTTGTCTTTAAATCAACAAAACACACAAAAACCAAACCAAACAAAAGCCCCAACTCTTTAAATCTTTGACTACTTCAGTTTTTCATGGGATCCTCTAGAAATAGTCTCATGAATATCTGACTACTTTTCCTTAGATATCAATTTAGTCTTTATATTCATTATTTAAAAAATAACTTATTGACTCTTCTCATACTGATAGAATAAAAAAAAATAAAAATGACTAATTTTTTGCCTTAAATGATCCATAACATAGGATGGGAAATAGATTATGTGTAATAAGTGAGTGTCCTTTTCTAAGTGTTCAGTGAACATAGGACAGGGAAGTAGAGTGTTCAATGGGAGGAAGGGGGAGAGAAGTAGGGGTGTCTTCTCAGAGGAATTAACATTAGAACTGGCCTTTTTTGGACAACCAGTGTTTTGGACAACAGATATGCACATATCACTAAGGGTTTCACAGAAGGAGCTGTGCAAAATATGTGTATTGGGAACTGTGTATATGCTTTAGCAATGTGTAGGGAACTTGTGGGACTGAAGAACTGTGAATTCTTTAAAGAAAGGAACTAAAATTTAATTAGAGATTCAAAATACAGACACACAAATAGATCAGTAAGACAATCTAGGGTTATGTGCATAGTGTTTGAGTAGCTTCCATGTGCTGTGCCTATGGTGATAGTGCTCCCTTCTTCAAGATCTTATTTGCGAATATAAAACATGCATAAATGAAAACTTAGCATTTTAGTCAGTCTATAAAATTAATATGAATGAAGTTAAGAGTTAAGTGCTGTGTATGCTGTGAAATGAGAGAGATCACCAGGAGCTGAGGAGAAAAAGGAAGCCATAGAAGGTTAGGGTGGCCCACTTGGACCTGTTGCTTCTCTTGCCCAGATCCTGGGCTTCCCCTGGATCTTAGTCTTGCTGCTGCCACCCCCTCTTCCGGCTGCCTCAGCACCTGTGGAGTGTGTGACAACATCTACTCCCATGATTGGTGCCCTCCCCCCCAGATTTGAGAGAGAGAGAACGCACAAGGTGGGGGTGATGTGGGGGAAAGGGAGGGGCAGAGGGAGAGGGAGAAGCAGGTCCTCACTGAGCAGGGAATCTGACATGGGACTTGATCCCAGGACCCTGGGATCATGACGTGAGCCAAAGACAGATGCTGAACCTACTGAGCCATCCAGGCACCCCTGGTATTTGATGGTTGTAACTTTGTATCTCTTGAATTAAAATGTCTGATCTAAATCTTGGGTGTGTTTGGAATGTCTGGGAAGGAAGAAGAGATTTTAGTGTCTGGATTTTTAGTATCTGGATCTACCCAGGCAGCCAGAACACGTGCTCCTGACACTGCTGCTGAGGGCCACAGTCCACAACCCAAGAGGCATTTGTCCTGTCTCTCTGAAAGACCTGTGGCATGTTGACACTCGTTGGATTATTGCGTGGCAGTCCCCACACACGGTCATCATAATCATGTGCTGAAGGCTTAATCTTCCCTTTGCATAATTTAAGAAAAAAAATCTTGAAAAGCTAGACAATCTACTGAACTATTGATAACATTTAAAACATAACCATAATAATACTGAGAAATTATTCATACTTTTGGGGTCCCTGGGTGGCTCATTCAGTTGAACATCTACCTTTGGCTCAGGTCATGATTCCAGGGTCCTGGGATGGAATCCCACATCAGGCTCCCTGCTCAGCTTCTCGCTCTCCCTATGCTCCTCCCCCCACACATGTTCTCTCTCTCTCAAATAAGTAAAATCTTTAAAAAAAAAAAAAAAAGTATTCCTACTTCTGTAATCTATGGAAATGTTAAATTATAAAACATAAAAGACAATACAAAGTAACAAGGGAATTAGAAGTGTTGTTAAAATGAAAAATTATAAGGATAAAAATTCCTTTTTTTCTACTGGATAGTTTCTCTGAGATTAAAGAGAAAACACTGTTAAGAAAATAATGTATGGCTTTGTTCAGTTTAAAAAATATATACACTGATAATGTCAATTATTTAGGAAATGATTTTTACATTTTTTCTGAAAAAGCAACAGTGAGATTTGAATACCTTCTTACGGTCTTGACGTCTGTTGAAAATAAGTCAGTTTTATTGTTTTTTCCCTGGGCATGTAGTTACCTCATGCCTTTTTTTTTTTTTTTTTTTTAATATTTTGAGTACAGAGCACCTATAGATAAGTCATTTCATAGTTCAAGCCTTTAAAATAAAATCAGGGTGGAAAATTTAATTTGGAGCACATTTGAAATTAAATTAGACTCTAAGTTTAATGGATAGAGTATAGGTTCTGGATTCAAATACTGCCTCCTAGGTACCTCATTAACTCTAAATTGTTCCTATTCTTAGGTATCTCAGCAGAATGCCTGTTTGGCTTATTATGAGAAAGGATGAAGGAATGCTTGAGAAGCACTTTACAAAAAGCCTGGTCTGCAGAAAGTGCACAGTATGTGGGCTCATGATGATTCTTTTAAAGCATTCTTTTATCTAAAAATTAAAATGTTAGGGGCTTCTAGGTTGCTCAATAGGTTAAGTATCCAACTCGTGATTTCACCTCAGGTCATGATCTGAGGGTTATGAGATCAAACCCATGTTCAGCTCATGAGTTAGGTGTGGAGTCTGCTTAAGATTCTCTCTTGCTCTGTCCCTACCCCTTCTGCAAAACATTAGCTCAATACTGCTACAGCTTGTTGATAATAATTTTATTTTTAGTGACTTTTTACAGTACTGTTCCAGCCTTATCCATTAGTATTCATGTACTTTTTTTGGGGACATAGAACCATTATTGTGCTTTTCTTTTCTGTCCCCCCCGCCCCCGTGAATATAGGGCACCTAAAAAATAAAAGCCTTTCTGATTAAAAAAAAAAAAAAAGTTTAATCACTGCAAAGAAGATAAATGTCTGTTTTTTCTCTATGTGGTATTCATTATGATCTACATGTAAGGTGCTGAATCTTATTTTTGTGCTTTTGATTTTAAAGTAGTGAAAGTTACTTTCACAATTAAAATGCAACATTATGAAATTCAGAATATTATGGAAGGAAACAGATTGCTCACTGCTGGTAGAATTCTGAAGGGGGCATGTATCTATTTAAAATTCTCCAAAGACGAAGGAAACGCCCAGAGGAAAATATGCACATCACAGGCAAGGTATTCTTAAAGGGTGTCTATTCTGGAGCTTGACTAAGTGGAAGAGCAAATTATTGACTGAGAATCCTATTTACTTCTTGCCCAGAGACCTCACAAGGCGACAGCATGTCTTCATGAAAACATAGCTTCTCCACTGTGTCTGTTGCTTACTTTGCTGTTTGGATTTCCACTTCACCCGGCAGAGACAAGGGCAAGGCCGCCCAGGGCAAACATCATTTGGCTTCTAAATAAGGCACTAAGATGGAAATACACAAAAGTAGAGTGGTTCCTGAATGAATAAGAGAACTGCAGCTTCTGTCTCTACTAGGCAGTGATCATAATACCTGTGTCTTTGTACAGCTTGTAACCCCATATCCTAGGAACCAAGGAAAATAATCATATTTAGCTTTAGAATTAATGTTGAATTATTAATTATTTTCCAAGAGGAAGCCACACTAAGAAAGTTGATCTAGAAAAAGCCCTCATGACAAATCTCAAAATTTTTCCATGTGATTCACCCAGAGGCCTTAAAAAAAAAAAAAAAGTATGCATCTGTGTTTGTGTTTGTATCTTTAAGTGTAAATTGACTAGTAAATTATAGATTTACATTTTTTAAACTGATATACTTTTTTTAAAAGGGATAGCATAAAATTAATTTCACTGTCAAAAATATTTATTGCAAATGCCTGCTTATGTTCTCTTTTCGAACATTAGAATACTCAGTAAGTTTTAGCAATTTCTATGCTACAGACTCTTGTGCTGAGAACTTTCTTTATAGTAGCATATTAAACCCCTGAGTAGGTGTTATTACCTCATTTTACAGATGAGGATCTAAGATAGAGTGAGGATAAGTTACTTGCTCTACGCTTGACCAGTTAATGGCTAAGCTAGAAATCAGCCCAGGTAGTCAGCACTATCTTGCTAGACTGCTTCTGCCTTTAAGCAAAAGTAGCACTTTGCTGGAATTATAGGATAGTGGGGTGATGTTGCAACTATTTATCTGAACTACAGAATAAGAATAATTGTATTTTTACCTTTTAATTAAAATATAAGAAGTGCATGAAACAAACCGTTCTCAATAGGCCAAAGTGCAGCCTGAAGAACCTTCCAACAGATGGGGGCCTAGCCTGTATTTCCTTATTAACATTATTCTTCTTTTAATTTCACGTCCATATGAATGGAGCTCTACCACCTTAGCTCTTCCTTCTAGACTGATTTATTGGAAAGGTGGCTGGTGGGGGAATCCTAGTCCATGTGGTCTCTGCTGCAGGAGCTAAAGGGCTTTGTTGCTAGATTTGCTCCCAAGGACCCTCCTGTTCTGACAAGATAGTCCTGCCTGGGCCTGAGTGCCTGTGGGAAGCTGGGAGATATCCTACAGCGGAAACACTAGTGAGGTATCTTCTTCCCAGAATTTTGATTCTAGGGAGTGGAGGAGGGGTAGGGTGGAAGCTGGGTTTTGTGAGAACAGCCAGAAAAAATAAAGAAAAATAACAGTGATAAATGCTTTGAGGAGAATTAAAATAGGGTGATGTCATAGCAAATGGTTTGCTGCTTTAGACAATATCCATGAAAGTCTTTATGAGAAGTTAACATTTAAATTGATATGAGTGATGAGGAAAGAGGAAAGCACGGGGAAAGGAATTCTAGGTCTGGGGAACAGCAAAGGCATAAGCCCCTAAGGTTGGGAGGCTTATGAATAACAGACCTACAAGAAAGTCAGTGTTGCTAGCGCACAGAAGGCTTATAAAAGGAGTCTGAGACTGAGATAGGGCCAGTCTGGTTGGATTTTTTAATGCACTGATGAAAGTTTTGGGATTTACTCTTAAAACCATAGGAAGTCTTTGGAGGATTTACAACAGAGAATGAGTTGATTGAGTTTATATTTAAAAACGATCACTGTAGTGGTGCCCAGGTGGCTTAGTTGTTAAGCGTCTGCCTTCAGCTGGCTCAGATCATGATCCCAGGATTCTGAGATGGAACCCCGCATTAGACTCCCTGCTCCTCAGGAAGCCTGCCTCTCCTTCTCCCACTCCCCCTGCTTGTGTTCCTGCTCTTGCTATCTCTCTCTGCCAAGTAAATAAATAAAATCTTAAAAAAAAAATAAAAACGATCACTGTTGAAGTGTTTAGCAGAGATTGGATTGCAGCATGAGAGTGGAGACAGGGAGACTGTACTAGTGGTATATGTTGAAGGGATAGGTTGACCCAAAGTTGTAATGGAGATTGAGTATATTGGATTCAGCATCGATTTTAGACTACATTTGAACAGTGAAGGAAAGAGAATCAAAGTTAACCCTCAGATTTTTGGCTTTCCTGGGGCTGTTTATTGGGATGAGAAGACTAAGGGAGGATAAGTGAAGATTTTGTTTTTGGCATTGCCAAATTTGACATGCCTAATTAGATAGCCAGGAGAGATATAAAGAAAATGGCCCAGGGCGCTTGAGTTGCTCAGTTGGTTAAGCTTCTGTCTTTGGCTTAAGTCATGATCTTGGAGTCCTGGGATTGAGCCCCAAGTTAGGCTCCTGGCTCAGCAGGGAGTCTGCTGCTCCCTCTCCGTCTGCTCCTCCCCACCAATCATGGTCAATTGCTCGCTCTCTCAAATAAATAAAATCTAAAAAGAGAAAAAAGAAGAAGAAAGAAAGAAAATGGGCAGTAATACCCCAGTAGGGTGACCATGTGATTGATTATGCAACGTGGGACACCTTGGAGAAGGAAGCAGGGGTGTGGTGGGATTTGGATTTTACTAAAACTCAACTACTATACTAAAGCAAGGACAACAGAGGCAAGTTGTGGCTCCCTTGGCAAACCAGAAGGTATGATATGTAGGAATCTAGTTCCAGGAAAATATTTCAGGATTGGTAATAACAGATGTTTAGAGTAGTGCTAAGAAGTCAAGTGAGATAAGAACAGAGACAAGGTCTCTTCTTATCCAGAACAACATAAAGGTATTTGGTGACATGAAACTGTAGGACAGTATCAGTAAGGTTAAGAGCGCCAGCCAAAGGGTGCTTGGGTGGCTCAGGGGGTTAAGCCTCTGCCTTTAGCTCAGGTCATGATCTCAGGGTCCTGGGATCCAGCTCTACATCAGGCTTTCTGCTCGGCACAGAGCCTGCCCCTCCCCCCCACCCCGCTGCCCGCCTCTCTGCCTACTTGTGATCTCTCTGTGTCAAATAAATTAAAAAAAAAAAGAGTGCCAGCCAAATGGGAGTGGACTCATCAGCCAATATGAGGTAAGGAAGTAGACAAAAAAAGTATAGACATCCTTTTAAAGAGGTTTTGTAGTGGAGAGAGATGTAGGTGAAAAACAGAGCTCTTTTGGAGACTGTTGGTTCCAATCAACACTGGAGGGAAATCCCAGTGGAAGCCCTTGGTTTATTTGAGGCTATAGCTTGCATCAAAGGCAATACTGCACAAGTAGAAAAAGAAATAATGCTTTTGTGAGTGAAAATAATGGGACATGTAATTTTGGGCCACAGTTTCTGTTGCTATTATTTGAATAATCTGTATTTGATTTTGAGCATCCTTAAAAACTCTGAATTGTTACAAAGATAACCTTTGATTTATAAAAGAACTATAAAATCCAACCTTTCAGTTGCTACTTCATTCACTTCAGGGCCATAGTCTTCTGGTCTGGTAGGGGTAGAGCCATGTAACTCAGGTTATCAGCTTCCATTGGCTGTATTGGGGTTTTTATGATGGGAAATGGTGTTTGCTTTGAACAAATAGAAGTCTTAGGGCTTCTGTAGGAAATGTGCCTGTTTCCTTTTCCTTTTTACAAAATCAGATACCTGAACTTTTCTGATTTTTTTTTATCTACCCAACTTTCTTCAAATTATCATCCTACAGATAATTTTAAGATTTTTCTTAAATATCCTACAGATATGTTTCTGAGCACTAGCATCTATTGATTAATTAAATTGTCTAGTGAAGTGTTGCTTAAAACTTTAAAACTAAAAACTTTAAAAGAATCATATATGTAGAGAATCTGCAACAATTTATAATTTTATAAAAACAGATAAAAACAGTGAATCTCTGGTTTTTAAGCTGCTAAATAAGAAGCAACTTTTTAAAACTTCTATATGAAACGCATTTCCTTCAGAAAAAGCTGTGAAAATGTTACATGATCATTCCTGGAATGATTTTGAAAGACCAGTAAATTCCTTCTTTTACGTATTTGCCAGAGGTAAGAAGTGCCTGGCACTGACACACATGATAAACAGAAGAGTCCGTAACAGAACAGTCAGTTGGTGTAGCATTCTCTACGAGTAAATAGCCAAAGGAATGGTACCATTTCATGGAGGTCTTATGAAAGAATTGTAAGTACCTATGATTTGTAAACTTAGGATAACTTTAAAATTCCTCAGCCTCTGCTTTTAAAAATGGTCTAATGTTTTTCTTTGAGCTCTTATTACTTTTAAACATTTTAATATATCTAAGGACTCTGTCAGAATTTTTATAGAAAAAGCTGAAGAACTTAATGGTTTTAGGAATTGACATTTTAATTTATATCATTTATTCTCCTTGACACATTAGATGTATATACGATGATGTAATTTATGCTTTTTGGAGAAGAAGAAGAAAAATTTAAATATAATACTTAATCCATTAAACTCTGTGTATACATATAATACTGTTGTTTATTATGTTTTGTTTAAATTTTATTAAAATTTTGTTTTATTGTTTAAAATTTTATTTATTACTATTGTTTATTATGTATTATTATGTTTGATATACTTTCAGGCTTTAAGCCATGGTGATTTTCCTTTCAAATTATCATGAACATTTCAATAAATACTACGATAATTATACTTATCTAGAGCTTTCAATTTTACCAAGTACTAATCACTATCTCTTATAATACAAGAACCCTATAAAGCATACTTTGAATATTTTCTTCATTCAGTGTCAGTAAATAAGTAAATAAGTAATAGTAAATAACAAGAAATTCAAACTATAATTAGCATTTTGAACCCCAGGTTGGTATTCTTTTTTTAATACTGTACTGGCATGGGTTCTTTCTATATTAACAGCTGTTTAGGGAGTAAAAATAGCATAGCATTCAAATTTGCCTAAATTAAACAAACACAAAGAACCAATCCTTAATACATTACTCTTAGAGCAGACCCTGAGCGTAATATTAACTCTTGCAGCATAATCCATGAATAAGAACTTTGTGAGTGGAAATTACGACTTGGCTGGTACTTGATTGTATGATTTTGCTTACTTCACTAACCAAAGAACACAACCTGACTCAACACTTTGCTTATAAATAATACTGTATTTCCTTTGTAAAAATGTGTGTGCCAAAACTTCATTCTCTTTTTAGACGAGATTGGGCGCGTTCAGGGTGGTATGGCCATAGACTCATTCTCTTTTTAGAGACCCCACTAACCTCATCCTTTAAATAGATGCCTGGTGTTATGTAATCTTAGATGAATGTGAAGACAAGTCTTTTTGTGTATACTAAAATTTTGGGGTAGAATATCTGTGGTAATCAAAATGCTCCCTTTCGGGGCACCTGGGTGGCTCAGTGGGTTGAGCCGCTGCCTTCGGCTCAGGTCATGATCTCAGGGTCCTGGGATCGAGCCCCGCATCCGGCTCTCTGCTCAGCGGGGAGCCTGCTTCCTCCTCTCTCTCTGCCTGCCTCTCTGCCTGCTTGTGATCTCTCTCTGTAAAATAAATAAATAAAATCTTAAAAAAAAAAAAAATGCTCCCTTTCATTGAAACTCCAAATGGCTCCCACTGGAAGTCTGGGGACTTAAAAGAAATAAGGTCAACAAAGTGAACTAACATTGTCTTGTGGTACAAAGTATTTTTTCCCAGCTTTATTAAGATATAATTGGCATAAAACATTGTATAAGTTTAAGATGTACAGTGTGTTGTTTTGACACACTTATATATATATTGTGAAATGATTACTACCAGAACTTCAGCTCAGCTCACATCACATAATTAGCACTTTTTAAAAAAAAATTAATTTAATTTATTTATTTGAGAGAGAGATTGAGAGACAGAATGGAGCAGAGGAGAGCGAGGGAGAATCCCAATCAGATTCTTCACTGAGCTTGGAGCCCGATTCTGGGCTCGATCCCATGACTCTGAGATCATGACCTGAGTTGAAACCAAGAGTTGGATGCTCAACTGCTTGTGCCACCCAGGTGTCCCCCCCTTTTTTTATGGTTAAAATCTCCCTGAGCAACATTCAAATATATAATACAGTATAAATAACTGTAATCACTCTGCTGTACATTATAGTCCCAGAAGTTATTCGTCTTATAATTGGAAGTTTATACCCTTTGTCTAGCATCTCCCCGTTTCCCCCACCCCTTGGCCTTAGAAACCCCCATTCTAGTCTGTTTCTGAGTTCAGCACTTTTAGATTCCATGTATCCATGTATACCGATATGATACAGTATTTGTCTTTCTCTGTGTGACTTATTTCACTTAGCATAAAACCCTGAAGGTTCATCCATGTTCTCATAAACAGCAGGATTTCTTTCCCTTTTTCATGGCTGAATAAGATTTCATTGCACTTATATGCCAAATTTGCTTTATTCATTCATCCATTGATGGGCAATTAAGTTGTTTCCATGTCCTGGCTATTATGAAATAGTGCTGTAATGGACACGGGAGTGAAATGGTCTCTTTGAGATCCTCTTTTCATTTCATTTGGTCATGTACTCAGACGTGGGATTCGTGGATGATATGGTAGTTCTATTAGTTCTATTTTTAATTTTTTGAGGCAGCTCTGTACTCTTTTCCATAGTGACTATACCAGTTTACCTTCGCACTAACAGTGTGCAAATGTATTTCTTATAGCTGCTCGGTATTTAAAGAAGCCTTCCCAAGGCTTATGGAATTACAAAAACCTTAAAGAATGGAGAAGTAACAATTGTTTGTACCTAGGCAAGATTCTAAGTGTTGAAATTATAAATGAACTTGCTATTATAAAAAGTATCTAAAACCTGGAAAATAGTAAGTTCACTAGGATCAGAGTGGTTAATTTTTTAAAAAGGGGCTATGTTTCTGAATACTTTGTAGAAATCTGACTTGCATAATTCAAATTTAGTTTTCCTATAGAAATAAATACGTGAGATTTATGTTTTTCAGTTTTAATCATGAAGAAACATTAAAGACTCACACATATAAAAATAACAGAAAATGCAATCTCACCATATTTTGTTTTAAAGATCAAAAAAATGCATCAAGTTATTATCTGTCTGGTTAATTGCTGCTAATCACACAGTGAGGATTATAAACTAAACAAATCCATTTATCCATGTAGGCCATGAGGTCAGATAGTTGAGACTATAAACAGGCAGATTTAATGATGTCATTAATAAGAGGAGAATCTATCTCTGTGGTGTCTTATTTACTCCCACTAAGCATATGTTCTTTAGAAAGCAAATTACTGAACAGATGGAATAGGGAAAAAAACTAAGGTGAGTAACAGAATTATTTAACACAAACTCATTATACATTCAACATTAAGTGTATAATTATATTGCATTTTCATGTTTGGAACGATTATGCATCACTCTTTAAGGTTAAATTTGGGTGTTTTCTACATAAACTTGAAGTTATATAGTCATAACTCCAAGTGGAATGTTTAGATGCCTTCTTAGTGCTGTTTAACTTTGTCAAAGGAAAGGGGATATTTATTCATACAAAGAAAAAATGCAGTGGTTAGTCCAAAAGCTGTATATATGGAGATACACAACTAGAAACTCGTTCTTTCTAAACCCCAACTGTTTTCAACCTTTCCACAATGCTGTGCTTAGTACTGACTCCCTTTCTTTTAAACTTTAGCCTATTGTCAGTTATGTCATAGAACTCTCAAGTTGTCTGAATAGTCCACTGGTGATTCTGTTTGTGGGGTAACTTGTTTGTTAAAAGTTTTGACTTTTTGTAACAATGTAGCTAAGCCCCCCCAAAGAGAAATGCTAGAAAACAATGTAAAACTATTGTTTATTTTTTATTTTTTTTAAAGAGTTATTTATTTATTATTTGACAGAGAGAGATCACAAGTAGGCAGAGAGGCAGGCAGAGGGGGAGGGGAAAGTAGGCTCCCTGCCGAGCAGAGAGCCCCGCTTCTCTCAATACCAGGACCCTGAGATCATGACCTAAGCCAAAGGCAGAGGCTTAACCCACTGAGCCACCCAGGCACCCCTAAAACTATTGTTTAAATAAATAAAAAATAATTTGAAGATTAATTGATAAGTGATTATATTTGGCTGGGGGGTTTGTTTTTTTAATTACTCATGTGGAATCACAGAATGATGATTTTCATAGTTGGGAAAAAGATTGGTCAAAGTTAGCTATCATTTCTTGAAGTGCAGACATCAGATATCCCATCAATTTCATGAAAATAAGCCACAGTCCAACAAAAAGAAATAAAAGATTAGTTTTGCTTTTGTGATAAAATGTAAGTAACATTCTTTATATTTTTTAATTTTTACTTTTTACTTTTGAAATTTTCCTTAAGTAGTAGAAAGAGATTGAGACACTAGAGTAAGAATAACATGTGAATGATGCTTATGAAATTTTCGGGACAAAGAGTAGCATATAATCTTTTTGTGAGAGCATTGCAATATATCCGATTGGTTTTTATTTTAGGATCAAAAAGTGAATGTCAGTTATTATTTTAGCTCCTTTATCTTGGCATTCATAATACAGGACACACCTATTATACCAGAATTCTTGTGCTAAAGTTGTTTTAATGGCTTTGATATTCTGAGGGCTATTTTTGAACAGAATCTTTGCTAAGACTTTGTGCTGTACTGGCCACCAGTACTTGGCATGTTATATATGCCTTTGTTTCTAGATCCTGCCTATTTCCTCAGGGAAAGTTTGTATAAATGAATGAGGTTACTGTATGTTTCTTTGTCATTTCCTTCTGTTGTTTCTAGGGAGGAAAAATTGCAATAGATTTTACAGTATTTCTACCCTAAATTAGCTATCTTTCTGTGAAGCTGAACTATACGGTAGTTAGGAGGGCTGGAAATAGTATTTCAGGTTGCTTAAACCAGGCAGATGACACATAATTTACTTTTCAGAATGTGGGTTATTTCCTTTGCTTGAAGAGACCAGCTGCAGTTTTATAGATCGTGATGAGCATGAGTTAGTCTTTAGCATGCATGTCCATGGTTTTCTTCTGGTGAGCCAGGGCTGCTTTTAGATATTGTTCCATAGAAAATAATAATGAATTGTCTTTATTGAATAGGTCATACAGTTTTTTTCCCCTCTCATTCCAAATAGAATTTTAAGCCTCAGATTGTTGTTTTATCAGTCCCGGACCCACATAGTAGGAGATTCAGCAGCGGCATGGCAGGGGGGAAAGGAAATGGGTGTGGCGATCAGCTACTCTGCAGTTGACTAACTGCGACTGAGGACAAGTTAATTCTCCTCTTAGGAATTCATTCCTTAGGCTAGAACATACAGAAAACAGCAACTCTGCAAGGTGGTTGTAAGAGTTTACTATAACGCATACATAGTTTCCCACCTATTGTAGCTTCATGAGTTCACGATTAATGTTATTATGGGTGCTTCACCAGTGCTCATTGGTTGATTAAACTGAAGACACCTAAAGAGAAAGGGAGAACAAGGTAACATTTGGGACTTTTCATGTATAATTGAGTAAAATAGTAAGCTATTAATTTTTCGAGTGCAGAAAATGCCGTTTTTCCTTTTCTACCCAAAGCTAATGATGGTAGCTTATAAATGCTGTCATGTGGTAGTCTGTGTGGGGAAACTCATGTTGCTTTACCTCCTGGTTCAGAGTTCTTTCCTAAGTATCATTACCTTTTTTTTTTTTTTTAAGATTTTATTTATTTCAGACAGAGAGCAAGAGAAGAGAGAGAGAGGAGGTGGTAGGGAGGGGCAGAGAGAGAAGCAGGTTGCCCGCTGAGCAGAGATCCTGCATGGGGCTCGATCTTAGCACCCCAGGATCATGACCTGAGCCAAAGGCAGATGCTTAACCAATTGAGCCACCCAGGGGACCCCTAAGTATCATTACTTTTAACTTTATGCTTACTCTATCAAGTGAGCTCATTTTAATTAATCTATAATTTGACCTTTTTCACACAAAAGAACATAATATATATGGCTGATATTGAGGAGGATATATATAAAATAATTTCTTTGGGGGAGTTGTCACACTAACAATGTGAGAAAATGTTAGTAAAAGTTAGAAGACTTTATAATAGACAGGAGGAGGAAGAGAACTCCTTTAAAGGGATATAGATGTTAGGAATCCTAGTGGTTGGTTGGTTCTCTGCATTGCTTAAAGACAACTAGATTTTTATATGATTGAGAATAATGTATTTTTCTGCAAGTTCTCCTTTCTTTCTGAGAACCAGGGTCTGATGGTGAAACTTTAATTTCATACCAAATATATATCAACTGTCTTGTTTCAGCATGTTGTTAAGAAATTAGTTTTTTTTTTTTTTTTTTTAACTGGGAAAATATTTGAGCACCTGAATTTGTGTGTATCCGAAGACAACATTTATTTATTCAACAATATTTTAGGGGCGCCTGAGTGGCTCAGTCCATTAAGTGGCCACCTTCAGCTCAGGTCATGATCCCAGGACCGTGGAATCTAGCCCTAAGTTGGGCTCCTTGCTCAGCAGGGAGTCTACTTCTCCCTCTCCCTCTTCCTGCTGCTCTGCCTGCTTATGCTCTCTTTCTCTCTCTATCAAATAAATAAATAAAATATTTTAAAAAACCCAAAATTTTATTAACCATCTTCTTTGTGCCAAAAAATATTCTATCTCCTTCAGGATATAGCACTGATCTAGAGCATTTAAGTAGCTGGACTCAGCAAGCTTCCAGTCACTCATCAGGTTTCACTAATCTGAACTAATGACTAGTCAGAATTGTGAACATTTGCAGTAAGCCCTTTGAACATTGTTGCTGTGTGAAAAGCATATAATATGTAAACAGGGATTTCCTTGCTTAATGTGCCATTTTGTGCTCGCAATAAAGAGACACCAAAAAATGAGATAGTAAGGCAAACTCTTTCCTAGAGACCTCTTCTTTGTTGGTTTTCAATTTCATTGTGATTTTTCAGTTCTGATGATGCATACAACATTTCGTTTCTAGGTTTTTTTACTTTTTATTAAATTATTTACTTTGGATTTGAGAAAAGTTATGAAAACAGTTAATTAATAAAAATAGGGTAGTTCCAGATTATTCCCTCCCCAAATTGAAGGGATTATATCTATAGAAGGATAAAAATGATGGTTTCTGGAGAGTTACATTTTATGTATTTATTTATTTTTATTTTTTAATTTTTTTTACATGTTATGTATTTGTATCTGATACTGCTTGGAATACTATCCTATTGAAAGAATTATTAGTATAATTCCTGTCCTGTGATCTGATCCAGTGTTCTCATTTTTACTACCTTTCTTACAAGAGGAAGAGGTAGCTGATGTGTTTTTTGCTTAGCCTGCAAGTGTTTGGATGAACTATAAAAATGAGTTTGGGGCCATGATTTCTTAAAGATTTCTCAACATATGGGTCAAAGTTCTCTAGCAATCCTGTATCTATTAATACTGTAGAAACTCTTAAATTTCAGTGAGCTCTCTCACAGGGTCAAATAAGACTTCCACCTCCTTGGTAGAACATGCTGAAATGGCTGTGCTTGGCACAGAAGAACCCCTAGAGCCCTAGATTGTCTGCTGTTACCTCTTACTATGTTTTACCAAAAATGTACTGTTGAATTTTATATGAATGAAACCATAAAAAGAATAAAATAAAAAGATAAAAATCCTTGAAAAAATAAAATAAAATGATTAAAAAAACCCCTGAAAAATGTACTGTTGAATTTTATATGAATGGGACCATGAAAAGAATAAAACAAAAATGATAAAAATCCAAAAAAGATAAAATGATACAAATAAAATAAAATGATAAAAATTACATTGCTTGCCCATGTCTTGAAATCCTTAGCTCACTTCAAAGACTGGATGTGGAAAGCAAGTCGTTGCATGCTACTTACACAAGACCAACAGAGTGAAAATCCAATCAGTGTGTGCATTTGCAAAGATAAGCTTTCACTCTACATCAGAGATCAATGAATGAGTTACATCTGTGTATTTTAAGTCCAAATAAAATGTTTAAGGTTTACTTAAACTTTTGATTTCACATTTTAAGTGGTGGTTTAAATGAATTTCTGATTAGATGGGTTTTTTTTATATTTGTGTTCCTTCTTAATCATTTTCCAAAATCATTATTCCCAAAGTGTTTTCTTTGTCAATACCTATATATATATATAAGTATTTATACCTATATATAGGTATAATAAATATAAATAAATATAAATAAAATATTATATATATTTTATATATATAAAATATATATATTTGTCAATACCTATTGTATATATTAAATATATATATAACTATATATAATATATAATTAAAACTAGAGAAATCTTTCCCCAAAAGAATTCATTAAATATGGAGGAAAAATATAAAAATATTTCTCCAGTTCTATGTCTGAGTTTAAAAGTACAATTTTGAATTACACATTGGGTAAGCAACACTTACGGGGGGAATCCCATCTTTTCTGGGTTTAGGTAGTGAAATCAGTATGGAAATGCAATTATGCTGTGTTTTCATTATACCAGCTACCTCTTTTTTTTTTTAAGATTTTATTTATTTATTTGAGAGAGAGTGAGCACAGGCAGACAGAATGGCAGGCAGAGGCAGAGGGAGAAGCAGGCTCCCTGCCGAGCAAGGAGCCCGATGTGGGACCCGATCCCAGGACACTGGGATCATGACCTGAGCCAAAGGCAGCCGCCCAACCAACTGATCCATCCAGGCGTCCCCAGCTACCTCTTTTCTTTGTTAGATGTGTTAGCCTATTCATTGATTGCTGCTTTGTGTCTTGCCTTAAAACAAATTAGTTTAATTATATTTATTATATATATATATGTATATTGCACATTTATTATTTATACTAACTCATTGATCTGTAGTTGAAAGAAGACTGTCTTACTGGAAAAGCAGTTCTTGAACTGTTTGAATCGTAATAAAAGTGTTTCTTGGATAATCAATTTGTGTCTGAGGCTGTGTTTTGTATAATCTGTGCGGCTAATAATTCTTTAATATCTGCCGGTCCTTAATGAATATGTTATACTTTTAAATGCCAGTGATGTCAAGTAACTGGGGAATCATGGCTTTAAATTATTTCCGTGTGTGTAGAGGGATCTGGGAGGAATTACATTGAGTACTAAGAACATGCTATATTAGTTTTGTTATGACGTCTTGACAAGAATAATATGCCAAAAAGGGGTATATACAAAGACTTGCCTGCTGTTTACAGCAGCATTATTTACAGTAGCCAAAAAGCAGAAACAACTCAAATGCCCATCAATTAATGAACAGATAAATAAAATGTAGTATAGTCATATAATGGAATAATACTGGGTAATAAAAAGTAGTAAAATACATTTACAAGCTACAACATGGATAAACCTCAACATTCTTATGGTCCAATGGAAGAAGCCGGAGAAAAGCCAAAAGAAAACAAGAGAAAATCATATTTTATGATTCCATTTATATGAACTATCCAAAAAGGCAAGTATATAGAGACAAGAAGTAGATTAGTGGCAGTCTAGGGCTAGGACACAGATATAAAAAGAAAATGATGATCTTCGCTTATTTAAAGCACTTACTGAGAACATTAGAGTTGAAGAAACTTCACAGAGTTTTCAGCATAACTCTTCATTTTGCATACAAAAAGAAGTGACCTTCATTTAGGAGATCAGTATATATTTGATCTATATATATTCTAAATATGCATTTTTGATTAGCCTTAGTAATTTCTTTTTTTCTCCTCAATTATTTGATTGTTTTGTTCATCTGTACCATAGGACATAAGATTTTGGGGGGAGGGGTTCTATATTAGTAATTCACAAACACAAAAGCAGAGTATTTTTTTTTTTTTTAAGATTTTATTTATTTGACAGAGATCACAAGTAGGCAGAGAGGCAGGCAGAGAGAGAGAGGTGGAAGCAGGCTCCCCGTGGAGCAGAGAGCCGGATGTGGGGCTCCATCCCAGGACCCTGGGATCATGACCTGATCCGAAGGCAGAGGCTTTAACCCACTGAACCACCCAGGTGCCCAAAAAAGCAGAGTATTCATTACTCATCACCCAGCTTCAGAAATCACTTTTGATCTTGCTTTAGCTATCTCCTTCCCTGCCTCTGTTTTTTTCGCCTTTTATCTTCTGAAGAAAATTCCACTCATAGCCATTTTACTCATAAGTATTTTATTATATATGTATGAGTGATAAGGGCTCTTGTTTTTAGACATACCTTCTGTGGTATTATTGTATATAGCAAAATTAACATGTTAACTAATAACCCATTTTCATTCAGATTTCTCTAGCAGTCAGTTTGTCCATGCTAGATTAAATTTCCCACATTCCTTTGGTGGTTATGGCATTTAAAATCTCCCATTCTATGTCAGTTCTTGCCCAATCCCATTTCCCCACCTTTCCCCTCCACATTGTCAATGTGTAGGAGAAACTGAGCTGTAGGCTATCCACATCTAGATTTTGCTTATTATTATATTTGCTAATTACTATTATATTGAACTATTTGAGCATAAGTCAGAAAATGGCTTAATTTTTTTTTTTTCATCCAAAACAATTTTTCCACAGAGTTGAGAGCAATTGAGCTGGCATTTAAGAATTGGTAGTAACTCGGGGCACCTGGGTGGCTCAATTGGTTGAGCAACTGCCTTTGGCTCAGGTCATGATCCTGGAGCCCCGGATCAAGTCCCACATCGGGCTTCCTGCTTGGCAGGGAGTCTGCTTCTCCTGCTGACTTCTCTACTCTCATGCTCTCTTTCTCTCTCAAATAAATAAATAAAATCTTAAAAAAAAAAAAAAGAATTGGTAGTAACTCTTAAAGATCGAGATTAGCAGGCTTTCAGAAATGGTGTTCCAAGTCTTGACTTATTCTGTTTCATTGCTGCATTTCTTTTGGTAAAAAGATGGAAAGGGTGACATTGGGAAACTGAATCATTCCTCCCTAAGGTAAGCTGCTTAGGACAGAAACACCCAATGCAAATGCCAAAGTCATGGGTTTAGGGTATGGAATGTGCTGCTCTTACCAATCCCTGTGAATGGCCTTGAATGATGTCATAACAGATTGGGTTTTAATTTTTATTATGTTGCATATAGAATAATGTCTGGGTTGGTCTTTTCATTTTTTTTTCCCTAACAAAAGAAGCTTTTAAATCAAATGTCTTGATGCTTATTATGTGTGTGTGTGTATGATTTGCCAACAATAGGTTTTGTTTTTTGTTTTTTGTTTTTTGTTTTTTTTAACATAGAAGTATAGGTAACGGACATTTAAAAATGTGGCCCTTATTTCTTATTGTGGTTATGTTTTCCCCACATCCCTTTGTTTTAATAGCATGTATTTCTTTTTCTTTTAATAGCATTTTCACTTCTGTATGGATCTATCAGATTGTTGTTATGAATAATAGTATTTGTGCTTTTAAAATAGATCAAGAATTTCATTTGTATGTCTTACTGTGTCTATAAGTGAGGGCCTCTTAGTTCAGTTAAGTAGTCTAATGAATGAGGGTCTGTGCAGGTACGACTAGTTTAATAATTGTCTATTAAATAGAATAATACGTATTGATGGAGATAGTCATTTTTCCAATACCTTTGCCTTTATTTTAGTCCAGTGGTTCTCAAACTGTAATATGCTGGATTACCAGGATATATCACTTGGGCCCGATATACAGGTGCTATTAAATAGGTACAGTGTGGACCCACTCAAGCAAATCAAATTGAAACAAGTTCTGTAGGTGATTCTAATGCCTATCAAAAGTTTGACAATCACTGTCTTAGAAAAATCTAGTTTTATTGTAACTTTTTGTTTTTAAATAATTTGATTAGCCAGAAGTTGCAAAAATAATGCAGTTTCTTTATGACTTCTTCCAAGCTTCTCCCAATAATAATATCATACATAATTATAATACATTATTAAACCCAGGGAAGTGACACTGGTGCAATACTATCAAGTCAGGTACAGACCTTGTTTGGATTTCATCAACTTTTACATGCATTTTTTTTTAAGAGTTTATTTATTTGACAGAGATCACAAGTAGGCAGAGAGGCAGGCAGAGAGAGAGGAGGAAGCAGGCTCCCCGCTGAGCAGAAAGCCCGATGCGGGGCTCGATCCCAGGACCCAGGAATGATGACCTGAGCCAAAGGCAGAGGCTTAACCAGCTGAGCCACCCAGGTGCCCTACATGCATTTTTATCATTATTATCAACTGTTTATTTGTTTTGATTTATAATTCTATGACATTTTACTACATGATATAGATTTGTGTGATATCCCACAATCAGAATTCAGAACTGCTCTGTCACTGCACAGGAACCCCTTTGTATCAGCCCTTAACAGTCACACCCTGCCTCCAGCCCAGGTAGCTGGTGATCTGTATCCTATGACCTTAATTAAGTTTGTCATGTTAGGACTCTTACATAAATAGAACCTTACAGTACATAACCCTGTGAGACTGTTGTTTGTTTTGTTTTGTTTTTCTCCACTCCGCATGATGCCCTTGAGGTCATCTGAGATGTTGAGTGTATCAAGGCTTTGTTGCTTTTTTTTGTGGAGTTCATTATATGGGTGTCCACAGTTTGTTTTATTCATTCTCACACCGGAGCACATTTGGGTTGTTTCTAGTTTGGGGTTGTCACAAAGTCAGCTGCTGTAAACATTGATGTGCAGGTTTTAGATGATTTTAAGTTTTCATTTCTCTCTGCAGATACCAAGAGTAGATTGCAGGGTCATATGATGTGTGTGTTTGGCCTCATATTATACTCCCAATCTTTCCCAAAGTGCCTGTACCATTCTGAGTTCTACAAGTCACATGTGAGAGATCCAGTTTCTGCCCACTCTTGTCCGCACTTAATGTTGTCAGTAGTTTTCAATTTAGGTGTGTTGTGGTATCTCATCATAGTGTCCATTTGCATTTCCCTGATGGAGAATAATGTTTAACATCTTTTCATGTGCCTATTTGCCATTCATATCCTCTTCGGTAGCGTTCAGAACTTTTGCCCATTTTATAATCGGGTTGTTTTCTTTCTGTTGAGTTTAATTTTAGTTGTTTTTTTTTTTTTTAAGATTTTATTTATTTATTTGACAGAGAGAGAGATCACAAGCAGGCAGAGAGGCAGGCCAAGAGAGAGGGAGGGAAGCAGGCTTCCTGCTGAGCAGAGAGCCCAATGCGGGGCTCGATCCCAGGACTCCGGGATCATGACCCAAGCCAAAGGCAAAGACTTTAACCCACTGAGCCACCCAGGCACCCCTATTTTTTAGTTTTTTAATTTTAAAGATTTTATTTATTTATTTGATAGGGAGTGTGTATGCGTGAGAGTACACATGGGAAGCATCATGCAGAGAGAGAGGGAGAAGGAGGCTTCCCACTGAACAAGGAGCCTGATGCAGGGATCGATCTCAGCACCCTGGGATCATGACCTGAGTTGAAGGCAGACCCTTAACTGGCTGAGTCACCCAGGCGCCCCTCTTCCTGTTGAGTTTAGAGGGCTCTCTATATTTTCTGGATAGAAGTCACTTGGGTATATAACTTGCAGATATTTCTCCCATTCTGTCTTCTCATCCTTCTAACAAGGTCTTCGACAGAGCAAAATTTAATTTTTAATAAAGTCCAGTTTATCAATATTAAAAAAAAAATCTTTTATGGGTTGTGTCATTGGTGTCATGTCTAAGAACCTTTTGTCTAAGTGTTGGTCCCAAGTATTTTCTCTGTTTTTTCTCTTGTATTTTCTCTTGTCATTTTCTCTTGTATTTTAAACACTTTGTAAGTTTATATTTTATATTTAGATCAGCATTAGGCCAATTTTTTAATAAGGTGCTACTTTAGATTTTAGTATTTCCAAAGTCTGAGACACTATTTCCAAGTAGTTTTTCTAGCCAGTATTCGATAAAACCTCTAGCTGGGAAAATTCCTTCCAAGGACTTTTCTTTATCAGTATGCAGTTAAGGTTTTGTTTGAATGTGGTTTACTCTAACACACCACTCCCCAACAAAGATTTAAAACTTTAACAGAGACTGACTGCTCTTTAATATTTACCAAAGTACATGCATACATACCTTGTTCTATTGTGCTTTGCTTTATTGTGCTTAACAGGTACTGCTTTTTTTTTTTTTTTTTTAAACAAATTGTAGGTTTGTGGCAACCTTGTATTGACCAAGTCATTGCCATCATTTTTCTAACAGCATTTGCTCATTTTGTGTCTGTGTCACCTTTTGGTAATTCTGGCATTATTTCAGACTTTTGAATTATTATTTGTTACAGTGATTTGTAATAAGTAATTACAACTCACTGAAAGCTCAGATGATGGTTTAGCATTTTTTAGCAATATAGTATCTTTTTAAAACTTAGTTTTCTTTAAATTCAATTAATTAACATACAGTATATTATTAGCTTCAGAGGTAGAGTTCAGTGATTTATCAGTCTTATATAATACCCAGTGCTCATTACATCATGTGCCTTCCTTAATGCCCATCAACCAGTTACCCCATCTCCCCATTCTCCTCCAGCAACTCAGTTTGTTTCCTATGATTAAGAGTCTCTTATGGTTTATCTCCCTCTCTGATTTTGTCTTGTTTTATTTTTCCCTCCCTTCCCCTATGCTCTTCTGTTTTGTTGCTTAAATTCCACATATGAGTGAGATTATATGGTAATTGTCTTTCTGTGATTGACTTAATTCACTTAGCATAATACCTACCCTCTAGTTTTATCCATATGCAAATGGCAAGACTTCATTTTTTTGATGGTTGATAAATAGTCCATTGTGCATATGTATACCACATCTTTATCCATTCATCTCTCTATGGACATCTGGGCTCTTTCCATAGTTTGGCTTTTATAGACATTGCTGTTATAAACATTGGAGTATAGGTGCCCCTTCAGATCACTACATTTGTATCTGTGGGGTATGCTGAGGCTAGGAGTTTTAGTACTATGTTGAACAACAGTTGTGAGACGGGACATCTCTGTCATGTTCCTGACCTTAAGGGAAAGCTCCCAGTTTTTCCCCATTGAGAATGATATTTGCTATGAGCTTTCATGTATAACTTTTATGATACTGAGTTATATTCCCTCTATCCTTACACTGTGGAGTTGTTGTTTTTTTTAATTAATTTTTTTTCAGTGTTCCAAGATTCATTGTTTATGCATCACACCCTGTGCTCCATGCAATACGTGCCCTCCTTAGTACCATCACCAGGCTCACCCAACCCCACACTCCTCTCCTCTCCAAAACCCTCAGTTTGTTTCTCAGACTCTACAGTCTCATGGTTTGTCTCCCCTTCTGATTTCCCCCAGTTCACTTCTCCTCTCCATCTCCCAAAATCCTCCATGTTATTCCTTATAATCCACAAGTAAGTGAAACCGTATGATAATTGACTCTCTCTTTGACTTATTTCACAAATGTTGGAGAGGATGTGGAGAAAGGGGAACCCTCTTACACTCTTGGTGGGAGTGCAAGTTGGTGCAGCCACTTTGGAAAACAGTGTGGCGATTCCTTATGAAATTAAAAATAGAGCTACTCTATGACCCTGCAATTGCACTACTGGGTATTTACCACAAAGATACAGATGTAGTGAAAAGAAGGGCCATCTGTACCCCAATGTTCATAGCAGCAATGGCCACAATCGCCAAACTGTGGAAAGAGCCAAGATGCCCTTCAATAGATGAATAGATAAAGAAGATATGGTCCATATATACAATGGAGTATTATGCCTCCATCAGAAAGGATGAATACCCAACTTTTGTATCAACATGGATGGGACTGTGGAGAGTTTTAATCAAGAAAAGATGCTGTACTTTGTCAAATGCTTTTTCTGCATCTTTGGAGAGGATCATATGGTTCTTGTCCTTCCTTTTATTAATGTGGTATATCACCTTGATTGATTTATGGATGTTGAACCACTCTTGCAGCTGAGGAATAAATCCTACTTAGTCATGGTGAATAATATTTTTAATGTACTGTTGGATCTTATTGGCTAGTATCTTGGTAAGAATTTTTACATCCATGTTAATCAGGGATATTGGTACATAATTCTCCTTTTTGGTGGGGTCTTTGGTTTTGGGATCAGGTATTGCTGGCCTCATAGAAAGAGTTTGGAAGTTTTCCTTCCATTTCTACTTTTTGAAGCAGCTTTAGAAGAATAGGTATTAATTCTGCTTTAAATGTTTGGTGGAATTCCTCTGGAAGCCATCTGGCCCTGGACTCTGTTGGGAGATTTTTGATTACTGCTTCAATTTCCTTGTTGGTTATGGATCTGTTCAGGTTTTCTATTTCTCCCTGTTTAGCTTTGGCAGTTTATACATCTCTGGAAATAATCCATTTCTTCTAGGTTGCCTAATTTGTTGGCATATAGTGGCTTATAATATGTTCTTATAATTTTTTCAGTGTTGGTTGTGATCTCTCCTCTCTCATTCATGATTTTTTTTGTTTCAAATTTGGATCCTTTCTGTTTTCTTTTTGTTTAGTTCAGCTAGGGGTTTATTCCTAGTTTTATTGATCTGCACTACTATTCTTTTGGTTTCTATTTCCTTAATTTCTCCTCTAATCTTTATTATTTCTCTTCTCCTGCTAGGTTTAGGCTTTATTTGCTGTTCTTTCTCCAGCTCCTTTAGGTATAAGGTTAGGTTATGTGTTTGAGACTTTTCTTGTTTCTTGAGAAAGGCTTGCAATATGGTATTTTTAAATTAAGTGCATACATTGTTTTTTAGACATAGTGCTATTTATTGCACACTTAGTAGACTACCGTATAGTTTAAGTATAACTTTATATGCCCTGAGAAATAAAAAAATTGACTTGCTTTATTGCGATATTTGCTTTATTGTGGTCTAGCACCAAACCCACAATATCTCTGAGTTATGCCTGTATTTGAGAGATTATTGAAATTGTGACTTGAAGGTAACTTTGCTTTCATTTCATGATTGGTTAATCTATTATTATATGTATATTAGGTATATATATGTATACACATGTATACATATACATATATACATAGGTACACACATATACACAAACAAATACATATACATATATATATTTATATATACACACACATATACATGTATCTTGGAATCTTGGAACACTGAAAAATTGTATATAGTATACATATATATGTGTGTATTATATGTATATTATATGTATATGTATAATATGTATTAAAATACATATGTGTATGTATTTTAATAATTATAATATCCACATTTAATGTTTTTAGCTCTTTACTAGCATGCTTTTGAAAACCGGAAAATTATTCCATCCAAGAACTTTCTTTTAAAGACTTAATTTTTTTAAATAGCAGTTTAGGTTCACAGCAAAATTGAGCAGAAGGTACATAGGGTTTCCATATGTACCCTGTCCCCACACATGCACAGCCTCATCTACTATCACCATCCACCACCAGAGTGGTGCATATGTTACAATTGATGAACCTACACTGAGACTTCATGATCACCCCAAATCCACAATTTATATTGGGAATCATTCTTGATTTTGTACATTCTATAGGTTTGGACAAATATATAATGACATGTATTCATCATTATAGCATCATATAGAGAATTTTCAGTGCTCTAAACATCCTCTGTGCTTCACCAGTTCATCTCCCCCAACTTCACCCCAGAACTCCTGACAACCACTAATCTTTTTATTATCTTTGTATTTGTGCCAGAATGTCGTATAGTTGGAAACATACAAGCTAGCCTTTTCAGACTGGTTTCTTGCATTTAGAATACCCATTTAAGGGTCTTCCAAAGTTTTTCATGCCTTGATCCTTCATTTCTTTTTAGTGACAAATAATATTTCAGATGTACCATATTTTGTCTGTTCATCTATTGAAGGACATCTCGGTTGCAACTATGAGCTTTTGAACTTCCTTTTAGGGATGAAAATTACTCTCTTTTATTGTTTTAGAGACATAATAAGATGAAACAATCTGTTGATAAGTTTTTACCTTAAATTTAATCAGTAACTCTTAGTTTGAGGTTTTGTAAGTATTTAACCTCTTTTGAGAAAGTGGAAATATATAGGGTTTTTTATACTTAATTTTTATGCGGCTACGAAAAAGGAGGTCCAAGAGGTGTTGCATAATTCTCTGTCCCCATGTTTTTGTTAATCATTTTTGAATTTTTAGATTGTGGCATCAGTATCATTTTTATTACCTTTTCAGACTAATTTTCATAAAGTTCATTGACTGTCCCTTGTACGTTGCCTTCAAGGGAATAATAATGAAGTTCAGAGGAAGCTTTCAGTAGATGATGCTGAGCCCCATTGCTCCTGACATTTATTAATTACTAGGCAGAGGGCTATCTATGCACAGAGTAAATGGAGCAGCAAGTGAGCACTGAGGCATGGTTTTAGAGTTTCAATTTGTTTTTGAGGGAAATTATTTGCTAAATAAATTTAGTTCCTGGAGCTAGATGGGCATTCAGTTAATTTAGTTTTTCTTTTGTAGGATCCTTTTAGGTTATTTTTGAAATTGTTCTATTGGACTCATTTTGTTTTTAAGTTACTGGTATCTGAGGACCTCCTGGTATTTATTTATCCAGTTTCTTTCTGTGGCACTGAGCACACAGTGGGTGCCCAATTAATGTTGTTGACTGTCTTGTTACTCATTGTTTATATTGCTTTCAGGTCTGTTTTTCAACTTTGCTCATTTGTTTTGATGAATTTTTTATCTCCTCCTTTGATAATTTGCATTTCTACCAGAGGCTTTCCTTATCCTACCACTTGTTGATGTTTGAGTTTCTTAACTTTGCATAAAACAAACATCACCATTAGATATTTAGAAAAGCCCAAAGACAAACTGAAATTGCAGCAACTATTATGGAACAGATGAGAAATTAAGTATTTAATATTTAATTTATAGATACATTTTTCTAATCTATGTCTTTGGTAGTTCCTTGAGTGTGTTTATATGAATAAGAATGTATCCACTTAGGGGTGCCTGGGTGGCTCAGTGGATTAAGCCTCTGCCTTCAGCTTAGGTCATGATTCTGGGGTCCTGGGATTGAGAGTCCCACATTGGGCTCTCTGCTCAGCAGAGAGCCTGCTTCCTCCTCTCTCTCTCTGCCTGCCTCTCTACCTACTTGTGATCTCTGTCTGTCAAATAAATAAATAAAATCTTAAAAAAAAAAAGAACGTATTCACTTATATCTGTACATTTTTCTGTATTATATCTCAGTGAAAATATCAAATGAGATTTAGGCTTCCTTTCTTTCATAAGGAATTTCCTTATTTGGTGAAAGGAAGCAAATGGAGGTTTAGATTTGGAAAAGTTATTACAAAACTTTTAGAATTTTTTTTTTTAAAGATTTTATTTATTTATTTGACAGACAGAGATCACAAGCAGGCAGAGAGGCAGGCAGAGAGAGAGGAGGAAGCAGGCTCCATGCTGAGCAGAGAGCCCTATTCGGGGCTCAATCCAAGGACCCTGGGATCATGACCTGAGCCAAAGGCAGAGGCTTTAACCCACTGAGCCACCCAGGTGCCCCTCGACTGCTTTTAAGATTTGTTATATTCAGGGGCGCCTGGGTGGCTCAGTGGGTTGAAGCCTCTGCTTTCGGCTCAGGTCATGATCCCAGGGTCCTGGGATCAAGCCCCACATCGGGCTCTTGTTTCAGAGAGATTAATGACCAACTAATAAGTGCAGCCCCAACCACAAACCAAGATCTCCAACATACTTCAAAATCTTGAACTCTATCATTAGTACCTCTGGATGATTCATATGTTGGTTCTTTTTCCTTTTTAATTGCAAATGAATACCTTTTTCTATCCCCTTGTGCTTTTCTACGTGTCATATCTTCATGTTGTCACAGGGAGATTATACTGTATGTTGATCTAGTGAGCTATTTTTGTTTTCCCCCTGCCACACCACTGATACCCACCTCTCCAACCAAAGAAGTTGAAAACCAATTTATGCACTTACGACCTCAAGCATTGCGAGTGTGTGTGTGTGTGTGTGTGTGTCTGAATAAGAGTTTGGCTTAGAGGTGTGCTTGGGTGGCTCAGTTGTTAAGCGTCTACCTTCGGCTCAGGTCAGGATCCTAGGGTCCTGGGGTCGAGCCCTGCATTGGGCTCCCTGCTCAGTGGGGAGCCTGCTTCTCCCTCTCCCACTTCCCCCAGCTTGTGTTCCCTCTCTTGCTGTGTCTGTCTCTGTCAAATAGACAAATTAAAAAAACAAAACAAAACAAAACAAAAAAAAAGTTTGGCTTAGAAACAGGAGTAAATTTTTGTCCTACTGACTTTGACAAAATGTGATATATTGTATGGTTTTTAGCTATTTTATATACATAAACAAAATGCCGTCTAGAAATCAGGCTTTTGGTATTGAACATGTTATTGGATGTTACTAAATGTTGAAGAAATTTCTCATATCACCCGGTGATAAGTAGAAGGGGAGTGGGGAGTGTGAATTATGTTATTTAGCATTTCATTAGCTGGCTACCATAGTGAATATTAAATGTTTCCTCACTAGAAATAACTTTTGGAAGTTGTATTTCTGCTTTGGAATGGATATCTGATTAAAATAGGAGAAGGGAGCCCCTTCTGTCTCTCTGGGTATATGACAACTAAGCCATAAAAGCTTCATTTACTCATGCTGATTCAGTCTGGAAGACCTGGTGTTACAAAGAGATTCTGTTATGTCCCTGTACCTCACTTTACACAATTGCTAAGTTCCTAAAAGTAGTAAAAAAGGAAGACTTGAGAGGGATATAATAAAAAATGAATAAACCAAATGAGAACTATAGTTGAATTGGTTATTCTTTAAAAAATAATTGAGCATACTCTGATGAAGGTGATGTATTAACCAAAAATACAAAAAATTATATTTGTGATTTCTGCTTCAAAAATTTTTTCTGGCAGATAAGGTGGGGTGCACAGCAAAGTGTGCTGTAAGACACAGGGCAGCCTGGGGGTATTGTATTCCTCTATTGTAATTAGTTATTTGGCTTTCTCTTTATTTTTTCTACCATACTGTCAGTGCTAGAAGGGAAAGCTTATTTGGATATAATCTTTTTTTTTTTAAGATTTTGTTTATTTATTTAACAGAGAGAGAGATAGACCACATGTAGGCAGAAAGGCAGGCAGAGGGGGAGGGGGAAGCAGGCTCCCTGCTGAACAGAGATTCCCAGTGCCAGGCTCGATCTCAGGACCCTGAGTTCATGACCTGGGCTGAAGGCAGAGGCTTAACCCACTGAACCACCCAGGTGCCCTCTTTGGATATAATCTTAATCTACATAGTGTGTTAGGTGTGATAGCTCATCATAGCTACTTATTGAACAAAAGGATCTATCTATACAAATGTCCTACTATAAATATAAACAAGATACTAAAAGATTTTAAAGCACCTTTAAAGCACTTTAAAGGACTTCCCTGTATAGAACAAGAAAGGTTCTTGGAAGACAAGGCATCCAGAGAGAGGATATTCACTGGCTGATTGCAGAGAGAATGTCCTCTTTGTGCATGGCATGAGCAGTGGGTGCTTTTGAGCATAGCGGGTCTGCTAGGTCACCTGATGCTGGAACTGAGGCAGAGGGTTTATGTAGAATCATACTTCTCTAGATTGTTGGTTAGGGAGGTAAGGCTGTAATCAGGATGTCAGCTGGGGCTCAAGTCTCAGCTGAGGGGGGATCAGCTTTCAAGCTCACAGTCTTGGCTGGTGGCAGGCTGCAAGTCCTCGTTAGCTGTTGGCCAGAGACAAAGGGAAGCTGAGAACATGGTAGCAGGCTTCCCTTGGAGCGAGTGGGAGTGTCTATAACTGACACCACAGTCTTTGGTAACGTAATCTCAGAAGTGACATTCTTTGCAGCATTCTTTTCACTGAACACAAGTCACTAAATCTAACCCACTTTCAGTGAGAGGGGATTTTACAAGGAGCCAGGGTTACTGGTGGCCATCTTAGAGGCTCTCCATCACAATAATAGATTTCATTTAACAGTATGTAAAAAATTATTTAATATGTAATCGATATAAAAATAATACTAATAGGTATTTAATATTTTGGTACTTAGCCTATAAAATGCAGTGTGTATTTTACACTTATAGCACATCGCCATTCAGATGGTGTATTTTCTTTTCTATTTTTTTAAAGATTTTATTGAGAGAGAGAGAGCGCATGTGCACGTGTGTGTGCACATGAGCAGGAAGGGGGGGTGTAGAAGGAGAAGCAGACTTCCCACTGAACAAGGAGCATGAGACTCAATCCCAGGATCCTGAGATCATGACCTGAAGGTAGACGTCCAGACCACCAAGCCACCCAGGTGCCCCCGATGGTATATTTTCATTCGAAGGACTTGATCTGTATTTAGTTGTATAAAATTTATAGTAAAAAATAGATCCACACATCTGAGCTGTTCCAAATATACTTAAATATTTTCCAACAACTGAATCAAGTATCGGTTTTAAAATAGAAATTAAATTGAACTAAAAGTGTAATCCCTCAGTCACACTAGTCATGTTTCAAGTGCTCAATAGGCAAATGGCTACCATGTTAGGTAGCAGAGTTCTGGAAGTTTGGCTGCAAAAGGAAGGCGGGAAATAAAATGATACTTGGAAGGAACAGGAAAGTGGAAATTAAGATAATAGAAATCAGTGCCCTTTGTGTGTGTTCTGAGGAGAAGGAAAGAAATCTAGGGTGATGGAAACCCAGAATACAGTTAACATGTTTGGATTATTGATCAGATTTGAGTGGAGGTGAAGTGGGTACAAAAACCCTGAAGTGATGAAGGGCTTGTGGTAGGTACCTTGTATTCCGAGTGTTGAAATGTGAAACCATTGAGTGTGGGAGACTGAAACCAGAGGCTTTTCAAACTGTTTTTTTGAGTTTGTCACTCTGTTCATCATTTTTTCCTAGTGTGTATGCCAAGACAGAGAAAAGCACTTGGAAATGGAATCATTTCCTGTGAGCTCAGAGGAGAGAGACCCTTTCCTGACCAGGACCAGAGTATTCTCAGGATAGGAAGAGCTCCCCGGGCATGGGGTTTCTGTCCATGCCACTCTTTCAATCAAATGTTATTTGTAAATTATCACAGAAAATTTCCTTTCCTTCTCCATTTTGGTGACCAGTAATACTACTGTGGTGTTGAGGGTAGATGGCACGCCAAAATATTATTGTGCTCTGCCCTCAGGAGGAACATATCTGAGCCACTATTTTCGTTCTAAACATTATTATGCACAAATCTCTGCATGTTAGATGAGGAAAGGGACCTGAGATCTTCTAGTTTGATACCTTTATTTTGTAAATGAACGAATGGAGGACCAGAGAAATTATTAACTTACGGTGAGGTAAGTAGCCATTTAGGACCTTCCCCTGCTTTTTGATTCCTGGTACTTGAGTCCACTACTCCAACTGGGGAAGTAGCAGTCTCTGTCGGTATGAGTGGGCATTTGCACATCTAGCATCTGCATTCCTATTTAAATACCAGGGATTATTTAGATGGCCCTTGTTAAGGTTATCGCGAAGGTTTGGTACCATGCTCTGTGTGCTTTGGAGCAAGTTTCTTAACTTCTGTAGACCCCAGTTAAATGGCAATGACAACTGCCTCATGAGATTAAATGTAGCCAAAGGCTCCTGCCCAGTGTTTAGCAGTAGTTCTTCAGTAACGGCTCATTTTTTTTTCTCTACCACTTGGCTTTTGTCCATTCATCTTTGTTGTTGTTTTGAATGGAAGTTTCAGCTCCCAAAGGGATGACACATTATAATAGTTAAGAGCACTGGCTTTAGCATCCAATGACTTGGGCTTAGACCTTCATCCCAGCCCTGATAGCTAAGTTCTTTAAACACGTGGCCCATCAGTTTTCTCATCTGGAACATGATGCTGGGCTCACTTACCATATACAGGGTTGTGAGAATGAGTTAGTAGATGTAAATCACTTTGGGCAGTTTCCACCAGCGAGTCAGTGCTCAAGCATTTTCTGTTTTGATGACGTGGTAATAAAATAGGATGAAGTTATTTTATTTTTCTGTTGTGTCCATTGGGAGGCATTTTAGGGACATGCAGGCACTAGCATTTAGTAAGTGCTGACTTTGATGTGAAGAATATCTTTGCCTCTTTATCTGGTACATTATGCCAAATGTATCTGAGAAAGGCATTCCATTAAGTCATTCTTTCCTCCTATTAATCACAGTCCTCACTGGTCACGTTAAGCTATAGATGGAACATCTGAATTTGGACCCACAGCAACTTACTGAACATCTGGGCAAAATGGAGGTGGTTTCTTTCCAAGCTAGAATTCAGTCTGGTCCTATTTAATTCTTAATCCTGTCTCCTCCACCCACCCACCCACCCCCTCCAATAGGCAGAAGATTTAAAATATTCCTGAGGATTTAATACTTTTACCTTTTTTGGTCTCTTTGAATTTTTTCTAGTTCTGACTGGTCAGAAATATTTGATTCTCAGCAACTCACCAAGCTCTCATCGTCCCGTGAACTAAGGGAACTGAGAGAACCCTCCCTCTTCTCTTTTCTTCCCTCAATTAAACCAGCAAACACTTACCGACCACCCTTGTGGCACTTGACGTTCTAGGTGCTAGTGGAGAATGAGAAAGGCCAGGTCCCGGCTGTCATGGAATTTTCATTCTAGAGGCTGACCTCAAATAATAAACAAGTGAATACAGGAATGAAAACGATGATAGCAGATAGTGGTAAATGTGATGAGTACAAAACAGGTACTTGCAGAATAGGGAGAGATGGGTGGAGATCGTCATTGGCACCTCTTTTGTGTGGTCAGAGAATACCTCTATGGGGGAAACATTTGATCTGCAGTCTGGATGAGGTCAGGGAGCAGGCAGTTTTAAGTTCGAAGGTTAAATGCACTTTGGATAGAGGGAGCAGCTGTGTAAATCCTCAGGGATGAAGGATTTGGTCTATTTGAGGAGGGGAAAGGATGCCAGTGTGAATTACAGAGGAAGTTGAAACAGTAACCTGAGGGGAGCTCAGAGGTTTGCAGAGGCTAGGTCAGTGCATTTGGAGACTCCCAGGCATCAGAATCACTTGGGAGTTGTGAAATGCAAATTGCTAGGACTCCACTCACAGTGTTTCTGTTAGTATAGGTCTGCAGTAGAGCCTGACAACGTGCATTTCTGACAGAGTCCCTGGTGCCGCCGCTGCTGCTCCTCTGAAATCACACCTTGACAGCCACCAGGATGGCTCATCTAGGGCCTTGTACACCAACGGTAGGAATTTGGGTTTTATTCTCAGTGCACTTGGAGGCCAGTGAAGGATCATAGGTGCGAGGTGTCAGATTTACATATTTAAAAGAGCACTCCTGGGGCCCCTGGGTGGCTCAGTTGGTTAAGCCTCTGCCTTTAGCTCCGGTCCTGGTCTCAGGGTCCTGGGATCGAGCCCCACATCAGGCTCTCTGCTCAGCAGGGAGCCTGCTTCCCCCTCTCTCTCTGCCTGCCTCTCTGCCTACTTGTGATCTCTCTCTCTGTCAAATAAATAAATAAAATCTTGAAAAAAAAAAAAAAAGCACTCCTGACTACTGCGAAGAATAGATTTTAAGGCACAAGAGGAAAAACAGGAGAGATCAGTCAGGAGGCTACTGCAATAGTCCTAACAAGAGACTATGCTTTAATTGCCAGGGTGGTAAGTAGCTGGTGACAAGTACACAGTAAGAAGCTGGTGGCAAGTACACAGATTCAGGATGTGTTTTAGAGTGAAGAGCTCAAAGGACTTGATAGTGGCTTGGAAATAGAAGGTAGTGATGGAGAGGAATAAAACTATACCTAGGACTTTTGTTTGAGTTAATGGGATGTTTAGTGTGGTGCCATTTACAGGCATGGGGAATAGCGGGGGATGATTGGATAAGAATGGGGATCGGGGTAGAGAGGAGAATCCAGAGTATGGGTTATGAGATACGTATTGGACATCCAAATGGAGATGACCATGAGATTATTGGGCATATAAATCAAAGTTCAATAAACAGGTCAGGGTTGGAGAAGTGAATTTGAGAGTCATCAACTTACAGATGATAGTTAAAGCCTTGGAGTTTGATGAAATCACCTGCAGTTGAGAGTTGTAGAAAGAGAAAAGGGCAGGGAAAGAGCCTGGGCAGGGAGATGAGCGCATTGTGATTGAGGAGTGACAGTGAAGGAGGAAGAACTTAAGAGATTGTGTTGTCACACAAAGAAACTGAGGGAAAAGAATTCCAAGCACAGTTAACTGCATAACTATGAAATGTGCCCTTATTGGAATTTAGGAACTTACTCAAGTGTAACTGAGATGACTCAGGTAATTGTCTATTAGATTTGGACACACATAGGTGATTGGTGACCTTGACCAGAGAAATGTCTGTTCAGAGTCATGTAATTTTTGGGGCCTCCCTTTGTTGCCTTTCATTTACTGTTTATCTTTTAAAGCCATTTTGCTGTGTTCACTGTACTTCAAATATGCTCATCAAGAAAAGGGACCTTTTGTTGTTCTTAATTGTTTTCCTCAAGCATGTAGCACAATGTTATGCCTACCATTGGAACAGATTTTTATTGACTACAATTTTTTCTTATTTCATTAAATGCAGAGAGAGACACTAAGAAATTGCTTTGAGGAACTGGTCTGTAATTTATAGCTGAAATGCATGGCTTAGAGGCTACCAAACGTGGCCAGTTATTTTGAAGGGCTGCCATACCAACACTTACCAACATCATACATCATATGTTTGGGGGCCCTCTATACTGAAGGTCTATATACTTTAATATTATAATACTATTTAGTATAATACTATAATATTGGAAGGGTGGCTGTTCAATTTATTTTTGGTCATTAGAATGTAATATGTAAAAAGCCTATTGTTTTAAGACTTGTTATTCCACTTTTATATTTTTGTCTTTAATATTGAAGCTGTATTTGGTAAAGTACTTCCCTGAGTGAATACAGAAATACTATATAAATAGAGCAAACACATGAGATCCCGTTGGACTTGAGTAGCCGCTTACAGACGTACATATATCTCATATATAATTTAAAGCTTTTTTTCTTCCAAACTAAGAGGTATTTGAGTAGATTTCTGTTGTTTTGCCGAGCTTCTCATTTATTGCTCCTTTTCATTTATTTTCAGGATTTAATATTGACAGAGATGGAATAATGTGTACAATGCACACATGAGCAGTGCCTGGGTGGCCCAGTTGGTTGAGCAGGTGACTCTTGATTTAGGCTCAGGTCATGATCTCAGGATCAGAGACTGATGCGGGGCTTCACACTGGGGGTGAGGCCTGCTTAAGATTCTCTTTCTCCCTCCCCCTTTGCATCTCCGCCACTCATTGTGTGTGTGTCAAATAAATAAATAAATCTTTAGGAAAATGGGCACATGATTTTGAAGTACTTTGGAAATAAAGTTATAAAAAAAACCCCAATCAGTACAAATAGGATACCGATTGAATTCTGTGATAAAATTATGTTTTGCTATTTTTAAAAATGTTACGGCATAGTGTAAAATTGTACCTTCATTTTCATTATGAAAATTGAATATAATATTGAGATAAATTTAATGAATAAATCAATATTTTTGAGGGGGTGATGTATAGGTTTATTATCTTGATTGTGGTGATGGGAACACGTGTGTATGCATATGTACAAACTTATCAAATCACATACATTAATACTGTGCAGTGTTTTTTTATACCAATTATACCTCTAGCTGAGGGGGAAAAACAATGTCATGATTTAAACACAAACATGCATTCATATGTAAATCAATTGTAAATGAGAGTATAGATGTAAATAATGCTCCTCAATTCACCGTATTCATTTGTGATATTATGGCTTGTTATTTTTTTTTTTTAATTTTTTTTTATTTATTTGACAGACAGAGATCACAAGTAGGCAGAGAGGCAGACAGAGAGAGAGGGGGAAGCAGGCTCCCCGCTGAGCAGAGAGCCCGATGCGGGGCTCGATCCCAGGACCCTGGGATCATGACCTGAGCCGAAGGCAGAGGCTTTAATCCACTGAGCCACCCAGGTGCCCCTGGCTTGTTATTTTTAAGACTTGATTAGTGCATATTTGTCCAGACCTCGAGGAGTTTTCTGTATCTTTTCAGTATAACTTCCCCTCCATCACTCTTGTGTGAAATTTGCTATTGTTTTCTGTTACAGTAACACCTCTATACAGTGAAAACTGATAGTCAAACTAGGCCACTGGTGAAGAGCTTATGTGAAAATCCCCTGGGTAGGAAAACTGGCTCAAATATTTTATTTAAAAGGAAGGGGATGGGTGGGTGGGGGGTAACTGGGTGGCCCAGGTGGGTAAGCATCTTCCTCGGGCTCAGTCATGATTTCAGGCTCAGGGTCCATGGGTTGAGCCCAGTGTCAATCCATTCCTTCAGCAGGAAGTCTGCTTCTCCATGGGCACTGCCCCCCGCCCCTTCCCACCCTGCTCCTGCTCTCTCTCAAGTAAATAAAGTTTTTTAAAAATAAAGGGGATGGGGAGACTTCAATGACATTTACTGTGATTTTAAAATATTAATGGAAATTAGTATTCTTAAGCAGTAAATTATAATTGTTATTGCATGTTGATGTGGTGTGGGTTTTTTGTTTTTGTTTTTGTTTTTGTTTTTTTGTATTACCAGAATTTCCTATGCCTGGATTAGACTATAAATTTTGATTATTTTCACTATATCTTTGGCTTTGGGTGACATTTAATTTTGTTACTGCTTCAGAGCATCTCAATCAAAAAATTCAAAAGGTTGGAAGAAATGTGAGGTGGTAAAAGGTATTTTAAAAATTTTGCTGGAGGGGGGGCACCTGGGTGGCTCAGTGGGTTAAAGCCTCTGCCTCCAGCTCAGGTCATAGTCTCAGGGTCCCCGGATCGAGCCCCGCATCAGGCTCTCTGCTCAGCGGGGAGCCTGCTTCCCCCTCTCTGCCTGCCTCTCTGCCTACTTGTGATCTCTGTCTGTCAAATAAATAAATAAAATCTTAAAAAAAATTTTTGCTGCTGAGTAAAACGCTGTTAACAGGGAAACCTGGGTGGCTCAGTGGGTTAAAGCCTCTGCCTTTGGTTCAGGTTATGGATCCCAGGGTCCTGGGATAGAGCCCAGCATCCTGCTCTCTTCTCAGCATGGAGCCTGCTTCCTCCACTCTCTGCCTGCCTCTCTGCCTACTTGTGAACTCTGTCTGTCAAATAAATAAATAAAATCCTAAAAAAGGAAAAACGAAAAACTGTTAAAATCTAAAAGCTTCTCAGGATTCAGACCAAATCCAGACCTCTACACAGTATTCTTCTGGAGGGATTACATTGTGTGGTAAGCAAACTTTAATTTGCAGACACATTGCTAAACTTAATGTAAATGGATCACAATAGAGAACCAACACATAAATGATCCTACAGGTTCTGCCTACATAAAGTCTACTTTTCTTTCAAGAACTGAGTCACATATCTCTTCTCTTTGAAGTATACCTTTCCACTCCCCCAAAGCTAGCTTCGAGATGCTTTCATTGCTCTGAATTTTTAAGTTACTCATCTGTTTTATGACACTTAATTTTTCCTTTGTATTCATTATTAATTACTTAGACATTGCATCTATCCTGGTTGGATTTCTAGTTCACCATAGAAAGATCTTGGTCTGATGACCAATTTGCTTTCCAATTATCACCACCAAAGGTGACAAATACTTTGTTATTTGAATAATAGGGAACATTAGGATGTTCTTAATAGAAGTTCCATGTAAAATAATATTTCAATTAGTGCTTTGTTCTGTTCTCCATTTTTCTTTTTAAGTAGCCTTATCTTTAGTAATTTGAGTTTTCATCACAGACTCAAAGTACTTTAAGAAATAAGAGTCACACATACATAGAACATTAAAACTGTTAATTGGAATTTGCTGTGGTGTGCAGTGAAGAGGAAAGATGTCCCAAGGAATGGTGACTCAGTCTGGACCTTAAAGGATAAAGAATATGGTAAAGGTAGAGAGGATGGGGGTGGCTTTCAAATGGAGACCAGGATGGGCCACATTTGGAGATGACAAAGTGCCTGGCATGATGAAAGCCAGGGCTGGGAGGAGGATGGCAGCAGCAGAAGGTGCTTGTCAGACCCCAGTCCTGCCACTCTTGAAAGCCAACTCCACTGAGGACATAGTTGTCCCTGCTGCTTTCTCTCCCTGCCTGTGGCTTCTCTTCAGCCTTCCTGATGAAACTCTTAACACCTTAAGTTTCCCAATTATTTCTTGCTAATGAATCCAGTATGTATTTTTCAGTACACATTGTCTTAAAAATAAAATATAATCAGTGTCTAAAAGTCCAACAGGTAATTCTGACGTAAAAATTCATTCTCTTCCTTGGTGGGGTGAACTTTTTCTTCCCAGTTATATGCATAGGTGCCTCTTGTTTTGTAGGAAGTACTCACTGATGTAAAAACCCATTCATTCAGTAAATATGAGTGTCTCCTATGTGGCAGACATTGTTCCAGAAATTCTATGCATTTTCAAATATGTGTGACACAGGGCGGTCCCTACTGTCATGTAATTAATTAATCTTTAATGGAAGGAGACATGATAAACAAGTATGTTAGTTGCTGATAAACCCTAAGGCAAAACGTAAAACAAATAATTTTAAAGTTAGGAGCAGATCCTGTGAGGATCTTCTGTCAGGAATGTTATAGGATTAAAAAAAAAAAAAGGGGGAGAGGGTGGATTATTCTAGGTGTGTTCAAGGGAAGGGCAGGAGTCACAGTAGTGGAGGGTCATGAGCGCAGGTAGAAAGGAAATTGGAGAGACCAGAGGTAAGAGGACAAAACTCTAGATTTTATTCTTTGTGAAGTCAGAAGTCATTGGAGGGTACGAGAGGAGGTACGGGGATCTGACTTAACAATTTCAGAGGATCACTCCAGCAGCTGTGTTGAGAAGAGAATGTAAAGTGGCAATGCTGGGAGCTGGGAGACTGCTTAGCAGCTTGAACAGAGAGGTGTTCAGTGAACAGGGCTGTCAGTGGAAGCCAGGTCTATCGCGTAGAGCTGGCAGAAGTTGTCGATGGATTGGATGGCAACCGTGTGTGTGAGGGGACTTTTTTGGCTTAAGCAACTGGAAGAATTGTGATTTACAGAGATGGGAAGACTTGGAGAGAAAGGGGTATGGTTTGGAGGAGCTGGGAAGAGGAATCAGAAGTTAAATTAAGTGGGAGATTGCAGTTAATCATCTGACTCCAGATGTCAAGCAGGCATTGGATTTACAAATCTGGATTTGAAGGGAGAGATCCAAGGTGAATATTTGGCATTTAAAATTTTCTTCATACAGATTTTTCAAAATTCTTGTTATACATATTAGAACAATTTTTAAGATTCATTTTTGTGGCTATTGTAAAGTAAGTTTTTTTTTTTCCCATTGTACGTTCTGACTAGTTTTGCTTTTGTTTATATACACCATTGACTTTAGTGTGTTTATATACCGAGCTGCTTTAATGAATTCTCTTATTTAATCAATGTTTTTAAAGAATTGACTCACTGATTTCTTAACTCCTTTAACTTTTCTGTGCATTTTTACCAAACTGTTCAATTCTGTAAAGTAGCAGTTTCTTTCATGTCTCCATTTGATGGCCTGTGTCTGAAATATCAATTATTTCTTGTTTTTTCCTGTGAGTTTCTATTCATTCCCTTAAACTCCTCTCACGTTTCTCATCTGTCATACATTTCTGGGTTCCTAAGAAAGTTTCTCTTTCCATGAGCTTTAGCTGTATCATCTGTGTATCTACATTAGGGCAATCATCACACTTTATCATCATTTTGTATGTATCCATCAGTCCGTTGGAGGTTTGAACTCTTTTGGAACTGGGTCTTACCATTTTTACATCCCCAGTGTTTAGGTGAATCTGCCACATAATTGTCTGTTAGGTAATTGTCTGTTGAATCCATGAGTAGTTAATTTCTACAGATTAAAAACGTTTTGAAACTGGATAAAGTTTTTCTTTATATAGATATTTTATAAGTGTATTAATCGTTACACTTTTAAAAATTCACTTTTGTCACTAGTGTAAAAGAAATATTTTCTCAAGCGCATTATATTTGTCCAATTATATCTTAAAAATGGAAGGCTTATTATTTTAGAAAATTAATGTACAGTGTAGGAAGCTTGTTTCTGCTTTCCCTGCCATCAGATGCATAGAGGTACTTGGATTTATGAAACCTTAAATTTTGCAAATGACAAATGTGTGGATGTTACATATTTACTTACAAAGAAGCTCTTTTATCTTGTTTGGTTTTTTACTTTGTGTAGGAATTGGGGAGAGGGAGGAATTAAACTTTATATTTTTCTGGAAAGCAGTAGTAGTTCTTCGAAAAGCAATTAGCTTTTCATAAAGGTAACATTTTCAAAAGCTAAGGTATATGTCATTACTAGTAGTTACTTTATATTTATTTTTGTTTTATTTTTTCAACCCATGAAGTCAGTGAATTGGCCCATGTGAATTTCTTCAGGATGTCTACTACCTATTTCTGTTATAAATAGATTAATAGGTTGCCCTTGTGACACTGAAACATTTATTAGAGTAATTATTTATAGATTTTTTTTCATTGAAGCAGAAATATATTCCATCAAATAACCAATCATAGTTCATTGTTCATCGCTAAGTGCAATAGGAAGTATGGCATGCTTCTTTTTTGTAGGGAGTTATAAATGTAGGCAGAGAGATGAAACTGGTACCCAGGAAAAAAATGGAAAAAATGTTAAATTTATGGAATCTGTTGTATATGCTATATAGGGAGAGACTCTGAATGTTGAGGGGTTAGGGGAGGGTGGTTTCAGCTAGACCTCAAAGAGTAGGTAGGGGTTGTCTGGATAGAGAGGCAGAACACACTAGATTGGAAACAGGATGAAAGAAACATAGGTAAGAGCTGTTATGAGGTGTGGGAATGAGATGCTGATCTCCATCCTGACATAGTAAGGATTTTTATGATTTATCTCATCAAAAAAAGTATTACACTTTTTCTTCACTATATTTAAAACACATTAGTTGAACTTAATGGAGGTGAATATCAAAGTTATTTGTTATCATTTTTTTTTTAGTACCAGATAATGTAGTCATATTGTTGAAAGCAAAAGAAAATGCCAGTTAAAGAAGGCAAAAACAAACAAACAAGAATCCCTTAATTCCAACATCTCTAATAAGCAGTAAACATTTTGGTGCATTTTTTACCTAGATGTGAAAAACATACATGCACATTGTGTTTTTATTAAGTTAGGTCATATTAGAAAGTTACTTTAAAAATAGAAATATTTTATTTTCTGTGTTTTGTTTTATTTAAGGAGAAAACCAAAAGCCAAGGCACCACTTCCTCCAGCTGAGACCAGATATCTCGATGCCTCTCCAGTTGATGATACTGTAGAATCCTCTACTTGCATCATGGAACAGAAAGAAAACACAATAGATAAAGACATTGAACTCTCAGTGGTGCTACCTGGGGATATTATCAAATCGACTACTGTTCATGGCAGGTACGACACAGCAAATGAAAGAGCAGGAGTTCCTTTTCTTCTTCGGTCATTGATACTCTCTGTTGCATATATACTTCTTGATTTTTTCTTTGACAAAATACTTCATTCGTCACTCAGTTATCAATTAAATATGCCAAAGGTGATAAAGTTTATCTAATAATATTTTAGTATCAATGAATTCCACAGTCCCAGTCAAGTGACTCTTGAAATTTAGAGTGACTTTTTTTCTGTTGCTACTTATTTAATAAGTCTTCTTTAAAAAAAAAAAAAAAAAAAAAAAAAAGCCTTTCCCAGAGGAACAGTTGTTATATTAATTTTGTTTAGTCCAACTTACAAAGCACACCAATGGCCTATAAGAAAATTCTTTCCTTTCCTCTTCAAATTATTCCTTCCTTTTTAAAGCTGCTTCTCTGAATTTGCTTTTGCAGAAGTTATTAAGTACTCTTAAAATGTCATACTCTCTTAGGTATCTGTAAAACTAGTAGGATTTTTTAGTTCTTTGAAGGATTTTATTAATGTATTAAAAATGTGGATAAGTTTAATAGAAATGTAAAATTAAACTTTAACCTAGCAAGAAGTGAAAATGTGATTTAGGAGAATGATATTTTTAATACCTGCATAAAAGTTGGAAAAATGGAATAAAGCCAGGTGTAAATTTCCATTTTATTTTGAAGTGGAAAGTTACATGAGTTGTATGCTTGGTCTTGTTCTACCTTTCACCTTCAACTGCCCGTTTGTTATCAGGAGTCCTGTTTTAGAAATCTAAGCTGATTTGACCTCTGTGGGGAGAGAGAGAAAGAGAGTGTGTGTAGAACAAAAGAATAAGCAACGTATTGGGTAATGCATTCTTACTGCGTGGTTTTATCTAGAAGAAACTCATTCAAGATAACCTTAATCTTAAGACTTACCATCAAGCTGAGGTGTCAGTTCACAAATTATTGAAAGTATGTGAAAATAGAAAGGGTTAGCATTAACAATACACAGTATTGGGTATTAAATTCTCCTTAAATTTAAATAAGTTGCATTTTGCCGTTGATTTTGTATGGAGAGTGGTGTTGGAGATCACACGTTGAATTGTATTGAGGAGGTTGAGAGACCCGTGTCTGTCCTTGGTGGGCTTCCAGCTCAGATGCAGGTAATCACATGGGTTGTGCTTCTGGTAGGTAAGGAAGGCATCTTGGGAGTTAGAAACTCTGGCTATCATCTTCAGTCATTGAAATAATCCTATTACCCTGGTTTAAAAATAATAATGACAATGGATGTGGCGAGGGGTAATGAAGGCAGTTCCTCTTATTCTCCCTGAAGTCGAAGTCATTTTTTTAAAAAGTCAGTATTTTTCCTAGGTCTTTACTGATGCTGAGAGGTAACAATGGTTTCTTCACCAGTACTTCTCAGACTTTCTTCTTAAGTAGGGTTTTCCTTCCCTCCTCACCTTTGAATATCACAGGCTTTAGCCACGTGACTCTTTGGTTCTAGAGAGTCTACTTTTCCACTTCCACACCTTTTTGAAAGTTAGTAGCTCAAGTGACACTTTTATTTATAAAAGCTCCCTAATCTTCCCAGCATGAACTTTACCCCCAACTTCCAAACTCTCTGACATTTTATACCATTGAGTTACCATATAGTGTTCTATGCTCTAATTAATATGCATGTCTTGTCTTCTTGATTAAACCACAAGGTCCATGCAGGCTTCATTATTTTATTGTGCTAAGCACAGTTTCTTGGAATATAGCAGGCATTTAATAAATACATTAAAATGAATATTGTCTCCCTAAACTCTTAGATGTAGATGGAGGTAACGACTTAAATGGTTAAGTTTTAGAGACGTTTGCTTGGATAGTCCCTGGTTCTTTTCCTAGGATCTTTTAAATAAAGACAGTTTCTCCACATAGAGACCAGAGAAGTTATGTCCCAAATTCTGATTGTTTTTGTGGTTTGTTTGTTTATTTTTAATTAACATATAATATATTACTTGCTTCAGGGGTAGAGGCCTATGAATCATGAGTCTTACATAATTCACAGCACTCACCATAGCACATACCCTCCCCAATGTCCATCAACCAGCCACCCCATCCCTACCTCCCACCCCCCAGCAATCCTCAATTTATTTCCTGAGATTAAGAGTCTCTTATGGTTTGTCTCCCTTCCCAGTCCCATCTTGTTTCATTTTTTCCTTCCCTTTCCGCCACAACCCCCCACTCTGCCTCTCAAATTCCTCATATCGGAGCGATCATATGATAAAATTTGTTTAGGGCTGAAAAATTTTCCTGAGAGCAGAATTTGTTTCATATCAGTGTTTTCACTAGGGGATTTGGTTCAGGGACTTGTTCTAATAGTTTTATCATTCAGGAATGACTAAAGTTGTAGATGCACGGACTCATTTTTTAATATGAAGTGTTTATGATTAAAAGTGGTTGTTAGGAGTGGTTATAGATATTTTAGGCTGCAATTTGGGATATATTAAGAGTGTAATTTGGAGTGGAGGTCCTGGGTGGCTCAGTCAGTTAAGCATCTGCCTTTGGCTTGGGTCATTATCTCAGTGTCCTGGGATTGACCCCTGTTTCCCACTCCCTGCTCAGCGGGGAGACTGATTCTCCCTCTCCCTCGGCCTGTCCCCCTGCTCATGCTCTCTCTCTCTCTCTCTCTCTTGCTCTCTCTGTCTCTCTCAAATAAATAAGTAAAACCTTTAAAAAAATAAATATAATTTGGAGTATCTTGAATGTTGGAGCTACCATTGGCCCATGGTTAAAAAATGAAACACTCTTTAGCTGTAACAACAAATTGCACAAAATACAAATTTTAGCTACCTAAAGTAAAGACCCATGACATGGATAACTTAAACTTCTTCTGAGCTTTGTTACTATGAATGGAGTAGGGAAAGTTTCAGCAAAGTAGTAGAAGAATTTGGTGGGAGGTTAAGGAAGAGTGATTTTAAATAAGTTTCTATATAATGTTCTTTTAGATATTTCAGAGTTCCATAATGTCACTGTGAACAGTCTTTAATAGAATTCTTTTGGCCATCTTCTCTTAATTTGTCTAAATATTCCTTGTGTATGATATTTATTTTGATAGTATTATTTATATGCATTTCCTTTGAAAAATAATATTAGTATTAGACTAGAATATTAAGAAAACTTAAATGCTTCATTTAAGTTCAGATATATATCTCTATATAAATATATATAAAATATGTAAATATATATATGTATATTCCCCCCCAAAATATCTTCTTTTATTTTTAAGGATTATTTATTTATTTATTTGACACAGAGAGAGAGAGAGAGAGAGAGAGAGAGATCACAAGTAGGCAGAGAGGCAGGCAGAGAGAGAGGGGGAAGTAGGCTCTCCGCTGAGCAGAGAGCCCGACACGGGGCTCGATCCCAGGATCCTGAGATCATGATCTGAGCCGAAGGCAGAGGCTTAACCCACTGAGCCACCCGGTAGCCCCACCCCCAAAAGTCTTCTTGGGGAAGATTTTTCAAGTTTCTCTCTGTCTTCTTATACAACTTACTCAGAGATATGCTTAGAATGTTCCATTTGCAGGAATGTGAACACATAGCATTATCTTCAGAAGAATGCCCTTATTTGTACATTGATTTTCACCAAAGAGCTTATTCAGATTAGGGAACACAATACGGTCAGAAGTGGTTATAGACTTTATGCTCAGGGGGAAAGTAAACGCTTCTGATTTAGGTCGATAACCTTACTCTTGTTTACAGTCTTTTGATACTAGAGTTTAATGATAATGCATCTTTAAGGACCAGAAGTCACTCTTGTCTGCCATCTTGCCTTTTTGTAATCCTTGCTTATGTTGAGGGTAGTTATGGTGCCAGCCTGCAAACCCTTGGGCATTTCTGTGTTCTTGTCATGGATGATTGGATTGAAGGGAGATGGAATTAAAATATTTACCATAGTGTGTGTCTGTGTGTCTGTATGTATGTAGTGTGTGTGTGTGTATAAATATGTATACTATGTGTGTATATGTATATATTTGTATGTGTACATATATGCATATATACACACATAAACATATATCTGTGTATGTGTGTGCGTGGGCAGAGTAAACAACCTTTTTCACCAGACAGAGCTGCTCTGTGCCTTACTTAAAGTAAGCATTAAAGGACACTGCTGTTAGAGATAAGGTGCCTAGGGGCTGCCCTCCTCAGAAGGTGCTACAGTATGCAACAGCGTAAGTAGTGGTGTCTCTGAGTACTTGGGAAAGTTAATTTTTAATGAAAATGAGCTTATGAGCCGAACACTACAGAGAATAAGGAAATATGTGGGTATGTTTGCCTGTCACTCTAGATCAGTCTGCCCAGTATGTAATTATTCCTCACAAAATAAGTGTTTCTTTTCCCTCTGTTTTCTTTGGGATACTTTATGTATGTATGTATGTAGGTATGTATTTATTTTGAAAGGATCCTTTTTTTTTTTTTTTTTAAAGATTTTATTTATTTGACAGAGAGAGACACAGCTAGAAAGAGAACACAAACAGGGGGAGGGGGAGAGGGTGAGGGTGAGGGAGAAGCAAACTTCCTGCCAAGCAGGGAACCTGATGCAGGGCTTGATCCTAGGACCCTGGGATCATGACCTAAGCCGAAGATAGACGCCCAATGACTGAGCCACCCAGGCACCTCTCTTTGGGGTACTTTAAAAGTAGTTTTCATTTGGGAGATTTGGCAAAAGATTAACATTAATCCCCCTTTTTTTAGCCTGTGGAAAGAGCATTGTGTGGCTATACTAGTACTCTCCCACAAAAGGGAGGAATGGAATCAACAACATTTATAATAAACAAAGATATATTTTTCTTTTATGCTCCTACCCTAAGTAGAAATTTGTTTTGATTTGAGCAAATCTGAAAATGAAGTGAATGAAAACACAAATAAAGAAAGCATAGAACTTGAAGTTAGAGATCCTGGGCCCTGTGGTTGATTCTGTAACTTGCTGTGTGACCTCAGGCAAGCTATCTCACCTTTCTGGCCTTTGCCTGTAAAATTACCCAGAGACTCATTACATATGATTTGTGACCTGGATTTACCTGTCCAACAGCACTGGTTTATAGCAGAGTTGAGAGTAAGCCCAGTTTTGACTGGCCCTGGGTGGGTCAGAGAACTAGCTCAGAAATGGTTTACATGGATTACAGTGCCACCTGTTGGAAAAAGTAGACTATGAAAAATGACAATACTGGATCAGTGTGGGTCAGTTTCATTTAAAAAAAAAAATCAATAATATGGCAGTATGAATCCCAGAAGAGTTTCACAATTTCATAACATGCTTACATTTATTGAAAAGTGTCAAATAATGACACGTGTGTAGTAAATACATTATATAATAGGTGAATAGAGTTGAAGAACACACTGTTAAAAATCCATTCCATGGCACAAATCATATTGAACTCCCTAAGAATTCTTAAATTTTGGTTTAGGTACTGATTCAGTTGTCACTGCTTAAAATAACAGTTGGAATTGTAACTGCTAAAGTATTTCAGTATACCAGAGCTGCTTGAGTTTTTATTGGAGAGACTGAAGAATCCTGTTAACTGGGCTCCAGTACAGCCTTCCACAGCCCTGAGCCAGGGAGCACATAAGCCTCTGCAGGCTGATTGCACTCCTGGTTAGTGGGAAAATGTGACAGAATACTCACAAATGTCCTCTGAGTGTCATTCCTAGGTGGACTACCCTTTTCTCCTTTCCTGGCATCCCTGCCTTATAACAATGATCCTTGTTAATTTTCTTTTTTAATTTTTTATAATTACAAATGCAACACTTGGACACTATATAAAATAGGAAGATGCGGATAAGCTAAAAAAATTTAAAATACTATGTCATTTTTAAACAGGCAGATTACAACTATTAACTTTATGGTATATAATCTTTCATTCATACACACATGCGCAGACACACCCAAATGTGTGTGTACACACATACCTATATAGTCACTTTTCTTTTTAACCGATATCATGTTGCACATGCCATCTTCTTAACTTGTCCCTTTTTCAGTTAATGATTTCTAACTTTTGTGTCAGTACAATTTATCTTATCCTTTGTCTGTATTTGAATTGTCCCAATTGCTGTGAGATATATTTATAGTACTCTTTTTTTAAAATAAGGGGTGTGTATGTGCGTTTAATAGGTATGTTATTAAATCACAGTTATTGCGAAGGTAATTATTTATGACTAGCTGTGAATGTAACATCTAAGATACATGACCAAGTAGATTTAGCCTAAAGTGGTGAGCTTCAATTTTTTTTTTTACTTTAAGAAATATGTATTTTGTCAGTTTAGTACTGATGTATATTATTGTCTTCAAATCTTAAAACTGTTACTTTCTTCAAAGTGTTTCCTATAGCATAATTCAGTAAGCATTCTCAATTTTGAGATTAGGTTTATTTGTTTTATGTACCTGATCCCCTTCATTTCATGCACATAGGAATAGTTAGAGAACATTAGTTCATTTGTGAACTCACTACTGAACTAGGTTGGTTAGCATATGACAAGTGTCATCCCGGCAGGCAGTGTTCTAAAACTTCCCACACTATCATTGGTAAGTCTGATTGGGTTGTTGGTATACATTTGGAAGGGGCAGCGAGAACTAATTCAACTCAACTCAGTTTTGAGGATTCAGTGAAAATGGTATAATGCTTTACTGGATACTAAGATTTAAAGAGTCGTAATAAGGAAGAATCTTATTCATAGAATTCAGCCCCTATCAGGTACTTGAAATCTATCTATTCATAGTAAGTCCTTATCATTATGCATCCTCATTTTCCTGTGACAGTCCTTGTTTATACCTGTTATCCCAGATTATTTGCTAATAGTGCCCCCCTTTCACTCTCAGGTGTCCCAGATTGGATGATAAATTACATAGCCACCCTATTGGTAAGTGGCTTTGTTTAAACACTTCCAAGGGTTGGAAATTCACTGAGACAGTTATTAGACTTCTTGCTGATCTGTGAGCTCTTTGGTGAACCATGACCTTCATTTTTGATACCCAGTTGGATCTTTAGAAATACAAAAATGGAGGTCTTATCTAGCAGGTAACACATCTAGGACAAGTTTACCCCTAATAGGTGTCATGAATGCAGAAAGAGTCACGCAAGGATTTAGGGGGTGATTTAGTGATGTCATCATTCTTTGAAGTAAAACTGCAGCAAATGGCAGTTAGCCTCTTACAAACCATGTACCCTATCCTGAATGCTGACTTACAGTATTATTAGGCTAAAATGTAGCTCTGTCAGGACTCAGGAAATTCTAATTTTGACTGCACCTTAATTGTATATATGTTCTTCATTATCTGGTCATGTAACTTCTCTAAGCTCAATTTTTTTAATTCATGAAGTGGGAGTAGCTTTTGTGGTGGTTGTGAGCTCAAATGAGGTAATAGATATGAAATTCATATGAGGGATTGTCATTTACTTCTAAAGGGAGTAGAAAATTTCATAGGGATTTCTCCATTTCAAAGAAGAGAAAAGAGATTTTAGAGGGTCTTAAAAAAGTATCTGCCCTCCAGGAAATTATTTCACAAGAGAAATCTGAAAATAATAATGCATAGTAGTCTCTTAAATAACAGAATAAACTATAGTTCAAAGTGATGGGGTTATATGGAGGAGGAAAATACTATTTCTTATTGGATTGAGGAAGTGATGACCAAATTCAGCCAATCCTTTCCTACTTTTAATAATTTGGCTCAAGTTTTGGGTGGCCTGTTGGCATGTGCTCCCACTTTAGCAAGCAGGAACATAAGCATCCTTCCTGGGGTGATCCTGGGGTGGAACCTGTTAGCCAACTGCTGTTTGGTACATCAACTTGGGATAGTTCTCCTCAGAACAGAATTGTTGTTTTTGCTGGAAGTAATTTGGCTTCCAGGGGGGGAAATTCTCAACTATACGCAAGAGATGATTTTGTTTTCTGTGGTGCAGTTTGTGACTTGCAAATCCCCAATGCAGCCCCGTGGCATGCGGAGCCTGCTTAAAGGTTATGTCCTACTTTTATAGTGCTGGGGCTCCTTCATGAGAGAGTTAAGACAGTTCCCACTCTCAAAGTCAGCTAGGTCAGGATCCTCTCTTCTGTGCTTCTAGTGCCAAATTCTGAGGCTTCAATGAACTATTTGAAGCATTTGAACTGGTCTGAGGTTATTTTTGGAAAAGGTCTAACCCAACTTAATGCTTATATCTCACCTCTGTAAAGATGTCTTGACTTTAGATACAAGGCTACTAGTTCAGTTTGTAAATTAAGAAAAAACAGCTTTCATGCCTATGTGTGTTTTTAAAGCATATGAATCTCTTTTCAGTGACTTTGCTTTTTCATACATCCAATACCATGCAGATAACTCATATATATTGAGTTATATATATGTGTATGTGTGTGTATGTGTGTGTGTTTGTATACATACATACACTGTTGTATATTGTCTGCTGTGTGTTTGAGATACCAGATTAAGAGAGAAATAATCACTGGTTTCTATAATAACCTCATTCAGTGATACTGACCTCACTAGTACAGACATTGTATCAGGTCCTGGGAATATACACTGCTAAGAGCTGGTCCTGCAAGCAGAGTTCATATCTAGGTATAAATGGAACTCAGGTAACATCTTGAGGCCACTCTATTCCCTCAAGTCTAGATAAGATTGGCCTTAACCCCGTTCTAGATCTTGTGGAAAGTTCACTCCCCTTTATTAAATTATATTATTATTGAAAATTCCTGAAGGTTAAGGTTCTTAGAGCCTCCTCTGGCTCTGGCGTTTTTGTTGTTGTTTTTTGTTTTGTTTTGTTTTTAAAGATTTTATTTATTTATTTGACAGCACAAGCAGGGGGAGCGGCAGGCAGAGGGAGGGGACTCCCCCTGAGCAAAGAGTCCAACGAGGGGCTCCGTCCCAGGATCCTGGGATCACGACATGAACCGAAGGCAGGCATTTAACTGAGCCAAACTGAAGTCCTGGCTCTGACTTTATGTCTTATTTTTGGATTCTTTCTTTTTAGTCTCTTCCTTTTGAAATTTCCTTTTTTTAAAAAAAATGACTATTTATTTATTTGATAGAGATCACAAGCAGGCAGAGAGGCGGGGGGTGGGGGGAAAGCAGGTGCCCCGCTGAGCAGAGAGCCCGATGTGGGGCTCGATCCCAGGACCCTGTGATCATGACCTGAGCTGAAAGCAGAGGCTTAACCCACTGAGCCACCCAGGCACCCCTGAAATTTCCTTTCTTTTCTTGATTTAACACCTCGCCCTGAAGCTACCAGGACCTTAGTGATGGTATGTGGGTCACCAGGAAAAGGTGAGTGAGTGTATCACATAGCAAATCATTTAATTAAGCACTTTAGGCCTCCTGTTGGGTCCTTTCAGCAGCCTTCCCACACTCTGATGTTCAGCCGTCCTGGCCTCTTCCTACTGCTTAGTTCCTCTTTCTGTTTCTCATATCTTCTCGCTCTTTTCTTCTGGCATTGGCTTTAATTGTATCAGCACTTCACGAAATAATCTGAAATCTGACTAAGTCCTTATCTCCCCCTAAATTTTTGCAATACCTTTGTAACTTTTCCCCCAAACTATTCTGAATACAACAACAACAACAAAAGAAAATTACCTTTGAAGACACACACACACACACCCAAAATAAATGAAAAAATGAATGAATAAATAACACAGTGGCTTTTTAAAAAATAAACATATTATTGGTTTCAGAGGTACAGGTCTGTGATTTCTCTCTTATATAACACCCACTGCTTACTACATTACATGCTCTCCTTAATGTCCATCACCCAGTGATCCCATCCCTTTATTTCTTCCACTCCAGCAACCCTCAGTTTGTTTTCTATGATTGAGAGTCTCTTATGATTTGTCTCCCTCTCCGATTTCATCTTGTCTTATTTTTTTCCTGTCTTACCCTTTGATCATCTGTTTTGTTTTTTAAATTACACATATGAGTGAGATCATATGATAATTGTCTTTCTCTGATTGACTTTTTATGCTTAGCCTAATACCCTCTAGTTCCATTTGTGTTGTTGCAAATGGCATGATTTCATTTTAGGAGGGCTGCGTAATATTCCCTTGTGTATATTTTTACCACATCTTTATCCGTTCATCTGTTGATGGACGTCTGGGCTCTTTCCATAGTTTGGCTATTGTGGACATTGCTGCTATAAACATTCGGGTGCACGTGCCCCTTCGGATCACTACATTTGCATCTTTAGGGTAAATACTCAGTAGTGCGATTGCTGGGTCACAGGGCAGCTCTATTTTCAACTTTTTGAGGAACCTCCACACTGTTTTCCAGAGTGACTGCACCAGCTTGCATTCCCACCAACAATATCAGAGGGATCCCCTTTCTCTGCATCCTCTGCATCCTTGCCAACATCTGTCATTTCCTGACTTGGTAATTCGAACTGGTATGAGGTGGTACCTCATTGTGGTTTTGATTTGTATTTCCCTGATGCCGAGTCATGTTGAGCATTTTTTCATGTAGGATAGTGGCTTCTTAAATCATGTATCACCCCTATTATTCACATTTGCTTTTTAGTTTTACTTTAAAAATAAAACATACTTTTTCTCAAGTCAAAGTAAAAAATGAAAACAATCAGCATATAATCCTTTTAGATGTACAGTAGACCCCATCACTCCTCAGAACTCCACTGGTTTTCTTTCTCACTTGGTAAAATCCCAAGCCGTTCTGGTTTCAGACTACCACTTCCCCCCCAGCAGTCTGCTTTCTGTTTTTCCTTAAACATGTAGAACCCACGACTGCCTCAGGTCCTTTGTAACTTGTCAACTCTGCCTGGAATGTTCTTTGCCCAGATAACTCATTCCATTCAGGTCTCTGTTCTAGTGTCTTTTTTTTTTTTTCCACTTAGAACAGTTCTTAACCTCCCTTATATCTTATTTTTCATCACAACATTTATCATATCTGACGTACTATATATTTTACTTGTTTCTTTATCCTCCTTTGATCACAGGTTGGGAAACTGTAGCATGTTCGTAAGAATTGGCTGGAGTGCTGGTCAAAGCACATATTGCTGGGCCCCACCCCCAGAGTTTCTGATTCAGTGATCTGCACTGGGGCTTGAGAATTTGTATTTCAAGAAGGTCCTAGAGATTCCGGTGTTGCTGTCCATGAGTCACACTTTAAGAACCAATGTACCAGAATTCCTCTGGCCAATACAGTGCCAATACTCACTACCTATGGTTATTTAAATTGAATTTACATGAAATGTTTAGTTTGTTAGTCCACTATGTTAGTATTTTTCAAGTGCCTAATAGCCACATATGGTAAGTGGCCACTGTATCAAATATGGAAAATTTCCAATTGGGCAGCACTGCTCTAGAACATAATAAACTACATAGAGATGGATTTCTATTCTGCTCCCCCCACTCAGAGTCATATCCCCATTTTATATATCTTGTCTACTTGGCATTTACTTTAGTATAAAGCATAAGATGGAGATATAAGTTTTATTTGTCAGATGCCGAGTCAGTTTTCCATACCATTTGCTGAAGACTCAGATCTTTCCCCAGAAATTTGGAATGCCATTATCATATGTAGTATTAAATTCTCATCTGCATTTGTGTCTGTTATAGAACTTTCTGGTCTGTTGCATTTGTCTGTCTGGAAATAGGAATATTTTCAAGACAAAATTGGCTTCTGGAATTATTGAACAAAGAATTAAGCAGAATTATAGAATGAAAGAATAAAGTCATTAGGAAGTTCTATGATTTTTATTTTTTATTTTTTAAAGATTTTTATTTGTTTTGAGAGAGAGAAAGAAAGAGCACACATGAGCAGGAGGAGAGGCAGGGGGAGAGGGAGAAGCAGACTTTATGCTGAGCAGGGAGTGCCATGTGGGGCTCGGTGCCAGGACCCCAGGATCATGACCTGAGCCTAAAGCAGACACTTAACTGACTAAGCCACCCAGGTGCCCTTTTAGTTGCCTTTTTTTTTTTTTAGTTGCCTTTTGAAGAGACATTGTTATAAGAAAATATTTAGGCAGTGTGGAATTCAAAAGGCATGATGTAGGTCCAGTCAGCCTGCAGCCTTTTTGCCATGAAGTCTGATACAGTGTGCAAAGATTATAGATGACCAAATTGACTGAGGGAATAGGCCATTATTGTAATATTTTTGGCCCATTATGCACTTCTTTTATTAAATTAGAAAACAAGGGGTGCCTGGGTGGCTCAGTGTGTTAAAGCCTCTGCCTTTGGCTCAGGTCATGATCTCAGGGTCCTGGGATCGAGCCCCGCATCGGGCTCTCTGCTCAGCAGGGAGCCTGCTTCTTCCTCTCTCTCTGCCTGCTTCTCTGCCTACTTATGATCTCTGTCTGTCAAATAAATAAATAAAATCTTTAAAAAAATTTAGAAAACTAATGTCACAGATAAAAAACAATACTCATTAAGGCATATCAAAAAGGCTAAATAAGTGTGTAGAGAGTGTTAAATGCTTACCTTTTAAAAATGGAAAATATCTTTTTCCTTAAATGGTTATATTTTTGTACATAGGGGGATAAAAATGGTAGCATTAATAACTTTTTATTTTGTTAACTTTTGTGTATTTCTGGCAGAGATTCTACAGAATGCACATTTAAGAGGTCAAATGTTTAAAGTATAAGCTTTAGTGTTTTTACATTTATTACTTGGCACATTTATATGTGGAGAGAGAAATCCAATCTGAACATAACACCGCTTATTCATAGACAGTAGTAGACAGCTCTCCATTTTGGTTGTCAGTGAAAGTTCTCTCCTCTTCCAGCTTTAGTGTATTTATAATTACATTGTATTTACCTAGACATTACCTAATCCCTTTAAACTTTATTTACTATCAGAGAAAGGAGGTACCATGTCCAAGTCAAGAATTTTTATGTAGCATCAAATTGCTCTCATAGACTATTACGTTACCAAAAAACTAACTTGAATAAAACCATTATGCTAGTCTTCCTGTGGATGAAATTTAATATCTACTACTCATTGTCAACATTTGGGTGATCATAGACAAATTTATGTATAAGCGTACCAAGTGGCTCCAGAGGATATAAAACTCCTAAGTTATTATTGTGGGAACATCTAATAAAGGCATAGGAAACTTATTTTGAGGACTGAAACATATATATATATATATATATATATATATTTATATATTTATATTTTATTTACATATATATATTTTTACTGAGGGGCTTAGGTTTTTATTATTTTTCTTGATATATGTATAATGGGGTGCTACTTGTAGGTGGGAGAGGAGAAGAGATGTGAAGGGATGGGCAACAGTCACAGAAGGCGAGGGTAAGGTAGGTGGGTGAACACGGGATGGTTTGAGAATCCATATAAGGTGTTGTTTAATCCCAAGACCACACAATGTCAGACAACTAGCCCTCTTCCAGGAGGAGACTGCTTCTGTAGAAAAGCTGAACCAGACAGGCTACAGATGAGGGAACTCCCCTTAATAGAGCCAGGATGAGGTGCATATGAAAACAAATGTACTAAATTAAAAATGTCAGACTCAGTGATGATTCCTAACCTCATTTCCCTGTCAAGTTCCTGAAAGCCAGGAGCTAGGTTCATATTATGTAGTTAAGAAACTGGAGAATTTTTTACCAACATTTATATTTCCCCATGGAAAAATACTTGATTGCCGTAAATGCAGCCCATCAACTTATACCTTCATTCACGAAAATAGGACTTTCACAGAGTGTTTTAGTGCCTCACTCTTAAATATGAACTAACAGCTTAAGATCACCAGACATTCGAGGAAAGCACATACTACAGAAGATATTTTTAGTGGTCTTTCCTTAAGGGCTGACAATTAAGAAGGACTCGGAGACCGTATTGTTCTTTTGTGGATGTGAATGAAATTTAACACTTAATCATGAGCTGAGATTATACATTTACTTGGTTACTTTTTAGTTGTTACAGCGCAAGTGCCCATAATGTTTTATTGTCAAGAACCAGATAGTAAATAAGTTAGGCTTTGTGGACCGTTCAGTTTCCATCATTTCTACTCAAATCTGCCATTTTAACAGAAGCGGCCCTAGATATTATGGAAACAAATGAGCATGGTTGTATTACAATAAAGCTTTATTTATAAAAAATAGGCCATGGGCCCACTTTGACCTGCAGATTGTAGTTTGCTGACACTTGGCCTAGTCCATCTACTTGTTTAGATCTATGAGGGCATATCACTTGTATTGTGTCTCCAGGGCTGTAGAAAATATTAAATGTCATTCGAATGAATTAAGAAATCTATACTATACTTTTGTGAGCTTCCTCCTATAGATACTCACTGTGCTTTCTAAAGCTCAAAGAGTGGTGGTAGTTTGTTCATTCATTCTTTTCCCCCCACACCCCCACCCAGAGCAGTGCTTGATCTCATGACACAGATCAAGAGTCACATGCTCTACCAACTGAGCCAGCCAGGTGCCCCAAGGGGGTGCTGGTTGTTAATGCTTCATTTTTATGCGATCTTTGAAATATTACCAGTTTATAAGTCAAAGACTGCTGGTATTCAAAATATTGTAAAGGAGAGCATTTGCTGAACTAAGTGCTCTTGGGTAAGGGAAGGATTCTCTTAAAATTTATAATAATAAGATGACAACTTGGCAGATAAAAAATATAATTGTTAAACTAACACTAAGATCCAAGCTGTCTTGAGTACCAATCAGGTACTCAAGCTGTCTTGAGTACCAATCAAAAGTACCAATCAGGACTTTTTATGTATTATAATTTTGTTCACTTAAAAATCTTGTAGTTAGGAAGACACTTGTAGTCCAGGGCCCAGGCTACCATATATATATCTCCTTTTGCAGTGGGGGAAAAAAAAAACAAACAAACTTGTAGCTAGATTTTTAAGTTGCTTTCACACATACTATTTTATAGCCTTGTTTTATCCGCTGAAAACAAAAAGGCCCTAAGAAAAATGCTAGGAACAGTAACTTTAATACTTAATGAAATTGTTTTATGGACTTTACGATTCAATATTACTTTTGTTTTACAGCAAACCTATGATGGACTTGTTGATATTCCTCTGTGCACAGTATCACTTAAATCCATCCAGTTACACAATTGATCTGCAGTCAGCTGAAAATAACCCCATTAAATTTAAGCCAAACACACCAATAGGAATGTTGGAGGTGGAGAAAGTCATTTTAAAGCCAAAAATTTTGGATAAGAAAAAACCTACGCCTATAATACCAGAGGTATGAATGTCACTAGGATTTTGATGTCTTCTGGCAAAAATACTGAATTGATTTTTCAGGTATAACCTGCAGCTCATATTTATTTCAAATAAAAATGGACTTTCCTGGTTAAATTTGTTGTGAACATGGCTGTCTTGTTTGCCTTGGCCGCATTGTTTAGGATTCATTTGGTTATTAATCTTTGGGTTAACTAGAATTTTGGGAATACTTTTGGTTTTAGACACTTTAAAGTGATCTATAGGACCATATCAGAATCTGACAATTATAAATGATCTGCATTTTAAATTACTCTTTTAAAAAGTTTTTTTTTTTTTCACCAAGATTTATTTATTATTTATTAGAGGGAGAGAGAGCATGAGTGCACAAGTTGGGGCAGGGGAAGAGGGAGAGGGAGAGAAGCAGACCCCTCACTAACACAGAGCCCTGTGTGGGGCTCGATCTTATGATCCTGAGTTATGACCTAGCCAGAATCAAGAGTCATACACTTAACCAACTGAGCCACTTAGGCACTCCAAAAAGTATTTTATATTTAGAGGAAGGTTTTAGAATCTTTCAATGAAAATTTACTTAAGAATTTATTAAAATATTTTTTGGCTTCTCTGTACTCGGTAAAGTGGTGGTTTTATTCCAAGTTGTTAATTCAAGCTATATAATGACTCAGTTTTCTGTAAATATATGAATTTTAAGCAAAAATTTTTTTTCTCAAAAATTTTTCACATAGTTGTTCTAATAGCAATTCTTTATTTATAAAATGGTTCTGTTTCTATAAGCTATAGAGGTAGAATATTGTGGGTTTCAAGAAGTATTTTTTCATTAGGAATGTCAACTTTTTTAACTTCAGGAAATATATGAAGGCCAATAAATTAAATTAATAATTTATTTACATATGACTTTAGAATATATATATTCTCATATTTTCTTCATATTGTTATGCAACTTTTTATTAAAAAGTTAAGAATTTTTAACTGTGTGGAACACATTTGTGTTCTACAAAATACTGATATTAAGAATTAATTAGGATATTGGACTATTACCAATCTAGATACATACATTATATATCTAGGTGGAAATAGTATTTATTTTACAGCGTGGGATTATACTTGGTGTTTTAATTTAATACATGTTAAACTTTAAAGATCTGTAAACTGTAGTTTTCACTTAGCATGGTAAAATGTTTCTAAGTTCCACTTTGTATATGAGTTAATTTAATTACATTAAAATGATATGTTTAAAATTTTCTCAATAATTCTAATTAGTACTAGATATCTGAATCAGGAATATCTTAATAGTCTTTACTAATATATCAAAATGAGCCAAAGTATTATTGTCAAATAATAGAGACAATAGGTAATCACAATAGCTAATGTTTATTTGTTAATAGTTTACTATGTGCCAGATACTATGCTAAGTTTTTTATGTGGGATATCTCATTTATATTCCTTTTAATAGAAGCACAAAAATTTTATATTTTAAGCAAAATACTCCTTTTTTCATTGAGACAACAGACAAACCATTAGATAAATATTCCTCAACTAAAATATAAAATAGAACATGTATATCTCTGTATTATTATGGACACTGCTCATTTTATAATAATTTTTTATAATAAATATTTTAAGGAACAAATGAAAATATTCATAGTATCAGATATGAGGCTTTTATGTTTCCTTTTAGATTTCAGATCTAATACTTTAAAGGGATTATGGATTTAATCTAGATTACTTAAATTATTTCTAAGAATATGCTTTAGGAAAGAAAAATAATAATTTTATACCAAAATAGAAAAATACTGTTTATTGTATGGCTGTATTTTGTAGATCATCTCTTATTGTAAATGTCATTGTAGAAAGTTTTAGTAAATAAATTATGGTAATAACTATGGCTTTAATCTGTTTTTCAGAAAACTGTGAGAGTAGTGATCAATTTTAAGAAAACACAGAAGACAATAGTGAGAGTTAGCCCTCATGCACCACTGCAAGAACTTGTCCCCATTATATGCAGCAAATGTGAGTTTGATCCATTCCATACGCTATTGTTGAAAGATTATCAATCTCAGGAGCCCCTTGACTTGACACAATCTCTTAATGACCTGGGACTAAGAGAACTATATGCCATGGATGTCAGCAGAGGTAAGTAAGACTTTTTGTTTTATTCATTTGACAGGATGTGCATATAAGTGCCTGTATCGTGTTTATGTATAGGGTTTCTGAAGTTCATAATGGTGAGTTAATGGATCCTATCAATAGAAGTCAATATGTGTCATTGAGAATAAGAGAAAATGAAATGTAATAAAATTCAACTTGATTTCAGTTTTTGAAATTAGAATAAAAACTTGTCTTTCTTAGTTGTCATTCACATTTTATACTTTTCCATCAATCTGCAAATATTTTTTTTTGGTAGGATTTAACTGAACTCTTTGTGGCTGTAAGATTTAAACAGAAAATAAAGACTTACATTTCAATTCATTGTTGTTTTAATCAAATGTGAATTACTGTAGACTCACCATGGTTTTGTCTGAGTCTTAATTATCATTCAAAATTTTAAGTTTCTTGACACATTTTTTTCTAGGTTCACCCAAAATCAACTAGCTTGTAAAATAAATCTGACTCCAAAATTTAAAAAAGAAAAATAGCTCGTGGTATTAATCTATAGAACTAATAGAATGTATTTAAATTTGGAGATCTTAGATAGTGTTTGCCCCTATGCTAGTAGACAACTGCTGGCTTGTTTATTCAGCTCGGCTTCTCTGTACTTGGTAAAGTGATGAGGTTTTTTTTGTTTGTTTGTTTTATTAGAAACAAAAGTTTAGTGAAGGATTAATTCTTCCTATATCCTCTGTGCATTGAGCACTTCAAACTTTATCCTGAAACTGTGGATTTATATAATCCATAGACTGCTATTTCAACTCAGTGATGTTTTATACTTGAACAAACATCATCTTTACAGTCAATTTACCCTCTTTTACCCCCTCCTTCTGTAGCCACTTCTGTTACTGCCTTCAATAAATCATCTTTACAAGGTAAGACATGAATCAGTAGAAAAAATTATAACATGAAATCTCTACTTTATTAGATAAATTGAAAATAAACTTCTAATTTTACCTGTCTTCTTAATATTACTAATGTGTACATTCTGTAAGAAAACCATTGGCTTTTATTTCCTGAAAAATAATTTATAAGCCCTCCCCCTTGATTTCTGAAATTAATACAATAATAACATTTCAATAATTGATTAAAAATTAATTATCATCCTAAGAATGTGAAGAATATTTTTTTAAGGATTTATTTATTTGTGAAAGAGAGAGCAAGAGCAAAGGAAGAGCACAGGGAGAGGGAGAAGCAGGCTCCCTGCAGAGCAGGGACCCTGGTATGGGGCTTGATCCCAGGACCCTGGGATCATGACTTGAGCCGAAGGTAGATGCTTAACCAACTGAGCCACGCAGGCATCCAAGAAACATATTTTTGACTCAGAGAAGAAAAAATTATTTTTCTGGGTTCTTTAAGTATAGTTGCTGATAGTCTGGTGGTACCATAGAAGGATCTCAGGTTATGTACTTTGAACAGTTATTCAGAGTAATCAGGGTATATTCATCATAGGAATTTTTTGCAGCATTAAATTGTGAATATTTTATAACAACATGGAAAATGCTTAGACTAAAATTAGCTTTTAAACCACTTAAGTGTGCTTAATATAGTATGTAAAAAAAGTTTTATGTAAAATTTCTGAAAGGAAGTACGTAAAAAATTTTAATACTGGTTACCTTTGGGTGGGAGGGCTATGGATGATTTTTTTTCATCCTGTTTTTCTTTACATTACAGAACTTTATAATGAGAATGCATTACTTTCATAGGAGAAAACTTTATTAAAAATTAGCCGATAATAATAAAGTCTGGAAGCCTTTTTTCTCCATTAAAAACAGATAGGCTTAGATAATTAGTTACTATAATAAATGCCACTCTACAAAAAAAAAAAAAAAAAAGAAAAAGAAAGAAAGAAAGAAAGAAAGAAGAAACTATACACATTATGTGTTACTGGAATCTTTCTTTACCACTTCCAGTTTTCTGAGGCACAGTAAACCTCTCAATTCCAAGGATTAAGACTATATAAGTAATAGTGTGATTATTATTAGTGTCTTGATTCATGAAGACTAGATTAATCAAAGGAGCTGAAAATTGTTATGTTTGTAAAGTATATACTGGCTAATAATCAGAAGAAGACGTTTTAATTCTGAAACTGCATTAGATGTCAAAATCATTTAGCAAGCCGATAGGGCAAATAGCTTTTTATCTGTCTGAATCTCACTTTCCACTTCTATAATAATAGATTGGGAAACGTGGTCTCTGTACTTTTTTTCTAGTAGTAACATCCTGGTACTTGTACTTGGCTTTTGTTCCTACCTTTGCCATTCTCTATATTCATAACCCAAAGCAAATTCCATAATCTTATTGGGCTCATTTTGAAGGTGTTGAATGTGTTGGTTTGTAATAATCCTTCCAGCTTAGAAAGTAGGTCTTTATTCAGAGTATTAATTGTTGTGACTAGAACCTCAAGAGATTGGAATAAGAAAATGAAGCAAGCTCCTTTTCCAGTGTCAGAGTTTACAAGATCAATCTAAACGCTATAAAAGCCTCTGCCTCCTTATTTTGTCTAATATTATCAGAAGTCTTCGAGCTTTTGTATGTAGCTACTTATAGCCTCTCTTCTGGAAACAGGAAACTATAAATTTGAGTTGTTTTTCTAAGTAAGCTCAAGCCCTGGTGTTTCTTAGCGTTAAACTCTGACTTGTGGGGATCTCTGCCATAGATCTGTAAGTGAAGACTTAGGTTAACTAACTAGTGTGGAGGATGACAGAGTGCCTGGAAATTGCTTTACCAAAATTAGCTATATGAAACACTTTGGTTATATTTATTGCCCCATACCAACCATATGAAATACCTACATTCAGTTAGTGAAGGATTCTATCTTAAAAGGAAATAACATTTCTAGAAAAAAAAAAAAAAAGTCAAGGATATTACACATCCTCAACGAGTAGGTATTATATTGAATTCTACCATTTAATGCCTGTGTGTCTTGGTACAAGTTATTTAAACTCTGTGGTCACTAGAGCTTCAGATGTGTAATGAGACAATACTATCTGCTAACATTTCTTTACACTCCCTAACTTAGAAAAAGGACACAGAATGATAACTTGTGATAATTTCTGATAATCCTCTTTGACTGTTCCAGGAAATAAATTAGGCATGTGAAAAAATTCTGTAACCATAAAGTGCTATCCACATGTTCATTAGTTAGTATTTTCAGTAAACTCATTGCACAGAATGCGTACTGCTTATTCAGATATTTAAATTTAATAATAATTTAAATATTTAAAGCATCAGATTTATGAAGTTTTAATCTGTGTAAAATAATTCTCCTTTAACTTGTTATTAGGCATATTGCATTAATATATTTATTGGCATTGACTATCTTTGCTTTCCTGGAGTAGTGCCTATTTTGTCATAATTTATTTTTTAAACTTTTTTAAACAAAAAGACTGTACATGTAGTCCTACGAAAGGCGTATATACTTAAGCCTGAAATGTATTTAAGGCCATACATTTACCTCTAAGTGCTGTACTTTGTTTCCAATATCACTGAAATTATATTGTGAGTTATCAACACATATGTGCTCTTTAGAAGAAATGTCTTCAAAATTGACATATTCCCCACTCCTTGTTTCTTTCTTTCTCTGTCTCTTAAAATTTGCAATTCATTTGTTGAAGAAACTGGGTCCTTTGTCTTACTGAATTTCCCACATTCAGAGTGTGGATTGCATCCTGTGGTGCCATTTAACATGTTTCTTAATTGTCTCTGTTTCCTATAAATTGATTGTTAAATCTAGAGACTTGATCAGATTTGGTGAGATATTTTCAGCAAGAATACTTCATAGGTAGTATTATATACTTCCATTAGCAGTCATGTAATGATAAGTTACATTTATGTATGTATGTACATAATCCCTGTACCCAGTGTGGGGCTCAGATTTATGACTACAGGATCAAGAGTGGCATACCCTACCAACTGAGCCAGCCATGCGCCCCACAAGTTATCTTTTTTCATGTTAGCTGTCAATAATCATTGCTTAAATCTTTTTTTTTTTTTGAAAGATTTTATTTATTTATTTGACAGAGAGATCAAAAGTAGGCAGAGAGGCAGGCAGAGGGGTGGGGGGGGAAGTAGGCTCCCTGCTGAGCCAAGATCCTGAAGCACGGCTCAGTCCCAGGACCCTGAGATCATGACCTGAGCCAAAGACAAAGGCTTAACCCACTGAGCCACCCAGGTGCTCCATCATTGCTTAAATCTTGATTAGGAGTTGGAAAAGAATCATAATCTGCAAATATTCCTTTAATTTTAATTGAGATATTTCAGAAACAGCAAATTTCCCTAGTCAGCTACTTATCTACCTAGGTAGAATTCATTCAGAAGAGGCAGGAAAAAGGTGTGATTCTTTTCCTTCATCAGTATTTATTTATTTATAAAGAGGATCTTTTTTTTTTTTTTTTTAGATTTTATTTATGTATTTTGGAGTGAATATGGATGGGGTGAGGGAGATGTAGACGGGGGAGGGAGGAGATCATCTGAAGCGGGCTCCCTGCTGAGTATGGAGCCTGATTTGGGGCTTGATCTCAGGACCCTGAGATCATGACCTGAGCCAAAACCAAGAGTCAGATGATTAATGGATTGAGCCTTCCAGGCGTCCCTTTTTATCAGTTCTTAAAATAACAGACTCTTCCTTAGCAGTACCTAGAGGTAAACAGTAAGGATCAGTTATTGTTTCAGCATCACTACAAATCATGGAATTAAACATATGCAAAATGCTTCAATTTATTGAGTAGTTCCATGATACCCAAACTCTCCTGATCTTGGCCAGTAAAAAGCGTATCAGATTGATTCCTGTGCCCTTTTAAAATGACCCAGTGAACTCTGATTTCTTTCTCTCTGCTTTAATTAGATATTCCAGACTCATTGTAAAGATAATCCTTGATATGACAGAGAATCAACCATTCTTATGTGATTGTGGTCCCTTTTTAGTGGTCAAAGGTATTTAGAGACCATCTGGGCCAGTGTTCTACTGGATCTGTCATTGTTTGTGTAGGCCTTTCCAGTGGACATTAGGAAATACTTTTTGGAAAATGGAATGTTAATATATACTTGTGAGGTTTGACATTTGCCATTCTGATTAAAATGTGGTTTCTTAATTTTGACACAATTGATATTTGGACTTGGATGATCCCTTGTTGTTGGGGGGCTGTCTCGTACATTGCATTGTGTTTGGTATCGTCACTGGTCTCTACCCAGTAGATGCTGGTAGCACATTCTCCTGTCCAACCCTTAGTTGTCATAACCAAAATTGTCCCCAGACATTGTTCATAGTCCCCAAACATTGTTTATAGTTCTCCAGGATGGAGATGGGGCAAGATTGCCCCTTAGTTGAGAACCATCATATTAAAGAAATAATGTTTTGGAAACACTTAATAAGTACTAAGTAATTACAGTGAATCATGTTTTGGAGAATAAAATATTTCATAATTGTTTAGCTCTGAGAAAAAAATTCAAAATAATGGAACAAACTGTTGAGAGCTTCATATCTCATTTAATTCAAAATGCCCATTTTACTTCTGAAGTGTTGGTAATTATGGATAGAACAGACTCTGAGTCACAAAGAATTGAGTTTATGTCCTGTCTCTGTCATTGCTTGATGGTTGGCCTCAAGTATCTTTGTTTCTTTAACCTTCAGATTGCTGTGCTGTGAAATAGGAAAAATAATACTAAATTTCTTTGTTGCTTTGATAATTAAATAAGATATAAGATGCCTAGAAGAATGCATGGTTCATTGTAGACCATGATTAGTAGCTCTCATCATGTACATTTTTCAAGGGAAAGTAACTGAGGGAAAACTTGGAGGCAAATCTACAATCCCATGTACAAAACTAAAAGGCTTTTCTTCTATTTTAGAATCCTGCCAAATATCACAAAACCTAGACATTATGAAGGAAAAAGAAAATAAAGGGTTTTTCAGCTTTTTTCAGCGCAGTAGGAAAAAGCGGGAACAGGTAAGTATTCTCTTATGTAGTATTTTGTAAGATTCTTCTTGTCTGTTTTTAATTGCTTGTGCTTTTTATCTTGAAATGACCTACAGGTTTTGCCTTTTCATCCTTTACTAGACGGCGAGTGCCCCTGCAACTCCTCTAGTAAGTAAGCATCGCCCAACTTTTACAAGGTCCAATACCATATCCAAGCCATATATTTCAAGCACACTGCCGTCGGATGCCCCCAAGAAGAGGCGGGCTCCTCTGCCTCCAATGCTGGGATCTCAGAGCGCCCCCCAGGACCTTGCTCACATCCAGGAGAGGCCAGCTTCTTGTGTAGTGAAGTCCTTGAGCATGGACGAAACAGAGAAGGTACGTGTATTGCATTTTGTGTTTTTGGATGGGGCAGGAGACCATTCTATTTTTCCTCTTGTCCTTTTACACATAGACTGCTAATAAGATTAGTAACAGACACTAATATGTGATAAGATGAATGACTTGTGGCTGATAACACTGGCACTAGGAAGAGATTGCATATGTGTAGTTCTGTGATGCAGTAAAGAATCAATGTGTCAATTTTAAGTAGCTTTTATCTTCAAGTAAATAAATCACCCATAAACCTTAAAGTCTTGGCTTACTAAAGCCTGACCAGATGTCTTGGTTAATGCATGTATTGGGAATGCAAATACTCAATTTTGAACTTTTTTTTTCATAGCACCAAAATCTTTATGTTGCATTCATGGGTTTCTAACTAGATGTATCTTCTTGATCTGACTCTGAGATGCTCACAGGGAAATTCGTGTGTCTTGTTGGTACATAGACACTCCATAGTTTAAAAAAAAAAAAAAAAAAGCCTTTTTATGTAGACTATATTGCAGTTACTTTTATCTACTCTTATGCCCAAAGCAGTGTTCTGGGTACATCTTTTCCTCATACTGGCTTACTATTGCTTCTTTGTACTCCCACCTTTTCCTGGATTGTGCTGTTTTGTGGAAATTCATTTGCCAACTACTTTTTATGCCTGTAGTGTCTACATTCTTTGCTTTATTCATGTGGACTATAAATGAAGTTTTAAGTAAATGTGATTAAACATGAGACACTATATTTTGTTGCTTATTATCAGACAAATGATTCAAGTAACTTTGAGAGCAAATTTTATTTTGAGATATTTGAGACACTGAGAAGTTTTCTTATATCTACTTGAAGGGTTTTATTTACCCTTGGAAGTTTAGTAAACTAAATGCTTAAGTAAACTAACTCCTCCCAACCAACAATAAACATTTCTGTGTTTTCTTAACTTCAAAAATTTTTAATATAGTTTTTAATTGTAATTTATAAACTATCATATATGCCTTTAGAAAGTAAATAGCAAGGCAGCTGGGTGGCTCAGCTCAGGTCATGATCCTGGAGTCTCAGGATTGAGTCCTGTGTCAGGTTCCTTGCTCAGCAGAGTCCACTCCCTCTGCCTGCCCTAAACCCCTCTATACCCCCCCCACAGCCCGCACTCTTTGCTGTCTCTCTCATTTGCTTGCTCTTGCACACACGCTCTCTCAAAAAATAAAATCTTAAAAAAAACCTCAAAACACACACACAACACAAAACCCTGATAGAAATGAACACAACAACAACAAAAAGCTTAAACTCAGTAGTTATTTGGAAAATAACTAATCATCTGCTAAGTTGTCTTCTTCTTCTTTCTTTTTTTTAAGATTGTATTTATTTTTTTGACAGAGAGATCACAAGTAGGCAGAGAGGCAGGCAGAGAGAGGGAGGAAGCAGGCTCCCTGCTGAGCAGAGAGCCCGATGCGGGATTCGATCCCAGGACCCTGAGATCATGACCTGAGCCGAAGGCAGAGGCTTAACCCACTGAGCCACCCAGGCGCCCTCTCTTCTTATTTCTATTAAGATTTTCTTGTCTAATGTCCTGGTATAAAATCTCACCTTAAAAATCAGGAGGATTTGTTATTTTTTCAGATGATAGAATTATTTGCTACAAAGTTTTTCAAAGTAACTGCTTGGTAGTTGGGTGAAGTGTTACAGAAGAGGTGATCCTTGGGTTCAGTATTAACATCTATGTAGAAGTACCTGAGGCAACAGGAAGCATGTTCAAAGAGGTGGGAATGTGAAGACTATGGCATGTCTGGGCATGAATGAGAAGGAGAGATTGAAATTGAGTGAGATAAGCAGAAGCCAAGTCAGGGTCCCCAAAGACTTCATTTTGTGGCTGTAACTCCTTTACATTTCGTCATAGTAAGTCATTTAAAAGGCAGCACTTTCAGGATTGTTTTAAATTTTTAATTAGCGGGGCACCTGGGTGGCTCAGTCATTAAGCATCTGCCTTCAGCTCAGGTCATGATCCCAGGGTCCTGGGATCGAGTCTCCTGCATCGGGCTCCCTGCTCAGTGGGGAGCCTGCTTCCCCCTCTCCCTCTCCCCCTGCTTATATTCCCTCTCTCTCTGTCTCTCTGTTAAAGAAATAAATAAAAACTTATTTTTTAATTACCAAAGTCTGTCTTTTTTTTTTTTTTTAAGATTTTTATTTATTTATTTGACAGACAGACATCACAAGTAGACAGAGAGGCAGGCAGAGAGGGGAGAAGCAGGCTTCCCGCTGTGCAGAGAGTCTGATGTGGGGCTCGATCCCAGGACCCTGGGATCATGACCTGAGCTGAAGGCAGAGGCTTTAACCCACTGAGCCACCCAGGCGCCCTATGTCTTTTCTTTATGTAGAAATAAATCTTTGCTCCTGGTCACAAATCTTTATTCCAGATGACCTCATGCATTCAGTTTTGGTAAACTTCCTCTGTGTTTAGACCTGAAGAGGCCTACATTATCTGAGAAATAGTCTGCTTCTTAAAACTCTAGCCTGTGCTTCCAGTGGCCTCACCAAAAGCCCTTTCTTTTGATTCTCACCCTGTGCTCTATGACCAGTTGATGTTCCCATGTTAAGTAATCTTATTATTTTTTTTATATGTTGCCTTTGGCAAACTGGACATCTTTATACAATTTTCTAATTATTTTTTCTTTTGATCTGGACATCTGGGTAGTTCTTTGATGTATTGTTAAGTAGGACCCAGAATAACTTGTTCCTCCCTAGAGAAGCTGAAAAACCATTTTTTAAAATTTATTCATTATAAAAATTCTTAACAATTAAGCCATGGTTTGGGGTGTGTGCATGCTCATGTGAACTCGTGCCCTTCTAGGCATCTCAACACTTATTTCCTTAAGTTTCTCACTATATTTGACATGCAAAATCACCCCCCTTGGTCTTGATTTTTCTTGGTTTTTATCTCTTCCTTGGTCCTGATTCTCTTTATATTTCAGCTCTCTCTCTCTCTCTCTTTTTTCCCCTTGCCTCCACTTCCTTTACTTGTCTCCTAAATCTGGAGGTACTGAATCCATGGTCTTAGCCTATACTCACTCTACTCTTTCAGAGAAGACATGTTCTTTGTTGAGTTTTCAACTGTAGTGGTTTGAATAGTGTCCCTCCAGAAGGTATGTTCAAGTCAAGGATCTAGAGGTAAGATCACTGCGGACTTTAGGCTGGGCCCAGACCCAAAGACTGGTGTTCTTGTAAGTGGGGAGACACATGCACAACGACAGAAAGGAGAAGGTCACGTGATAATGCAGGTAGAGATTGCAGTCATGCCTCCATACCAAGGGATTCGAGGAGCCGCCAGAAGCTGGAAGAGGCAAGGCAGGATTTTCCCCTCGTATTTTCAGAGAGCTATGGCCTTGCCAAAAGCTTGATTTCAGACTTCTGGCTTCCAGAACTGTGAAAGAATAAATTTTCTGTTGTTTTGAGCCACTCGGTCATGCTAAGTTGTTACGACAGCCCTGGGAAACCGATGTCAGTTTTGTAATTCCAATCCCAGTGTTTTATTCCAGCCGCAGACTGAAGTTGGGGTTGCTTATTCCCTCATCACTACCTGGAAATTAGCATGCTAAAAATCAGGCTCATTTTTGTTCTCCCAGATTTAAAAGCTCAGGATCGCGTTGGTTGTGCTTTCTTTTTATTTTTGCATCCAGTTGGCGGGTCGTCCCTTCAGTCTCCCTTATCTTTCCTTGTCCCTTTCTTTCCTTCTGCTGAAGTCATGCCTTAGAGAAATCCAGGGTGCAGAGTAAGGATAAGAATAGTACTTAACTTGTCTTCCCAATGCAGAAACTTTGATAACTGGCAGGTATGTTTGATGCATTCAAGGCCCTCTACAAACCGATCAAAATGGGGGGGCAGTTATACCTCTGTTTCTTTCTTTGCAGCTTTGTCGTGGTATAATTGAGAGAAAACTGTAAAATATTTAAAGTGTACATTGTGGTGATTTGAAATACATATATATTGTGAAGAATTTCTGCCATCTAGTTAATTAACACATCCATCACCTCACATATTTATCTTTTTTTTTTTTTTTTTTTTTTTTTTTGAGAGAGAAAGAGAGCGCTCCCAAGCATGTGCACGCAAGCCTGAGGTGGCGGGGGGACAGAGGGAGCGGGAGAGAGAGATCTTAAGCAGGTTCCATGCCCACCTTGGAGCCTGATGTGAGGCTGGATCTCATAATCTGGAGATCATGACCTGAGCTGAAGTCAAGTGTTAGTTGACTGAGCCAACCAAGAGCCCCTTTATTGCTTGTTTTATGTTTAAAATTTTAATATATCATTATTACTATAGACATTTTATGTTAAACAACTTAGTTTTGAATTTGAAGCTTTTAAAAGGCCCTGTTTCTGATGATCGAAAGTAATGGCAGGCTGGGGGATAAAGTATCTGGAAAAAAAATTATTTTCAAATCCCTGAAGAATTTTGGATACATTATCCTAGAGATTTTTATTGTTCAGGAGTCAGAATAAACCACAAGGGTGCGCTGTTTAACAGACCTACAACAGTCTGATTTTACATTTTTTTCCCCCCCAAAGCATCGTTTAATGAAGCAGAAAGAAAATACTGGAAATAGTTACATTATATTAGAAATAGCAGGGTGCCTCCTTAGCATAGTAGGCAGCGCGTCAGTCTCATATATTAGAAATAGCAAATGCTTATCTCTTGTGTGTGAAGTATCAGAAAACAGAGCTAGATAAATAAGAGTAATGTATGACAAAGTGATATCTAATTAATGCAGTTTTCTTCATTTTGCACTGTCCCTTCATGTTAGTATTCTCTTAAATAGTCATTGATATTCTGTTTGCCTTACACAGGCTTACGGATAAGTCAGTCTACCGGTAGCTTGCAAAAATTTTGTTCACCACACCTATTTTATGCTTTTTGGCTGTCAGTATTTAATGATTTGTCTCATTTCATAAGGCTTTTCTCCATACTGGTAAATTAAAGTATTGGATAGTGATTTTAAAGCTTAAACTGAAACTCTTCACATAAAAGGCTGTTGATTTTCTGAGGTAATTCTGGCAACTGATTGTGCAGTTTCTAACGAGGAGTCAATAAAGATACCAGTCAGTAAACTGATTTATCCTAACCTGTGTTTTGGGACAGTTTTGCAACTAAAATTATTTGATCCCCCTAAGGAATACATTTTGAAGAACATGTAGTTTACTGTCACTGCTACTGTATTGTTTTTTCATGTCCCTAAATTTCTACAGTTTTCTACTCTTTTACATGTTAAGCCTTGTATCGTGCTCTTTATACTCCTTTACGTTTCAAGCCTTGTATCCTGTTCCTTATAAGGGTAAATATGCTGTCCTCTATGGAAATATTTATTTGCAGAAGACAACTATCCAGTTAGAAATTTTCTGGTAGTTTTCCTCCCATCTTTTTGAGCTTTTTGTGAATATGATTCTGCCTAAAGATTTGAAATGCCATTTATGCAACAACATTTGTAATGGCTGGCTCCTACTGTTGTTTACCTAAACCATGTTCCCTATATTACTGTATAAATGCATACAGTTATTTATAATAAATTTATGTGTATATAGTTATTTCTGTAGATTGTCATTTATTTCACACATGACAAAAGTCAGAAATGCAATGACATTGACTTACATCAAAAATCACTTAGCATTCGGAGATTGACACTAAGTTCAGAAATCCAGTATCTGTACCACGTTCACTGACCAAGTTTCTGCGAGGAACACAGTTAATAAAATCTGTGGCCAAAGGATGTCCTAGGATTATTGACAAATGAACCTTTCTTTTTTTTTTTTAATTTTATTTATTTGATAGAGAGAGATCACAAGTAGGCAGAGAGGCAGGCAGAGAGAGAAGGGGAAGCAGGCTCCCCGCTGAGCAGAGAGCCCGATACGGGGCTCGATCCCAGGACCCTGAAATCATAACCTGAGCTGAAGGCAGAGGTTTAACCCACTGAGTCACCCAGGTGCCCCAACAAAGGAACCTTTCATGAAGGCTGATTTTACATTTGAAGAAGAGGAGAAAGAGTTGGACACGAGTTGGGGATAATTTTGACCCACAGAATCTACAGAAGCTTTTGGAGAATTCTTTATTTTTGCACATTTGGTATGGTTTGGCTCTTTGGAGTTATGTGTGTATACAGCAGTAAAGCAGCTTTTCCTGGGCTACTAGAATGGAACTCCATTTTCTTTAGGATATTGGCTTCTGGCTGGAAACACAATAAGGAATTATCTTGAACTTTTTTTTTTTTTTTAAGATTATTTATTTATTTATTTGACAGAGATTACAAGTAGGCAGAGAGGCAGGCAAAGAGAGAGGAAGGGAAGGGGGCTCCCTGCAGAGCAGAGAGCTCGATGCGGGGCTCAATCCCAGGATTCTGGGATCATGACCTGAGCCCAAGGCAGAGGCTTTAACTCACTGAGCCACCCAGGCCTGCCCATATCTTGAACTTTTTATTTGGTCTCATTTTGCATTCTGGTGCAAACAAACACTCAAATGGCGAGAAATGGAAATACTTTGCCATCCAGTATTATGCAAATGAAATTTAATACTTAGAGTGTGTTCATTTTTTAACAGCTGATTTAATTGTTTTTAAGAAATATTTGACATTATTCATTTTTTACTCAGTGTTACCTTTTAATATTTATTATGGTTTATAAGCAGGTAAGATGATAGATTGTCATATGTTTATAAAATGTGCAAGAATATATTTGGTCTTTGTTTCACTTAATGAGTTTTAATTCTAGATGTTTTATGCAGAGTCATTAAGGTTGTTGTAAAAAGAGCATGTATTTGTAATCTTTAAGAAATCTCTCTTTTTGGTTTTTTCCTCCAGGTTATCACACAACATTTGATTTTCCCCGCCACTTACATTTATCATATAGAAAGAAAACCACACACATAATTCTACAATTGCCTAGGAACAGTGGTTGCCATGGCATTTTTTGTTTGATATACGGGATACAGCTGTCTGTATTTCCAAAAATATGACTTGTTTCATTCAGTAGGGAAATGCACCAGTGCAGCATCACAGAATATTATCTGCTTTCCCATTTTAAGGCTTTCCCACATATATAAATATATTTAATCTTGGTAGTTTTAATCACATTTTCAAAGAGTCTTAATCACAAGAGCAAAATTAATGACCAATGTTTACGGAGCACTTACTAATATTTGAGACCAGGGTACTAAGCACATTACTCATTTAATGCTCTTGAAAATTCCTCTGAGCCATTACTTTTTAGGTTTCTGCCAGCTTTACCTCCGACCCAAATGTAAGGAACTATGCTCATTATAAAGCTGTTAGACTTTAAAGAATAATACACTTCAAAGAACAATAGGTCATTAATGGAGTTAGTGTGGATTTCTCTCCCTTATCTACCAGTACACAAAAGTTGTGTCTTTCTGAAGTACATACTGAATTAATAAAATATTTAAGATAATCAGTTTTAGGAATCTTCCTCTACAAGTTCCTATAGAATGAAGCTTACTTAGGCTTTCTACCACTATTACATTTAGGACCTCATAGGTGAGAACATGCTTTTCTTTGGTAACCAGCATATACCAGAGACCAGGGCAGAGAAAAGCAGGCCTCTTTCCTGGAGCCATGGGGATAAAACTATGGGGTCACTTGGGTAACACCTGCCATACAGCCTTGGCCCCCTTTCTAAGATTAACTGAGTTGATCACTGTTTGTTCCCTTGCTTGCTGCTTTACTCTGGTGGGGGCCATAAATCAGTTAATCTATAGATGTTCCCTACTCTCCTACCCTACCCCTGGACATTTTTTTGTTCTGATCACTGACCATGGAGAACCTTAATTAGCACCGTAGTCTGTCTTTTTAACTTGATCCTGACCTCTGATTTCTCCTGATTTATCTTCTCTTTTTTCATCTGAGACGTATTACTGAGTTAGGCCCTTATCTTTGGACATTTAAAAAATGTCATTAGTAAGGGATTACCGCTAATAAGACTTGGTTTTATGATATCTCAAAGTATTATAGTGTTGATGAAATGAAAGCACAGGTTGCCTTAGGGAGAGAAATTTAAAAAATCTTTCAAGAGTATATAACCCAGGTTGAAAAATTTGTGGGTTTTTTGTTTGTTTGCCTGTCTCTGACCTACATGGAGAAGGGCTGGAAAGGAAGTATACTATGGTAGAAGCAGCCCTACTCTGGCTTGAGAGAGAGTCTTGAGTCTACCAATAGGTCTCTTGTCATAATTTTTCTCATTGCCTTCTTTGTCTTCTACCTTGAAGAACAAGCCATTGAACTTCTTTGTGGCTTAGGTTTCCCTCTGTACAATAAGATTTTGTAACTAAATTTCCAAAGGTCTCTTCCAACTCTAGTGTGGCCAAATTATTTTCTCTTTTGTTGTCTTTTAGAATTGGCCTTTAACAGATAAAAGTGCTTTGTTACATGGATCTTTGGTTTGATCAGTATTAATCAGATATTGATGCCTAGTCCTAGTATTACTTTTCTGAGGATTTTTGAAACTCTAAAGTACAATAATGAAGTAAAACATGCATTAACTGGGCCGCCTGGGTGGCTCAGTGGGTTAAGCCTCTGCCTTTGGCTCAGGTCATGATCTCAGGGTCCTGGGATCAAGCCCCGCATCAGGCTCTCTTCTCAGCAGGGAGCCTGCTGCCTCCTTTCTCTCTCTGCCTGCCTCTCTGCCTACTTGTGATCTCTGTCAAATAAATAAATAAAATCTTTAAAAAACAACAACAACATGGATTAACTGACATCTTTCTCCCTGAACCTCTGACTGTAACACAAAAGTGAACACTGGTACTTTGGACATCAATAAAATGAGGTAGAGGATACAGAGTTTGAGGAAGATATGCTCAAGTTAATGAATTTGTTAATTGGAAGATGCAGGTGATATCATTGACTAATAAGGAATTTGAATCTAGACCATTTTGAGAGAAATCTAGTAACAAGCTTGGCCACTCAGAATCCTCTGAAGGGATTATATTTAGTAACCAAAAAAGATACAAGTGGTGGTGGTATTTAGACACCTCTATGTGAATCCAGCTCTAATCTCATTGCTTGCTGTCATAGAATTTATTTCAGCAAGTTGATAGGAACACCCTTAAAACTGGCAGAATAGATGACTGCTTCCATAGTGTGGCTTTAAGAGCTCCAGGCCCTGATACTACTACCCTGTTTCTCTTTCCCCTACGTACAGTAGTCTGGGACCGGACACATCACCTCTAGTTCTTACACCCCTTCCCTGATAGGGGTTTTCTTCGTCTACGTTGACCTAGACAGGCGAAGACTTTCAGTGCTGTCAGTGAAGGATCTTTAAACAGGTTTATTGAAAGAACATGAAAGTAGGATATAGAAGTTATAGATTTTTAGGAGTCAGGAGGAAGTGCCATTTAAGGAAGGGGATGGGCGTGGAAGGAGATTCAGGGCAGCAATACAAACATGTCCTAGCCTCACCAAAATCGCATTTTATTTTAAAGACTTCATGAAGAGAGAAACTGGCATATATGCCTTCATTCAAGTAAAAAAATGCATCACCAAAATCGCATTTTATTTTAAAGACTTCATGAAGAGAGAAACTGGCATATATGCCTTCATTCAAGTAAAAAAATGCATGTGTGTGTATAGCCAAGTATAGAGGATATGTATAAAAGGCTGGACACCAAAACTTCTATGAGGTAACCTATACTGGTTGGAGTTTACAAGGATTTTTTCTTTTTTTCCCTCATCATTGTATGTATCGTTTGTATCTTATAGGAGATTTTGCCAATTTTATGATCAAATCAATAATAAAACTGAATTCATTGTGATTAAAAAAAACTTGCCGGTACAACTTTGCTTATTTTGCAAATTCATTATAATACTTCATACTTTTATATTACATTTACTTTATTATAATTATATGTTTTGAAGTTTAAGAAAACTGACCTGTTGTCTAACTTGTAAACTTATTTTAGAAAGAATTCTTCCATCAGGAATTAAGAATTCAGACCTGGGGTGTCTGGGTGGCTTAATTGGTTAAGTGTCTGCCATTGGCATGAGTCATGGTCCTGGGGTCAAGCCCTGCTTCAGGTTCCCTGCTTCTCTCTCTCTCCCTCTGGTGCCCCCTGTGCTTGTGTTCTCTTGTGCTCTCTCTCTCTCTCAAATAAATAAATAAAATCTTAAAAAAAAAAAAAAAGTTAAGAGTTCAGACTTGACCTTTAGTTAGTTAGGTAACAGGTCATGCATAGGGGTATAATTCACAGTAAATTAAATAGTATGTTGTAATATTTATAGAGAATATTCAGGTTGGAGAAGGATAATGTGATTCTGGCACTTAAGGAAAAAAGATGAGTTTTACGAGTTTCAAGGGGTGGCCTAGGTTTTCTCCTCTAACCCATTCCTCCCCACGTGTAGAAATTATAAACGGAAATAAAACCCCAAAGCTTGTAACAGAAATATTTAACAATGTCCTTGAAGTTGGGCTACCGTATTTCTGTCCTTTGATTCAAGTTTTTTTCTTATTTTTCTACTTGTAGTTTTTCCTTTACTTTTCTACAGAATCTATTGATTTGAGTGACCCACATCGTATAATCGTATAATTCAACATCGTATAATTCAACAGTGATTAATAAGTGATCTAATAACTTGTACAGAGCTAGGACTCAGTAAATCTACTGAATGCCATTCAATTCTATTTTCTTCAGCTAAATTTAGTTCCATTTTGAACCAGTAAATCCTGATCTGGGTGTGAATTCTGAGGGATTAAGTATCTGGCATGGTTTTCAACTTGACCTTGCCACTTTCGCTAGTGTTCTCTTCTCTGTGCAGTATTTTCCTTTTCACAGACTGTAAAATTCAGTGATGTGCATTTCTGTTACGGGTGCAGTTTTTGCTAATGGCAGGCAGACTTAGTGACTCTAACTAAAGTAAATAATTGAACATCTCTAATCATTAACCAAAGTGTTTTACCCTAGTAAGTAGAAACCTCTATGTGTTCTTATTTTGTAAACCCTTTGGATTTAAATATAGTTTAATCTCAACTTCTTTTTAAAAATTTCAGCCATAATTTGGCCAAAGGAAATGTATTTTGGTGCTGGAAGCTAAAAACCACTCTAAATAGTTTTTCAACTTTAATTCTTTACATTAAATTTATGAAATATTCAAATTTATGTATTATACACATTCATATACCCATGCCCAAGATTTAGCAAATTAATGTGAAGTATTGTGCTTTTATTAAATTCCCTTGGGGAGGATGGAGCTGCCTGAGGTAACCAAGGAGGAATTTTTACACACAGTGAATTACACACAATGAATCTGGCTTCTGCAGTGGACTAAACGCCAGTTCCTGAACGCTGGGCGCTGTGTTGGGGTCTTAAGGTTGATTATTATGGAGATGAACTCTAACGGGACTCTTAACACCACCATCACTGAGGACAAAGTATATTCTTTGAATAAGTACCTTCTTTTATCCATACTTTTCAATCTATGTAGGAACTATCATTTGCTTATTTTATTTACAGATCACGTTCATGTACTTAAAAGTAGATGAGCTGCATGTAACATTAGCTAATGTTTACGAAGCAGGTTCTGTATACTAAGCACTGTGCTGAGTTTTCACACATGCCATTTCCCATAAGCATCCGGACCCTTCTGAGGTGTAAGTGCTCTTACTTTTCGTACCTTATAGATGAGGAGGCTGAACGCTGCAGAGACACTAGATAGCCATGCTCCCCGGTTCAAGCCCTGGCAAAGCCCAAACAAAGCTCATTTGTTTGGTAAGCATTACACTAGGCTGCCTTCCAACTTGCAAACCCTCTAGAAGCCTCTCTCCAGTTAGACACAAACTCACCTTCAAAAATACCCAGTAGCTCAAGCCTGACTAATGCACGGGTAGGGCGGTTAGGAGACTATTAGGTGCACACTCCTGAAGGGCACAGGAAAACTAGGGCTTAAGCATGCAGTTTGACTAGACACTGATGGCCTTGCTGGCCTTTTTTCTTTCTTTTTTTAAAATTTTTTTTTAGCCTTTCATTTGTTTTTAATGTTTCAAGTTTTTATTTAAATTCTAATTAACATATAATGTAATATTAGTTTCAGGAGCAGAATTTAGTGATTCACCACCTACATATAACACCCAGGGCTCAACACAGCAACTGCCTTCCTTAATCCCCATCCCCCATTTAGCCCATCCCCCACCCACCTCCCTCCAGCAACCCTCAGTTTGTTCTCTGTAGTCTCTCAGGGAGCCTGGTTGGCTCAGTCGGTTAAGTGTCTGCCTTCGGCTCAGGTCATGATCCCAGGATTGGCTCAGGCATGATCCTGGCCGGGGTCTTGGGATCAAGCCCTGAGTCAGGCTCTCTGCTTCTCCCTCTCCCTCTGCCCCTACACACCCCACCCCCTGCTTGTGCTCTATCAAATAAATAACATCTTTTTTAAAAAAAGTCTTTTTTGCCTCCCTCTCTTTTTTCTTTCCCCTGTGTTCATCTATTCTTTTTCTTCAATTCTACATATGAGTGAGATCATATGGTATTGTCTTTCTCTGACTGACTTATTTTGCTTAGCAGAATACCCTCTAGCTCCATCCACATCCACATCATTACAAATGGCAAAATTCCATTCTTTTTTATGGCTAATTTAAATTTTATGGCTAATGGTAATTTAATTCCATTGTACACACACACACACACACACACACACACACACACACACCACATCTTCTTTATCCATCCCTCAGTTGATGGACACTTGGGCTTTTAACATGATTTGGCTTCGTTGATAATGCTATTGACATCAGGGTGCATGTGCCCCTTTGAGCTGGTATTTTTGTATCCTTTGGGTATATATCTAGTAGTGCAATTCCTGGGTCATAGGGTAGCTCTATTTGTAACTTTTTGAGGACCATCCATACTGTTTCCCAGAGTGGCTGCACCAGCTTGCATTCCCACCAACAGCATAAGAGTGTTCCCCTTCCTCTGCATCCTCGCCAACATCAGTTCCCCGTGATGTTGACTTTAGCCATTCTGACCCATCTCATTGTGGTTTTGATTTGCATTTCCCTGATGATGAGTGATATTGAGCATCTTTTCATGTCTATTGGCCATCTGGATGCCTTCTTTGGAAAAATGTCTATTCATATCTTCTTCCCATTTCTTTTTTCAAAGATTTTGTTTAATTATTTGTCAGAGATATATATATATAGAGAGAGAGAGAGAGAGAGAAAGCATGAGCAAGGAGAGGGGCAGAGGGAGAAGCAGGCTCCCCACTGAACATGGAGACTGTTGCAGGGCTCAATCCCAGAACCCTGAGATCATGACCCGAACCAAAGGCAGACACTTAACTGATCCACCCAGGCGTTCCTTTGCCCATTTCTTAACTGCATTATTTGTTTTTTGGGGTGTTGAGCTTGATAAGTTCTTCATAGATTTTGGATACTAACCCTTTATCAGATATGTCATTTGTAAATATCTTTTCGCTTTCTGTAGGTTACCTTTTGGTTTTGTTGATTGTTTCCTTTGCTGTGCAGAAGGCTTTTATCTTGATGAAGTCCATATAGTTCATTTTTGCTTTCCTTGCCGTAGCATTTTGTATGGGAACTCATGATGTGTTTACTTAAGCAGCTGTGGCGGTTTAGTGAATCTGCTTTCTAGAAGTTGTCCTTCTTGGGTTAGGAGCTCTCTACTCTTATATGCTGGCTGCATGTACTGCACCCACATTCTTCAGTATACACCACTTTTCTCGGTTACGGTCTATTTAGGAACACCTAGATCTTCTAACTCGAATGCTTCTTCTTTTCCTGTGGGCTTTTACTCAAGAAAAGACTGTTTGCAGTAGATATAGAACATCCCTTTCTCTCTCCCTCCTTTTTTTTTTTTTTTAATATCTTATTTATTTGACACAGAGGGAGACAGAGGAGAGGGAGCACAAAAAGTAGGGGGAGAAGCAAAGGGAGGGGGAGAAGCAGGCTCCCCGCTGAGCAGGGAGCCTGATGTGGGGTTTGATCCCAGGATCCTGGGATCACGACCTGAGCCGAAGGCAGAGGTTTAACCGACTGAGCCACCCAGGTGCCCTAGGACATCCCTTTCTCATGGTCCAGGGTCTCCTCTACTTTGGTCTTAATAGTGATGTTTTGTTTTAATACAAAATAACTCCCAACTTTGATTTTTATTTACCTTACCTTTCCTTCTTAGCTGATTATCTAAACTGATCATTCATATTCCCTGAAAACTTCTGCCCTTTGCCTATCCTACATAAGTTGTTAAATTTACACTTTTGTCATAAACTTAGTAAGTCTTAACCATTAATTATAGCATGGAATCTAGTTATGACAGGTCACGTGCATCTTTCTGGTACCACTCAGTGACAGTCATGCTATCTTAATGTCTTCCTTCCTGGTCTCTGGGGTTCCATTGCAGCTCTATAGTGTATGTCCATTTGTTTTCATGTTATACCTGCACAACAGGATCAAGGGAGTTAAATTTTGTAGGATAAACTTATAAAAGATGTCCTCCTTCAAAAAGTTCATGTCTTTGCTCTGCTTTTCCCTCAGCTGTCTTCATAAATGCTATTGAAAATGTTTTAGTAAAACTAAAGTATATTTTGACAAATTTTAAATTCTTTATCCATAGAAATACAAATATCCTGTACAAAAATAAAAGTTAGCTTCTTTTAAGACCTCTGGGGACATAAGTGAAATATGTGAGTCTATTTTTATTTTGTCTTTGAGTTATGGATAGGTTCATATAAACTTTGGAGTCTGCCATATAAATTCCACCCTTCTAGTTTCTATACAGTATGTTTTATTATGACCAAAATTTAAGAGCTCTAACTCGTACAAAGATACGGTCATTTGAAAAATTCGTGACTAATTCAAGTCATGATTGCTTTTATCAGGTAATAGAAAAGACCAATAAATGACAATAATTGAGAATCTGGCTTGAAGAGGAACACAGGTTTGCATCCTAAACCTCATGAAAGAAATCAGTCGAAGCATGGGACCCAAGTTTTCAGTGTGGATGTAGGAGGAAAATCAAGCACTGCCCCAAATTTGTGCATTCAGCAGTTACTTATTGATCACTAACTGTGTTCTTACCGGTAAAGTAGGTCTGTGAGAGAAAGGAGTCGTGTCTTGATAGGGCTTTATAGAGTAAATTCACCTGAGAAATAAAATGACATATTCTACAGCTTTTGATAGTTATATCATCATTTTGAAAAGTGAAGTGTTGCATTGTTTAAGAAGAATTTTTGGCCTTTTTCCTAATGACTTCTCAACTTGTTAATTTTATAAGATAGCAAATGAAAGTTTCCAAGCACAGGGATATATCATTAATCAATAAGAAGAAAACTTTATATTTTACTCAAAAGGATAATTAAATACTGCTCATCCAGCTGTATGTTATAGTGCGTTTCTTTCTCAGACTTTTATTGCCAAGAGTCCTTCTTCTGATTGTTTCAAAAGTCCAAATGGCAATTAAGGATCTGTGTCCACATCCACTCTGGAGGGGGTAGGGGGTGAGGGATGGCCCTTAGGTTTAATCAGAATTGGCTCTAGGGACTGAATCAATCTGGGTTTGGGTGGCAGGCTTTAAGTCTTTCCTTGCTGGATTAGGTCTGGGTATATTAAGTGGAGATCAGATAAGGGTCCAGGATGGAGGCACAAGTTTGAAATTAATTGGCGTATGAATAATACATAAATCCAAGGGAATAAAGGAGATTACCAACCGAGTGAACATAGATACTGAAGAGAGTGTACCCAAGGACTGAGATGAGAAGGAACCCTAAAAGAAAATGGAGCATTGAGATCTGTGCAGAGTAGGAATGTGGTAATCTGGAAGTAAGAAAAAGAGAATTGTGAGAGGGTGGCCTATTCTGTCGAGTGCTATAGACAGATCAAATAAATGAGCTCTAAGAATTAACCACTAGTTTAGTTGTGGTGATCATTGATGGCTTTGATAGGAATAATTTTACTGGATCAAAAGTTGGGAAATATCTGGTTGGAAGTGTTCCTGTCGGGGATGAGAAGTTGGAGACAAAAACAAAACAAAACAAAACAAAACTATGAACAGCTCTTGGAAGCAGGTCAGTCGTAAAGAGAAAGAGTGAGACGATGTGGCAGTGCGCCAGGGGGTAGCAGGTGGCGCTGAGGCAGGCCTGTCTGCAGGTCCACGGACAGTCACATGCCAGGCGTGTGAGCGCTGGCTCTGGAGAGAGTCGGTGACCTCAAGTGACCTTGCCGTGGGTAGACATATAAATTTTTGAGATGTTTGTCATTAATACATTAGTACTAAAAAGGAAAGATTAATCGAGCCAGCTGTTCTAATGTACATTCTTCCCTTTTCGCCTCTTGCTCTACATCCATATTTTCTCCCTATTTTTCTCTGAAAGCTAGTTTTTCACTCTTATGCTTATGAGTCCTCCACATGATAATTGGTTATTCGTATGCCATTCTTCCATCCGGGCCTAAGATTTTTGAGAAGGACCCTATTTTATTTTGCTGTGTTTCCATCTCCTAGTTCAGCTCCTGGCACATGGCAGATGCTCCCTAAATGTGTTTTGAAGGAATGACTCTTATGTTGCATCTCGGCATATGAAGCAGTCGATATAAAGGTCAGGATCTTCCCGGAGTTCACTATTAATTTCTAAACAGAGATCATGTCTTGTTGTTTTGTTTCCCAGAGCCCGTGTGGAGCAGGCATAGTGAGGACTGGCTCTCTGCAGCTCAGCAGCACATCTGCCAGCAGTTCATCTTTGAAGAGGACAAAGCGAAAAGCGCCTTCCCCACCCTCCAAAGTACCCCTGCATCAAAGTGATGACAACAGTCCCATCACTGGTAACGTGACTTTTCCCATTAACATTACATGTGCATTAGGTCTTATTTTAGACAGACAGTAAAGTGATAGAGGTTATAAATCAGGTCTTCTTACTAAAAGACGATACTTACACTAAGGCTTTTTAATTAATTTTAATATTTAGATAGCCCCTGATTATTCTTGCTTAACTACCTTTTAAAATATGCAACATAAAAAAAAGAAATTGCATGGCTCCCTGACCCTTAGATTGAGCGTGTGGTCATCTGTGAATCTCTTCAGGACACTCTCGTTCCAGGATTGACTCCCTGTAGGAAGGGGGAACTAAGTCGATTTTAGTTGCTTCAAAGCTGGATGGTGAAATGGCTTCTAACAAAGTTAGGGCTATCTCTTCCCAAATTACATGCACATGAATTAAGCTACTAAGGGATTGCTACATCTGTGACTTGTTTGTAAGGTGTGCTGCTTCTGTCTCCCAGTCCTGCAGGCAGGACGTGCAGTTCCTTCGGACGGTGTTTTGGAAGCAAACTCTCCTGAGGGGCTGCCCAGCCCAGGTAGGACACCTTTACTCCACATCACGTAGTTCCTGGAAAAAGACATTTCAAGGTCGTTGAGGAATGAATCTAGTTATAATGCTCTGTCTGTGAAAGAAACACAGATGCTTTGACTCTTCTTTCCCAAATTTTATATTCTGAAACGAAAAAATTTCCACCCTGGGTTGAGTATAAAACTGACAGGACTCAAAATTTTAGTTCTATGATGGTACCGTAAGAACTTTCCTTATGCAAAGTCAGGTTACCACTTATTAATGTCCTTCCCAAGAGGAATGACACATGTTAGTCAGGAATGTACCTTAGTGTGTTCAGAAGAAACTTAAACCAGTGTGTAAGGTACCATTGTTTACACAACTGTCGTAGGTATGAATCTGATGTACATAGTGTCCTAGTTAAGTGGTAAAAATTTGTTATCTTGAAGTATTTCCTATTATATGGTCTCATTTTGGATTCTTTAAATAAAGGAAATGCCAGTAAAAATTAACTTAATACTGTTTCCCTATGTTTTAATAGTAGCTATTATAAGAATAAATATGGTAAAATTTCTTAATTCTTAGACTTAATGTTAGCTATAAATGAATATGAAAGACTAATGTCTAACCAAAAATAGAATATTACTCTGTTAGTACTTTAGCTTGGGTATAATTTTATAGGTATGAAAATTGCTCAATATAATCCTATCTGATTTTTATAATTAATGTTCATAAGCACAGGAGAAACTCAGGAGCACCCAAATGCTCCTAAATCTTTAAATACTTAGGTAATTTTTAGGAATTTGAGATTTTGACCCATCTTATATAAGCATTCTCCTGTCCTCTGTGATTAAAAACATTATCCTTATATAACTAGTCGTGACTTTTCTTATTTCTTAAGTCTTACCCAGAATAATATCAATGATACCTCAGGCTTCTGGACCTCCAGCACCTTTGAAAATACTAATTCATGCTATAGTCTCTTCATTTGCTGTATTTGCAGAATTTATTTGCGAAAGATAATGGTCTTTAATGTTTGGTCTGTCTGCCTTTTGGAATGCATTTTGCATGTCTTGACTTTCTGGAAAAGTTCAAAACATGTTTAAATTTGCTGTTTAGAAATCCTTTGTCAATTGAGTTAATGTTAAACCAAGTACTATAAGATCTTTCAACTTTGAAATGTACATGTTAGCATAATACATGTCCGTTAACCATGATCCTGGTATATTTCATGTTCAAAATCTTAAAAGATCCCAACCATCTATATATATTTGCCAACCTCATTAAAAAACCTAAAGTAATATTTGTATTTATGTTCAACTGTTGAAGTTGTCGTTCTCAAATAAAACTTCACAGTAAAAAAAAAAAAATTCCTTTTGTTCCACAAAGGAATTTTATTTAAATAATATCAAACCATATAAGTGAAATGAGAAGATTCAGAAGTATTAGAAAAGAGGTGTGAATGCTATTCAGACTTTGCTTGGTATCTATTTCTCTTTTTCTTCCTTTTTTCCCCCCTTGTTAGCTCTTCTTGTTTAACACATGGATAATTGTGAGCTAACAGATCTGATTTCTTCAAAATGCTTCTTGTTCTCTGCTTGCCTTAACTCTGTTGAATAGTGCCGTTTCCACAGATTTTACTTCTTTGGCAGACTCCTCCCTTGGCCCCGGGATCCCCAGTCACGAACACTGCACGGTGCCCAGACTGCTGGATGAACCCTCTCTCTCCGAATACCCTGGAACACCGGAGACAGCCGTGACATCTCTGACATGTAGGTGGCTGGGCCTTTCCTGCCTGGTGCTTGGTTTAATGCAGATTAAGATTATCACCAGGTCAGAATTTCATTACTTGGTTACCCCTTGTGTAAAAAGGTCTCAAAGAAATATTAGTTTCCTCCTTTCACTCGAAATTCTCTTACAGGTTTGGAGGTTATGATGTTTTCCCTAACCAGATGAATATGACAAGGCCTAAGATGAATAAAACAAGTGGTTCTGGAGGATTTTAGCTTTTCTTCTATTTGGCTTTCTGGTTTTTTTGGCAAAACTCTGAACTCTTATTTTCAGTGTTCAATTTTATGAATATTAAAGAATATATATTATATATGTATATATAATATATATAATATATAATTTTTTTCTTTCTTGGACTACTCTTTTGTTATCTAGTCCTGGCTTACTTTCTGAAGTATTGCTTTTGATTGGGACTTTTATATTAAATTATTGGAATTATTTTGTTACCAGATGGCAAAAATTTATAGTTAGGTAATACTTGCATTTCATTATAAATAATTTTATTCAATTTTTTATTAACTCAAAATGAGTCCTTATTTAAAATCATTTAAAATTAATATCACATACTGCTTATAGTAATGCAAAATTGTGCAGCCAGTTTGGAAAATAGTTTGATAATTTTTTTTATTGACAGTTTCATTGCTGAGTGTGGATCCCAAGGCAGGGCTCATCCCAGGACCCGGAGATACGTGACCTGAGCTGAAATCAAGAGTCAGATGCTAAACTGAGCCACCCAGGACGCCTATATGAAATAGCTTTGATGGGCAAGAGAGAAATAGGGATAACAATAACTTGCTAAGCGTTTCCTCAGTTAAACTAATTTGTAAGGAGCTTAAGATATGCTAAGGGGCCATTTATAAAACACATTTGCATCTAAACCGGAACAGACGTTAATTTTCTCAAACACAGTTTTCAAATTATATAAATGTACTCTTACTGCACAAACATGATATGCTAGTGTAGGCACATAATATTATACATTGGTATCATAATGATGCTTTCACATGTCATAATAAAATATGACTTGCCAAAATATATTTTAAAAAAATTCATTTAAATTCAAATTCTTTAATATTTTTCCTGTTGAGTAATCTCCTTTTTTTTACTCACAATGAAACTGTCAATAAAAGTCTCCATATTTGTTTGTTAAATAGCATAAATAGCATACTTTTCTGCCTAGAGATAAAATTAAAGACATACATTACTTTAAATATTCTTCAAGTACATTGAAGTTTTTATTAAATTTTGTGGATGTGCTGATCACTATATTCTAATGCTACACCATCCCCCTCCCCCATTGTGGTAAAATTAAATTTTGTTCAGCTGCTATTGTGTAAATGGCAGTGTTAAATTATACTTAAATAAGCAAAGATTCAGAGACTCATTCTTTGGTTTAAATTAAATTTCACAGCTAGTGTGGATACCAATTAGGATGTCTCCTCTTTTAATCTGTTGGACATTTGTTGTTGGTACTAAAGGAACAATGACAAAACTCATTCTTATACAATGAAATATTAACTGCAGCTTTTGAAGAGAATCACTCTTTCACACACACACACACACACACACACACTGATACAGGATGATTTTTTCAGCCATAGTTAAGTGGAGAAACAGAAGGTGAAAAACATCAGCTATAGTATGCTTCCATTTATATTAAATGGATCCATAAAAAAAAAAGGAAGCATGAGTATGCGTATCTGCTTGTATGTTCATTATACTTTCTGATAATATGTAGGAAAAACCTGTTAAAGGAAGTTGCCTCTGAGAAACTGAGTGGGAATAATTTTCATTGTATGATACTTATTCATATTTTCAAAAAGTATATTAAGTGTCTAAATGGCTTTTAATTCTGGTTTTGTATTAGAATCACCTTAGGAGCCTTAAAAATTCCTGGTGCCACCCTTCCGAGATTATGATTTAACAGGTGTGGAGAGGGTGAGAACACTGGTATTTCTAAAAGGGGCTCAGATAGTTCTCCATTGTAGTTCTGATAACTTCTGAGTCAGATTTTATAAGTATACTTGTATAGATATAAAATTTTAAAATCTCATGTTCTTTTAATTAATATTTAGAGCTATTGTATGAATGTAAAATCATTTAAATTCAAAGATACATAGCTATCTCTCAGACTGAGACATGTAACTTGAAGATTATGAGTTTAAATAACTTTTCTCTCTACCATGAATAAAACCTAGCATGATAGCATACTATTTTTAGAATTGTATATGTCCGAGATAATTTGACTATATGTTAATGTGATTACTCATCATTAGAGGATTGTTTTCTTATTAGTTTTGGGTGAGCAATTAAAATCCAGCTAACTATTATTTTTAAAATTCCTTTCTTGCTGGGATTGCATAGGATGAATGAGGCAAATTAATAGTTAGGATTATATCTTCATTTCTTTGTAGCTGGAATAAGCTCTGATCATAGCCTTGAAGAGATAGATGAAAAGGAAGAACTGAGTGAAATGCCCAAAGATGAGACTGAAAATATTTCTCTGAAGTCACAAGCTCTTCCTTTTGGATCTACTGATATAATAAATACACTGAAAAATGATCCTGACTCAGCCCTTGGCAATGTTACCGGAGAGTCCTCACAGAACTCCAAAGAAGAAAAACAAGAAGCTAGAAACACAGATAGACAGTAAGGAGTCTATTTGCTGGAAGGGTGGGTGATGGTTTGTTTAATGCGTACTAGTCTCTGAATTATAGATCTGATATTATAAACACAGATATAGTAGTCTCTTTAGTTTAGACTCTGTTCACCATCATTACCAGAATGCTTATTAATACAGTATCCATATGCATGCTTTGTTTTTAACTAAAATCAAAATCAACAGTTCTGGTATCCCTGTGTGAGACACACCATAGCATGTAGTTAATTTGTGTGACTCAAATATAAAAGTACCTGTTTGTTTGTATTGTATGGGTTTTGCCTATTTTCTCTTTGATCTAAATGAAACATTTAATTTTTAATTTTCACCAAATGCTTCTCAAGAATTTTCACTGATGTATAAAACAATTCTGCATATTAGATTATGATGTTAAGTTACTAATTTAATTTTTATAGTCAACTTTATAATGCAGAGAGAGCACTTTCCACTTGGCCCTAGGAATTGAAATCTATACTACAGTATGCTTATATTGTGTTAGAAATGCCACATCACGAGTAAAAATGAAATTAAGTAAGCAAAGTAAACCATCTTCATCAAAGTTTTACTATAATTTTCATGGGAGTGTCACCAAATTAAACCCTTCTATCACTAAAAATAAGACAAAAAAACAGTTGAGGTCAGCCCACATCCTGATTTGCCAGAAGTTGGCTTTGTCAGATGAAAGACTTAAGTATTTCATTCAGTTTCCTTTTTCTTTAAAAGACAAATAATAATAACAGAAAGACACTGTTTTTGGAAAAGTATCCATTTTACCAAGCTTCTTAGATCCTTCCTTATAATAGGACCACTCTTTGAAAGCTAATGGTTCATAGCAGCATTTCCTCTCAGTTGTATTTTTTCTTTGCTATTAAATTTCCAGTATTTGGCAGAAGAAAGATGATTATTTCAATCCATCTGTCTTTGGAAATTATTGCCTCTTTTCTCATCTGGCGCGTGCACATGTATGTGTGTGTGTGTGTGTGTGTGTTTAAATAGTATCAGTATGTAACATACAATATCCTGTTTTGCAGAGGGCCACACATAATGGTATATGATGCAAGCAGTGAAGAGAGGGTAGTTGACAGTGTAAGAAACTTGAAGTCATTGGGCCCACACCAGGAGAATGGTGAGTTCCATAAACACTAATAGCCAACGTTTTCAGAGCACTTACTGTATGCCAAAGGGCCATTCTTAAAACTTTATATACATTAACTCATTTAATCTTGTATATTAACTCATTTATAGGTCTCACTATTTTCAGTTCCACTTTGTGGTTCATTGAACCACAGTGATGCTATGTAATTCACAAGGGTCCCCGTAATTAGTAAGTAGCGGACCCTGGATTTGAACTCAGGCAATATTACTGTCACGAGTGCTATTAACTACTGTGTGTACTATTTTTGTTGTTAAATCTTAGACGTTGTTTAACCTACATCTTGGATCTTAAAGATGTATACTCTGTGCATCCATTTGTGATCTATTTCCCTTTTTTTTCTTTTTACTGACTCCCAAGTCCAAAACTGTTTTACTTAGGTGAAACTTGTCTGCATGATTTTTAATCTAATTACGTAATGTTGACCTCTAATTATGTGATGTTATTTAGCAGTATCTTCCACACCCCAACCCCCAAGTCAAGATGTTTCTTTGCTTTGTTATGATATATTTCACTCCATTCTGTCTTTAGGACTATGCTCATTTTTTTTTTTTTTAATTTGCAGGACATATGATTTCACCCATTCATTCAACTATCCACCAAATTAGTCACTTCACTAATTTTGTTACTTGCTTACTAGAAGCCATGTATTTCTCTAAAAGATCTTGTCTGCTCAACCAGATTGGGCAATCTTTTGGATCAGAGAAATTATATCCAATACTTAGAATTCCTCGTAGCACCTAGTAGAATACTGACCTATTGTTAAAATATACAAGTCATCAACTTAAGATTTCTTTTTTTTTTGACTTTACAATGGTGTGAAAGTGATACACACTCCATAGAAACTGTACTTTGAATTCTGAATTTTGGCATTTTCCTGGGCTAGCAATGTGCTGTGTGATACTCTCGCACAATGCTGGGCATCAGCAGCTCTGGCTCCCAGTCAGCCTTCCAATGGTAAGAGCCCTCACACCTGCCACCATTCTGTTGTTCACTTTCAGTACAGTAGTTAATAAGTTACATGAGATACTCAACCCTTTACTATAGAAGAGGCTCTGTGAGAGAATGATTTTGTCCAACTGTAGGCTAATGTGTTTTGAACACATTTAAAGTAGTATAGTATTCTGTAATATTCTGTAGCTTAGATGTACTAAATGCATTTGACTTAACAATATTTTCAAGTTATGATGGACTAGGTTACAATGTAACCCTATCATTAGTTGAGGAAGATCTGTACTTAAGGTTGAAGTTCAGAAAAATGACACTACACAAATAGAAGATGTGAGGAATGAACAATGGTATTTTAAGAAGATATGAAGGAATTTGCTTATGAATTCTCATAGTCCAGTCTATTAATATGCAAAACTAGGTGAAGATTCTTAGAAAACATAGGCATATACATATTCATATTTGGATAAAATGTGGATTATTCCAGTGTCACAAGTGGATAGACTGATGTAGCTATATGTTGTTTTACCTATGTAGGATGTGTTGGTTATTTCAAATAGGTCTCTGGTTCATTTTCCCCATGGTCAGTACCATCATGAGATAGAATACTGATAAGTTCTAAAAGTATATAATTTCCCTGTCCTTTTCCTCTTGATTCAGTTCTTCACAACATACATTCTGATGGCCAATAGAAGTTTACTGAGAAATCATGCTGCTTCCTTTTTTAAAAAATGATGGATCATTTTCGCTAAGATTTTGGCATCAAGTTAGTGCTAGGGTCACAGGTATATTTCTAGAATGATATTTTTTTGGTTTACATTTGATTTGCAATGACCTCTGTTGACTCTAGGTGGGTTTTTTTTTCCCCTGTTTTTTAAAATTAAAGTATTTAGGCAATTTTTAAAATAAATTATTTCTATTATCTTAAAAACAGTTTTATAGTTTCCTTCCTTTTTTATCTATATACTTGTTTCAATCATTATTCTGACAGGTGATTCGTTTTGTAGATGTTGTTGTAAGTTTTGAGTAGGGGAAGGAAAGGATAGTACAAAATTTACCTTTTCCTTCTACTGGCTATCATTGGAAAACGACCTAACCATTTGTTGACATTTGGTTGGTGTCATTATCAGGTATGTATGGGGATGGATTAGCTACTAAATTCAGCAGTGATTCCAGGTTTCCAGTCCTGTCATTGGGAATAATTGTGAAATTTTGATGAGAAATTCAGAATTGGTGAATAGTGAAAAATAGACATTTGGAGTTCCAAAAGCAATTAGTTAGGGTTTATAGGGAAATGAATTTAAAATATGTTGATTTACTTTGTTTTGGAAAATATTCCTATTGTGTAACTGGTCTATACCTATATTCACTGGAAAATGAGAAATAGGCAAGAAAGAAGGGAATACATTTACGTTCATTTCCTGGTACCAGGGACCATTTCTTTTGTGCTTATAGAAGTGTTGACAATAGTACTTTTCATATAGATATTAAAAATACTTACAAGCCACGTAAAAAACAGGATAGGCAGAAATGTGTCTTTTTCATGAATCTTAATCAAATGTGTCACAAAAGTTAATAATTATGAGTCATTGAGAGGTCACTTGTATAGAAAACAAATATTCTGCAAATCAGTTGCATTTTTTAGGGAAGAATAAAAATGAAGTCCATTTGAAAATTAGATATTTAATTTAAGAACATTGCAACATAATAGAAAATTTAACAACCAGGACCAAAAAAAACACGCAATTAGGTAGGGTGTACAAAGATGAAGGTATGTTCATATACAAATTTACCTGGCAACATAATTTTTTTCTCTTGCATGCATGTTTCTTTTTGTTCTGGGGAATATCCTATCCTAATTAGCATGTTACATAAATGACATATAAAATATAATACATATTTTCACCTTTTTACATCTGAGGAAGCTGGGTTTGGCTCAAAGGGGTTAAGTAACATATAAGTCCAGGTGGGTTCTAGACTCAGGTTTCTATGATACCAAAGTCCAAGCTCTTTTTCCTGATGCTCTTACCTGCTTTTGTATCATTAGTGAGCTGAAAATTATCTGTAGAATTCAAACCAACCTATTTCAGTTTGGGGGAGGCAGGCATTGAAAACTTGAGGTTTTTCTACTTTGTTCACATTTGACTTGACAATATTTTTTTTTCTCTCAGTGGATCAAAATGAAAGAATTGTCACTCTACCAAACACAGAAGATCATATGAAAAATGGAGTGAGGAGAACAATAATCAACGTAGGAGGCGTTGCCAAAAATAACAATGTGGACACGGAAGTTGACAGACTATCAGACTATCAAGCGCATAAAACTGATACCGCTGACAGTTACCAGGAGAATCACCTGGCTGCTTCATTAGTACAGGACCCAAAACTGAATCAACCCAGTGAAGAAAAGACCAAAATGCAGGATGCAGCCATTCAGACCATCCCTTCCACTGACAGCTCTGACGGGAACCACCGAGATCATGATTTGTCTGATTTCAAAGTTAATGAAAGTGTGCAAACTCCAAGTAACAATAAATCAACTCAGCCTTCCTCTTCAAGTCCCCAGGATGCTGTAGATGCCTCAGGAACATTCAGGAGTCAGGGCCCCCTAAATGTACATTCAGAAAATCAACTTCCCATTAAAGGTCCAGTTGGTTCACACAGTAATGATGATCTTTTGCTTCCTATAGATGGGATTGATAAGGATTCAGCTATTTCTCATGTGAGGAATTATCCACTTTATAGACAGGACTATGATCCCAAGCCAAAACCTTCAAATGAAATCACGAGAGACTACATACCCAAAATTGGAATGACTACTTATAAAATTGTGCCTCCCAAATCCCTGGAGATATTGAAAAATTGGGAATCAGAAACCACTGGGGATAAAGATGATCAGGAGATACATCCTTTAGGAAGAAAGCACATTCATGAGAGTTTGAAAGAAACTGCAATCCAAACAGAAGATTTTGTTATTTCTGAAAGCCCAAAGGTGCCACAGGCAGACGTTCAGCTGAAGCCTCCCCCAAGAACAGGGCATCTAGTGCACGGCGTGGAGAGCTCACCCCACCTCGCCATGGGAAATCCTCTGAAGCCTCCTCCCAGAATGATGAAAGACACTGGTACAGCTCCTTTTGTGCCGAATTTGGAAGATATAAACAATATTTTGGAGTCAAAACTTAAATCTCGGGTTTCAAATCCCCAGACCAAACCAAGTTCTTTTTTCCTGCAGATGCAAAAAAGAGTTTCAGGTCAGTATGTGACATCTGCAGCTGCCAGGAGTGTCCACGTGGCCCCTAACCCCACTCCAAAAGAACTACTAAAGAAAGAGGGGGAAAGGGATGTGATACCACCTCAGGAGGAGCAAACTCTTTCTCCCTTAAGTAAGACAGCTCCATCCCTTCCACAGCCCCATATGAAAAACCCTCAGGATGGCAGCAGCAGCCAGAAGCCCACTGAAACCTCTTCTCCTCCCGGAGCTCCAAAACCTGCTCCTCTTCTGGACAGTCAATTAGCAGCACTAAATCTGAAGACTTTGAAAACTTTTGGGGCCCCGAGACCTTACGTGAGCTCTGCTCCGTCTCCTTTTGCCCTTGCTGTGGTGAAACGGTCCCAGTCTCTCAGCAAAGTGCGCCCAGAGCCGAGCGGCGAGGGTGCGGCCGCCCCCCCTCCACCTGACACAGAAGAAGGGAAGTCTCCTTCCGAACATCAGGTTGTGGGCATCCCACAGCTGTGTGTGAGTGAGGAGGTAAGGTGACCGTTTTAAAAATAAGGGATTCCAGTACAGCCTGGTTTAAATGAGGGTCGACAAGCGTGTTGTGTTTGTGTGTTACTTAATTTTGAATTCCTGTTAATCTAATAGCAAACTACCATCAGGAAAAAAAAAAGAGTAGTAAGTACATAAAATCTGATTATTTACTCTTGGAGTTATTATTAATTTAACATGATTGGGTAGTACTATAAAGGTCATCATTCTATAATTGTATCATTAGCAAATACTGTAATTTGAAGTTTCTTCGCTCCTACATTTGCATAGCTTACTGCTTTATAGTTCTGACTCTATTTTCCTGTTTTGCTTTTCTCAGTTTGTTTACAACTTTTCTGGATTTTCTGGTTTCTTTTCTTCTCCAATTCTACATAATGGCAAAATAGATAGTTTTAATTATATAGAAACATAAGCAGTATTTATAGACTAGATAAAATAACCAAACATTTCCCAGCTAGACATTTTCAATCACACACACTCAACCTCAGTTACCAAACATTGATACATTGAAATAACTTAAACTAAAACCAGAGTTTAAATATGTAATTTTCTTAATTTCCCATTTTTGTTAATTTAGTGTCAACTTTACCAGTTACTTGTATATTGACTAAAGTATCATTTAACCACTGTCTAACCTTAATAACTGACATAAAAAGGGACATTTGTTGACTTCATGTTTGGTCAACTGAGTGTTATAATTTGGTAGATTCAAATAATATAGTCAGAGAAAGGATGACATTTACAGTATGAATTACAATAATCCTCTTGCAAGTTAAAAAATATTTTGTGTACCTTTACTCTGATAGTGTTTAAAGAATACGTTCAGATTTGTGTGACAGTTCCAGAAGTATTTTACAGTACTTTTCAAACATTCCTAGAGTAACAGAACATTAACCACACTGCCAAGTAAAGATTTTTTCCATAGTCTCAAAGCAATATTCATCTCGAAGGATGTTTCTTTGTATATTTCACATTTATGTTTCTTCACTTTGATATAGTGTCAGAAAGAGATATATGATATAGTGATTAATTCTTTACTTGGGAACAAAGCCTGTGTTTCTTCTTAGGATGGAATGCCATTACTAAACAACAGAAGTTTGATTTAGATAATACAGTTTTTGAGTCATTGCCTGAACTCCGTTTAGCTCATCTTTTGTAAAGATGTTTGGCAGTTTAAAAAAGACATTTTTAAGATTATTTGATAATAGTTCCAAGTTAAATCAGTTACTAAATATTCTTTCCTAAGAAGCTTAATTAAATTTCTGATTCTTAAATTTGGAGATTCCTATTACTTATTTTTAGTTCATGGGAAAAATAAACATGGTCATCATTTAGCCCCTGTGACTTCCAGAAACACAAAATAAGCTATTACATGTAGCACAGTCATTAATATTCTTTTATTAGAAGATATGTTAGATTCAGCCAATATAAAATTGTCAATTTGTCCATTTTGTTCTGTCAAAAGTGATAATTTCATAACATATTATGTTGTAACTATAAAAGTGTGTTTTTTTTTTTTAGTCTGTGGAATTTTTATTATTCTTAATTTAGCTCTTCTAGCCAATTCTCACTGGCAAAATCAGCATCATTTGACTTAAGGATAGTAAAATTACCACTGTATTCTTACAGCAAAGAGACGTACCACTTTTCTTCCTTAGCCTCATGAGTTCAAGACAAGAGAAAGTAATACCCTCATCTTCTAGCTGAGCTCTGGCAGCAGAGATAATTCAGTGGGCAAGGACACTAAGCTATGTCTGAAACACCAGTGTGGCAAATAGTGATTTTTAAAGAATATTGATGATGACATTTTTTTAAAAAATGACTCATTCTTCACTTGGTATTCATATAAATATTTTGCATTTATTTTTATAGGGAAATAACTCTGCACACAATGAACAGAATTCCCAAATACCATCTCCAACTGACTGCCCATCATTCATTCTTAAGAGACAAAGTTCTTTAACATTCCAAAGCTCTGACCCAGAACAGATCCGACAGAGTTTGCTGACTGCGATCCGTTCTGGAGAGGCTGCTGCCAAATTGAAAAGGGTAAGTTTTCTTTATCAAATGGGTGGCAGTGGGTCTGTTTTCAACATTGTCAAACTAATACTTAGGGTAAGTTGTTTTCTGGCTTTTGAATCTGAAGAGGGAGGGTGCCAGAAGTTATTCTTTGATGTCAGGGGTCATTTTTGAAGTACAAGCTGAAAGAGTCCAGAGTCTTACACATACTTAAAAATATGTCCGGTCTATTTTCCACACCATGGGCCAGGTGCAGGACATGGGTTTTGCTCATTATTATAGGACTCTACATAGAAAGTACCCTGGACTCTTATTTTATAAATTTTATCAGCACAGTAAGAAAAAATTCTTTCAGAAAGAAAATCCCTCCTTAATCTAGAAAAGCTGCACCAGCAATATAAGAACCTACAAGGTTTCAGTCCTAGCTCCCACGGTGAGCAAAGTTCACTGCCCTATGCAGGGGATTGGGTGGGGGTGGGTGTTGTTTTATAGGTTAGACCAAAAGTGTAGGGAAAACCTAAGGAATTTAGATGACATCAAATATAGAAACTCTGGTCTAATAGTGGCTTGCCCGAGTGGCTCGCTCCTCTTTACTGAGGTGCAAGAGAACTTCAGGTCTCCTGGTTTACCTCTCTTTGGAGCAAATGCCAAAGAAACGTTACAGCAAATTATTTGTAGGTGAGTTTCCTCCCTCTGTCACTTTCATCCACTCAGAGAGGATGCACGTGGTGAAGCCTGGAGCCTGGCATCATAACAGACTTCCCAGAGACTGTTGTCTCCCTAAATGTCTTTCTTGTTCTCCCCTTAGTTGTCTTGGTTGCAAGTTCCTCAACACCCAAGACAAGAAAAGTACTCATTATTCCCCTGACTCCCTAGGCATTTCGTTTTGTGAATTCCTTCTCTAATCATTTTAGAAGCTATTTAGAGAAGAGTAAGAGATTTGTTCAGCAAAACACTGAGCTCAACAGAAATGAAATCTGCGAAGGGACAGGAATGCTGCAGAGAGAGAAAGAAAGGGGAGGGCATCTCGGGCACATCTCCACGGCCGGCCCTGCTTGCGCTAGCCACTTTTCTCCCTGTGTTTCAGCGGAGCCATGAGTGACCGCTGTTTTCACGTAGAGCTTGGCACTCCCAATTGGGCAAACAGGAAGATGGGGCAAAATACTGCCTGCTGTCAGGAGTGGAGGAAAACGTGAAGGACTAGGTTTGAATTTTATCAGGTATTTGTAGAGTCTGAATTTAGATGCCAGGTGGCAAAAAAACCCAAAAAAAGTGGTTTTGAATATTAAAACTGGTATTTCACAGGTCAAAACAGTTATATTTTTATGGGGAAATAGGCCCATTCAAATAAATTGTACATTCTCACTTAGGGAAATATTTCTCTTTCTAATCTTTTAAATTAAGGTTGAGTTTCAAATCCATCACTTCTGATTTAAAGCTTTCTCAGTTCAGTACACTTGATAAGCATTTTTTTTTGAAATATTTTATTTATTTATCTGACAGAGAGATCACAAGCAGGCAGAGAGGCAGGCGGTGGGGGGGTGGGACGCAGGCTCCCTGCCGAGCAGAGAGCCCGATCCTGGGCTCGATCCCAGGACCCTGAGATCATGACCCGAGCTGAAGGCAGAGGCTTAACCCACTGAGCCACCCAGGCATCCCTTGATAAGCATTTTTTAAGCACAAAAGTATGAAACAGTGAATTTTGGAACACTAAAAAAAAGAATTAAATTTAAAAAAAATTACCCAAACTAAAAAAAAAACAAAAACAAAACAAAATAAAAAAACCCCACTGTACTAGATACTGGGGAGAGGAAGATGAATAAAATGAAGCCTCTGCCTTCTGGGTGTTGACAGCCTGAGACTGAATAGCAGTGGTATATCGGGTCCAGGGGAGAACCAAGGAACTACACAGAAAATCGTTGCAGTACCTTTGTACTAAAGTCACTGGATACAGTAACCCGTTTCAATGGCTACGTCGCAGAAAACAGTGCATGAAGCTGGGAATGTCTTTTCGGCCAACAGAACTGTACAGGCAAGCAGCTGTGTGCTTGGTGTTCTGGGCTCTGAATTGGCAGTCTCTTCTCTTATAAAACTCTCATTGCTTCCAGAATGAGCTGGATGTGAATCAGCATAGAAAGCAGGCCCTAAATGATGATCCTATAATTGTACCCTGTTTATAACTCACTACTTTAGGTTCTATCGAGGCTAAATTTTATCTCTTTCAGTAGGATATTATCGATAGATCGGAGTCTTAGAGTGCCAGTTCCTAAATTCTGTTTAATGAAAATTCTTTACATAATCCATTTTATCCCACTGAAAATGGACACAGGGTCAAGTAAAGTGAATAATATCCACACTCCATGATCAGTATTTCCACTTCTAATTATATACCCGAACAGGGTGTGTGTTGTGTGCCGGGACTCACATATAAGAATATTCATGAAATATTGTTTGTAACAGCTCCAAATAAATATAACCTTAATATCCAAAAAGAGGATAAATAGTATATTCAAAGCATGGACTATCAAACAGCAATTAATTGGGCAAAATGCAGCTAAACACAACAGTGTAAAGACCTATAAAAATATATATGTGTAAAGTTCAACAGCATGCGTAGGTGGCAATTATTTTTAAAAGTGAGGAAGTAATTATAGAAATCATGATAGGGTTACTTCCACACGGAAAGAAAAGGGGTTGCTTGTGGCTCGTGGGAGCAAGACAGGCGCACAATTTAAGAGGGAACCAAAAATATAAGTAATCAAGATAAATATTAATGCAGTATTTTTAAAATGTCTACATGATAGACATTTAGTGATAGAGAAAATGTCAACATTTTAAAGACAAGCTCAGTAGGGAGCTGGAGTTATTCTTTTCTTGGCCTAGGTGCTGGATTATATATATGTTTGTGTTTGTTTTCATTGGGTTGTTTGTTTACGTTCAGGGCACTTTTCTGTATGCGTATTGTATTTCAAAAAATATTATACTGCAAAAGGAAATAGAAATGGGCACAGGAAGTCTCTAATTCCTTGTGATCTTTGCTTAAGTCCCTTATTTCTGTCCTGTACTGAACATTTCTCCTGGTTTGTTTTAAATTCTAACATTTCTTTTATAGAACAACAGTAAGAGTGCCAAAGAAAATCTTCAGTGATTTTGACAGGAGGTTTACATTGTTCATCAGAAAGTTGGCTCCAGGTTTGCCTATATTTTGGCTCCCAAATGTTCAGTTTAACTCCAGGTACCAACCTGCCTTATGGCTCTGGTTCATACCCAAGTAATTAACCTTCATTATAATAATTGGTTCATATTAGAACAATTACCTAGTTGACTGCTTTAGTGTAAATGTAGTCATGAACATGCCACGTTTTTTCATATTTCTTCAGATTTTCTCCACACCTTACCCCTATTTGACCCCAGTGTAGTCACAGAGATCTGTCTTGTTTTCTTACAAAGTTTCGGTAAATCCGGTTCAGTATTTGACAATATGTGTTTGGTGTTAAGATGTATATGTGAATCAGCAACTTGTTTTCAGAGAATGAGATTAAGGAACCTATTATCGCTGACGTGTGTTGATAGAAGAGCTTCTCTGGCTGCTCTCGGTTCTCAATGATGCTTCAGCTACTAAAGGTCATTACAAGTAGAACACAGCTTCTTGAAAATAAAGTCCGAAAATACACTGACAAATGGTATTTAGTGGTTGATATTAACCATTCCTTCAGAATACAAAAATTTATCTTTTGCTACATGGAAATCTGGAAGGAAGAAAAAAACTGGATAAGACACCCAGAATCTTGCTGGCTTGTTTTATTTGTTTAATTAGTCTGCTTTTTATTCTTACTTCCTTGATTGGAATTTGAACAGTCTAAAGGCTTCAGGTTGGCACTTCTTTCTCTATATTTTTAAATTAAAAATAAACGATAGTTTCATAGTTAATGCTTCTCACAAGAATAAGAAAGCTATGTGAATATTCCTGAAAAGTCTTTAAAGGGTAGACAGTCAACTAGCAGATGCTCTTATCAGTAAATTTGTTAATGTTCTTTAAAAAATATCTTTATTGTATCATGTTCATTATTCAAAAAACTCAAGCAGTACCTTTTTACTTTATAATGTTTATAAAAAGTTACTGTATTCCATTCAAGAAATATCCATTGATCCTACACTGTGCTGGGCACTAAAATAAACACACGTATAATGGGGCATTAAAATAGACAAGGTTTCTGATCTCACAAAACTTATGAACTAGTCTATAATGTCTTCTCATGCTTGAAAGTTTAGTATACAAAATTCTAAATATCAAACAAAATACCATCCCCCCAAAGTAACTGCTCATGATAGATTATTGTGAAACCTTCCAGAACACTTTTGTAGTATGTAAATGCATTTACATACGTACAAAAATAGAATCCTGTAAAACATTCATGAATATCTCTTTGAAGTTTTCCATCTTATTATACACACACACACAAAATTCTTTTAAGACTACATAGTATTTGACTCTATGAATGAACCATGGTTTAGTTGTTCCTTACATTTAACTGGATTCTGGTTTTTCCAGTCTATAAATGGTGCTACAAAAACATCTCTTAACTTGTATTAGAGTCATCAGTGTGTTTTTTAAACATTTAAAACAAAATTTCTTTTACTTTACAAAGAGTTATGAGAACTGCAATTTTGGCAGTTATTACAAAAATAATTCCTACACACTGAAACTTTTCAGACCAAAGTTACATAATGAAAAGTCATTACCTGTTTGCTGTTCATTGAAAGGAATCCCACAGGAATACTAAACAAAATGCAGATGAGCTTTCCTTCTTCTGGTGGCAACTTTTCTTTTGTGTTTTGTTTTGTTTTGTTTTGTTTTTCAGGTGGATAGTGTCAACACTCTACTACATTCTGGATTCATAGTCAAGAAAGTTGATTAGTTTAGATGATCAATTTTTGTTTAATAAAAGGCAAAAATGAAGCACAAGGAAATCAAATCCAAACTAAATTTGCCCATTTTATTTTCCTTTTCACTAACATACTCTGTTGCTAAGCAGAATCTATGGCCTCTTGTACTTCAGTTTTCTTCTTGGGAGAAGATGATAATGTTCGTTTAAGAATCTACACTAGCCAAATTGTAATATAAAGATTAACAATTTTTCTTAAAATATTGTCTTATTTTATGTATAATATTTCAAAATATTATACCTATTTACTGTCCAGAATGCATATGTCTTTTTAAAAATGTTCTAAATAATTTGGAATTTCAAGCTACTTAGGAATTTATTGGGAGAAAAAAACTTTTCATTCATTCTGCAATTATTTTGGCATAACAGTCCTAGATTTGACTCTTTTAGCCCTTTATATGAAAGCATTTTTTTCATTTTTATTTTATTTCTTTTCAAGTGTTCCAAAATTCATTGTTTATGCACCACACCCAGTGCTCCATGCAGTAGTGCCCTCCATAATACCCACCACCAGGCTCACCCAAACCCCCAACCTCCTCCCCTTGAAAACCCTTAGTTTGTTTTTCAGAGTCCACAGTCTCTCATGGTTTGTCTCCCCCTCTGATTTTTTGAGAGTGAGAGAACACGAACAGGGGGAGGTAGAGGGAGAAGTGGACTCTCCCGCTGAGCAGGGAGCCCAATGCAGAGCTCTATCATCCCAGGACCCTGGGATCATGACCTAAGCTGCAGGCAAACACTTACCCAACTTAGCCACCCAGGCATCCCTATATGAAAACATATTAAAAACAAAAGCTGTATTTTCTTATAAATAAGGGGTACCTGGGAGGGGAACTTCATGTTACTATAGATCACCAATACAATTTTAGAATTTGTAAAATTCTTTGCTTTGTGGAATTCACTTTATTTTTCTACATTCTCCAAAGCACTTTTGGGGAGCCAGAATTGATTTAGCAAAAAATGCTTTTCAACAGCTTGGCCTGCAGTCTGTTTGTGCTCTTGTCCTTTGAGTTGATTTGGTAATTTTGTAAAGACTAAGATGTGTTAATGGATTATTTAACTTGTTTGTTGTGGAAATAACAACTCTCTCATTTTTAATTTTATGGTAGAGTGAACATTTCTTCTTGATTATTTGTGATTTATTGAATACTAAATGCTAAATATTCTCATTTACAATTAAGCAGAAGTTAAAGTGTGGTAATTACTGAATATTAGATAGCTTTTCCATTTTAAATTGATGGCTGCAAAATGTGTTTCTTTCTCTTAGGTCACTGTTCCATCAAATACAATATCTGTGAATGGAAGGTCAAGACTCAGCCATTCCATGTCACCTGATGCCCAAGATGGCCATTAAATGTTGCCTGTGATAATGCACTTCATCACCTCTATTTCAAGAACACCTTCATCCTAATGGAGAATGTTGGCAAATGTATATTCAGATGTACACTAATATATTGTCTATTAAAGTGTAAGAATTTGTGCTGTGGCTTTTAATGCCACAAGAAGAATTACAGAATTTATAAGTTATGATATTTTTGGCCCTTTTTTTTAATGGCCTTAAAAGTTGAATATGCTGCTTTAGAACTTTAAGACAAGGTGTTAATGACTTTCATTTTCTTTCACATGAGAAATGGTCACCTTTTGTTGATTTCACTTACACATTCTCTACCGTGGTGACTTAGACAAAAGGATAAATTGAGATTCATAGACTTATATTTGTGTGACACATAAAGAGGTAGGCAAACATAGATCTGACCTTTGCTGCCTCAATGTTACAGTTTAATTGGAAATGTTTATAAGTTATATTAAAGTCTGTTTTGGCTGAAAGTATACTATAGAGAACTAATACCAAATAAGTATATTTGGTTCAACAGTTGATTAAAATGATGAATCATTTAGTGAGCAAGTCTTATGTGTTCTTCGTGTAATTACGAATCAATGTCAAATTTATGGGAAGCTTATATTATTTTGATATTAATATGGAACATTTGCTTTTTTAATCTTTAGGACTTAAGTTGCACAGGAATATTTTAAATATTTTTTATATAATCATGACATTGTTGTCACACAGATATTACACATTTATGTGCCAGAAGCCTTAGAAATCACCTCATGACTATGTTGATCTATTGTGACAATTATTTCACTTTTGATATGCAGCAAAGAATAGGTGGGGATTAGTCCATGTCCATATTGGAAAACTTCAAAGGCTACTTGGTGGTTCCATAAGTCCTGGTTTTAATTAAAGTAAAATGATAAAGTCTTTATGTAGTTCAGATGCTAATATTCTAAATAATAATATATATTTACATTAAAGCTAAAACTGTTAAGCAAAACAATGCCTAATTTGTTGGCTTATAACTGTACTGGGATCTAGGGCTCATTCATGTTCTAGTCCTACTTTAAGAATCTAATCACTCTTTTATTCTAAAAGCTTGGTCATACAAGTTGATATTACTTTGGTTTTCACTAAAGCTCTTGGGATATCTGCCTTTTCAGAAAATGTGTTGATTTCTACCCTTCCCCCCCGTTTAATAAAAGCAAGTTATATATTTGGTTTGTGTGTGTCCATCAGCATCTTTAGGAATTTCACCTGATGACCTATCTCTATCAGCAAGTAAACAAAAAAGTCACAGTAAGGCCTACCATCCATCAGGGGTCTCTAGGGTACAGGTAGGCCCATTCAGACTCCAGAGTGCATGATAGAACCTTTTAAAATGCTTAGTATAGTTCCTGATACATGGCAGGGGCACATTAAATGTTAAATGTTGTCATTTCTTTAAATCAGGCTTGAAGAGACTCTTATATATGGAAACTTAAGTTCTATTATTGTAAACTGTAGCAAAAGGAGTGACTTTTTGTAGAATTATGATTGATTATCCACTTGGGAAAAAAATAAATCTGGATCTCTACTTCAAACCATAAACAAATATATTTGAGTTGGATTAAAAACATTTTTCATTTTTTTGGAAAGATTTATTTATTTGAGCGAGAGAGTAAGGGGGGGCGGGGTGCAGTCAAGCAGACTCTGTACTGAGACAGAGCCTAATGGAGGGCTCAGTCTGAGCACCCTGAGATCATGACCTGAGCTGAAACCAAGAGTTGGACACTTAATCAGCTGTGCCACTCAAATGCCCCTAAAGACGGTTTTTTGTAAAAGTAACATTTAAAACTTAGATGAATAGAATATATTCAACATTTTTCAGACTTCAACATGGAAAAAAATAGGACACAAAGGGACATTCATAAAATAATAAATTTATATTAAAATTTGAGACTTATATGTATATTAAGTACTATAGAAGTGAAAAAAGCCATAAGAATCTTTTTAGTCTATAAAAAAATAAAAATCCCTGGAAGTCATGAAAGACTACCTAATAGAAATATGCACACTGAAAAAACAAAAAAGATTTCTTACAAGAGTAAATCTGAAAGGCCAATAAATAATGAAAGAATACTGTTCACTAATCAAGGAAATACTGGTTAAGACACAAGGAAGTACTACATCACACCCATCAAATTAGCAACAATTTAAGTTTCAAAATAGCAAGTGTTGTCAAGGACAACAAAGCAGTGGAATTCTTTCACTGTTGATGGGAAAACATTGGCACAATGATCAAATTTTCAATATCTAATAAAGATGTATTACCATGTTTCCTTAAGTACTTCTGCAGGTGCATAAGGAGAGATTAACAATGGGGTCCTGGTGGCTCAGTGGGTGGGGCAGGCAAATCCCTCTTCAACTTGTGAGTTTAAGCCCTGCACTGGGTGTAGAGATTAAAACATAAAAAAAAAAAAAAAAAAAAAGGTCATGACAGCGTTGTGTACAACAGCAAAAGGAAGTCCTAACCAGCACTCAACATTAGTACCTTCATATGATAGACTTCTGTACAACAGTCAAAATGATTAAACCAAGCTTACGCATGTCAACACAGATGCAGCACAAAAATGAGCAAAAACAAGTTGTGCAACAGTGCATGATTTATGACACCAGTTATATAAAATATGCAAAACAACACCGGATATTATGGCTGTATACACAGAAAAAGAAATACACAGGTTTGCTAGTGGGTACCAAGAAATGAAGACTGGATTGGGGAAGATGGACAGGTGTCATCAATTATGTTTGCAGTATTTTATTTTATAAACTACAGTTTGAAAACAAATACACCCGACCCTTAATCACAGGGATTCGGTGTGCCAATCGCCTGTGAAAGGTCCACGTAAAAACTTTTGACTCCCTCAAATCTGAATACCTACTGTTGACTGGAAGCCTTGCTGAAGATGCACACAGTTGATGAACACATATTCTATATGTTACATTATTATATACTGTGATTTTACAATAAAACCAAAGAAAAGAAAACATTAAGAAAATCATAAGGAGGAGAGTACATATACACTACTATACTGACAAAAATCCGCATACAAGTGGACCCAAGTAGTTCAAACCCATTTGTTCAAGGGTCAAGTGTACTTGTATTACTCCAGATTTTAACATACTTGAAGTAGTTTATAATTAAAATATTTTTCGAAGATTGTATAGTACTTAAGGGTATGATATGTACATGAGCCATTAATAAATATATATTCTGAAAAGATTGCCTTATCCCCACTCTTTCCGGAGAAAAACATCCACTATCCTCTCTACTCTATTGGGAAAGAAATTTGAGACAAGTAGTTTTCACCAGCCATATCCTTAAGTAATAGCAGAATTAAGATACAGAAATGACTTAGAACCAATTTTCCATTTTCATATTTAATATTTTGCATATAGACATTTTTCTTTTCCTTTCTCCCATCAGGTTATTTCTTTATAATACACATTCTTTAAGTTATCCAGATTCTATATAAATTATGGGGTATGAAATGAAATACTCTTTTTTTGTCTCCAGCATCCCACTTCCCTCTCCAGAGATAACCACTATGAGTGTTTTTGTTATTGTTTTTTTAAGATTTTATTTATTTATTAGTGCATGTGTGAGCATGCAGGTGGGGGAGAAGCAGAGGGGAAAAAGGAGACAGAGAGAACTTGTAGCAGACTCCACACTGAGAGCAGAGCCCAACTCGGAGCTTGATCCCACAACTCTGAGATCATGACCTGCACTGAAACCAAGAATCAGATGCTTAACTTACTGAGCCACCAATGCACCCCAAGCACTGTTAATGTTTTGATATAAATCTCTACATAAATATATCCAATGCAGTATATTTGTACCCAATACATACAGGTATATTTATTTTGCATTTTTGCACTTTTTTCCCCCCTGTCATTGTTATTACTGCTTTTAACATTAAAAATCTAATATCAAAATAAAATTATAAAAAGACAAAAAAAAAAAATCTAATATCATTTAGCAAGTTGCCTTTTACACCAGCAACATTTAGGAAGAACTTTTTGCATATAGAGAGTTCCCCTTCATATTTCAATTCATAGTTCTACTTGTTTCTTGCTGTAGTACACAGTTATACCTAAAGGCAGAATACCTGGGCTTGAATCACAGGTCTGCCACTTACAAGACATGAGATCTTGAGCAAATTACCTTTTCTCTGTGCCTCATTTTAACTTCTGAAAAACTGCATTAATAATACACCTCGGTTGGTTAAAGCAGCCAGCTCTTGATTTCAGTGCAGGTCATGATCTCAGGGTCCTGGGATTGAGCCCTGTGTCTGGCTCCACACTCAGCCAGGAGTCTGCTTGAAGATCTCTCTCTCCCTCCCTCTCCTTCTGCCCCTCCCCCTGCTTGCACACATACATGGGCACTCTCTCTCTCTAAAATAAGTAAATATTCAAAATATAATACACTTTCCTCATAAAATTGGTTGTAAGGATTAAATGAATTTTAAGAGTTTGGCATACAATTCATTATTTAAAGCTATATATATATTTCTTAAATATTTATTTTAGAGAACATGTGAGTGGGGGGAGGGGCAGAGAGGGAGAGAAGCAGACTCCCCGCTGAGCGCAGCACTGACTTGGGGTTCCAGGTGGGGCTCAATCTCCCAATCCATGAGATCATGACGAGAGTGGAAACCAAAAGTCAGACACTCAGCCTGACTGAGCCACCCAGGTGCCCCTATAGCTATCTATTCTTTTTTTTTTTAAGATTTACTTATTTGACAGAGAGAGAGAGATCACAAGTAGGCAGAGAGGCAGGCAGAGAGAGAGGGGGAAGCAGACTCCCCGCTGAGCAGAGGGCCCGATGCGGGGCTCGATCCCAGGACCCTGAGATCATGACCTGAGCTGAAGGCAGAGGCTTAATCCACTGAGCAGGCGCCCTAAGCTATCTATTTTTACTACTGCTATTAGTGAACAGGTATTACTTACCTAATATATTCCCCATCCTTCTGAAGAGTGCTACCCTCCCTCCCACTTTAAGGTCTGATCTGGGCTTGTCCGCCAGGCATTGGCAATAGAATCCATACTCTGCTGCCTGATCCAAGTCCTTTAATGAGACCAGTCTTTTACCGGAGACCTGAAGCTGCTTGCACTTGAAACCAAAAGAGTCCCAAATTATACAATTATTTGTCTAGTGCCAGCTCATTTTGTACCCACTACAAGTAGACACAACAATGTAAAAAGCTGAGAATCAAATTAATCATTTTTACTATCTATTGATTCTGATAAATGAAAGAAAAGAGAACTTGCAATTAGAGGTCACAGTGAAGATTTCCATGGGCAGAATGCTTTTTTCTCAGATTATTTCTGATGTAAAAATAGCTCATTTATTTGGTGTGTTAGAGTTTACGCATAATTTTCATATTACTTGAGCTACTTATGGAACAAAAAAGTAGACAGGGATTGCTACTTACAGAGGTCATACAAGCAAACAAGTGGCAGATCCCCACATCTAATTTTCAGTATGCTCTTTCCAGTTGCTGAACTTTGCCAATGATGAAGAAAAGGGTGCTAGATTTCAAGGGACACAACACTGTGATCTACTTATTCTGGATCTTAGTTGGTCTTCCTTTTCAGTGTTACCACTTTCTTGCAAGCTTTCATTTTTAACACCTCAGACTTTTCATATGGATGGATAGATTTTGTTTATGGAAAGAAAAATGCCACCATGTGCTCCCTCAGAAGAACTTTCCTGACAGGTATTTCGAGAGGAATTGTGAAACATTCTGGTAATTTGTGTAGAGCTGTTGGCATTTCTGCTTCACAAACTGGAGAGATTCATTTGGAAGTCTTGCAAATTACTCATCTTGGAGAAAGAGAAGTGCTACATTCCAAACTTATAGTTTTCAAAACAAGTGACTTCTTTACTTGCTAACTGATTTTTATGTCCCTACCCACCCTTGTTCCTTGGGGCAGATCATTGTGGTGGCCCCAGTTCTTTACTCACCTGCATCCGCACCTTTTGCTGTTTGCACTTTCCCTCAGAAAAGAGACAAAGCCCTTTCCCCACCTGTATAAGTAGGTTTTGTGAATAATAAAATAAGGTAGAAATTGTACCAGTTGGGACAGTAGGCCTCAAAACTTTGCATGTGTTTGCATGCTTTCCCTGTGTCTGGAATGCTGCTGTGAGAAAGACATCTGAATGAGCTGGATGGTCCTCAGAAGAGAATGAGAGATGTAAGGAGCAGAGCTCCCAGCTGCGGCCAGCCTAGAGCTCTCAACAGTCAGAACTCCAGACCTGAGCAACTACAGGTAACATCAGAAGGGCCACATGGCCACGCCCTCACTGACGCTGATGCGTGAGCCATAAATGCTAACTGCTAGCTATCTCTGAGGTTTCATGATTGGCAGGTTTGCAGAATTAATGTGGCAATAGATGCAATACATGTTCTTAAACCAGCTCATACATGTATGACTTTAACCCTAATCATAAATCCAATCTGTTCAGATCCACATACCCTATTTTCCCTAGAGTCCCAAGGACTATTTTACTTACTAGGTCCAACACAAAAATACCTCAGACACTCTAACTCCCAGCTAGCTCAGAACAATTCTAGCTTAATCATCCCCTTATTATTTGTGGTGCAGAAATATTTTCTCCCTTTCTCTATCTTCCTCTCTCACTTTATCTTTAGACTTGTGAGTCTAAGAGCCTAAATATCAAAGAGATCCACAGCCCCCTCAAACGCTCTTTGAACTCATCTGTGTAATAAAGTTGTCAGATAAAATACAGATTTTCCAATGAAACTTGAATTTCAGATAAACAATGTATTACTTTTCAGTATAAGTACGTCCCAGGCAATATTTGGATTAGACTTACACTAAAAAATTTAAAATTAAATTCAAAAATTTTTAAAGATTTATTTGTCTGTTTTAAGAGGAAAGGGCAGAGAAAGAGAGAGAGAATCTCAGACTCCCTGTTGAACACAGAGCTTGGTGTGGGGCTTAATCCTAGGACCCTGATATCATTACCTGAGCCAAAATCAATGGTTGGATGCTTTAACCAACTGAGCCACCCAGGCACCCCAGAAATTCAAATTTAACTGGATGTCCTATATGTTTCTGTACTAAATCTGGCAACCTCACTGTTTCATGAAAATTTGGAAGGAGTAAATGGAAGCAAGAAGGAGTATGTACTTGTGGGGAAAAGATAAAGAGCAGGCCAAGGCCCAGCTAAGTCAAGAAACCAGGAAGTGGTATTATGAAAAAGAGTAGCCCAAACTTTGTTCTCTTTGATAGTTCACCATCTGAAAAACCCTCCTGTGATGAATGGGGAAAGGTTCACTGAAGAGTTCACAGTGAAGAAACCCTTTGGGTAACTTTTGCTGGTGGGTTTTAGATACCTTCAAATCATCTGTAAATAATATACATAAGAAATTCTTCTATATCAGATAAAGGGCTAGTATACCAAATCTACAAAGAACTTATCAAATTCAACACCCAAAGAACAAATAATCCAATCAAGAAATGGGCAGAGGACATGAATAGACATTTATGCAAAGAAGACATACAGATGGCCAACAGACACATGAAAAAGTGCTCCACATCACTTGGCATCAGTGAAATACAAATCAAAACCACGGTGAGATACCACCTCACACCAGTCAGAATGGCTAAAAAAACGACAGATGCTGGCGAGGATGTGGAGAAAGGGGAACCCTCCTACGTTGTTGGTGGGAATGCAAGCTGGTGCAGCCACTCTGGAAACAACATGGAGGTTCCTCAAAAAGTTGAAAATAGAGCTACCCTATGACCCAGCAATTGCACTACTGGGTATTTACCCTAAGATACAAATGTAGTGATCCAAAGGGCCACATGCACTCGAATGTTTATAGAAGCAATGTCCACAATAGCCAAACTATGGAAAGAACCTAGATGTCCATCAACAGATGAATGGGTAAAGAAGATGTGGTATATATATACACACACACACACACACACACACACACACACACACACTGGAATACTATGTAGTCATCAAAAGAAACAATATCTTTTCCTTTTGCAATGACGTGGATGGAACTGGAAGGTATTATGCTGAGCGAAATAAGTCAATCAGAGAAAGACAATTATCCTATGATCTCCCTGATAAGAAGAATTTGAGAGGCAACGTGGGGGATTTGGGGAGTAGGGAAGGAAAAAATGAAACAGGATGGAATTGGGAGGGAGACAAACAATGAGAGACTCTTAATCTCACAAAACAAACTGAGGGTTGCTGTTGGGGGGAGGAGTAGGGAAAGGGTGATTGGGTTATGGACACTGGGGAGGGTATGTGCTATGGCAAGTGCTGTGAAGTGTGTAAACCTGGCGATTCACAGGCCTGTACCCCTGGGGCTAATAATACATTATATGTTAATAAAAAAAATTAAAAAAAAATTCTTCTAATGTCCTCATTAACCTCAGCATTATTATTATGATAATTATTAGGACAATTGTTAAATCTAGGTGGGAAGTATATAGATTATAATTATAGATGATTTTGACTTCTCCTGTATTTTTGAAATTATTAATAATAAAGTTGGGAAATGCATTATTGAGATACTCCTATTATAGCAACCAGCTGCACTATATAATGTGGGGAGGGAGAGATTTAATTTTTGGTCATTGGTTTCCCTTTCACTAATTAAGAATTTTAGCCAAGTCAGGGGAGATGATGTAATGCAATCATTCATTTGACAAGAACAACTTGCTGTTAGCAAAGTTTCTTAAAAGGTTTGACAGTTAAGTGTTAACTAAAAAAGCATACGCTCCAAGATCTGGTTGAAGATAGCATTATTTGTAAGAGGGAGGAGAGAAGTAAGGAAAATAAAATGTGTTAAGTATCATCTATGCACCACTAATCCGCTGGGTGATCTTTGAGGTATGTTTTATCATCCCATTTTACTCACGAGCTTAGAGCAGCTAAGGCATACCCTCACCTAGGGTGGTGCTAAGGTTAAAGACAGATATCTGACTCCAAGGCCCTAATTTTTTTCCACTATGCTCTGCCTGTTTCTAGTCACAAATTTGTGCTTGAACAAACAATCATCACCAAATTTTTGTGTTGCTGTTATTGTTTTTCCTTTCCAACAAGCTATTTCTTATAGAGTATATCCCTAGCCCTTGTAACCTGATCTCTAATGCCTGAAACTGGGAAAATTCAAAATGAAGTGACCAGTGTTTCTACCATTTTGATACATGAAGGATGGCTGTAAATTTCTACTTGATGTTGTGACATGTCTTCACTAAATATGAATTGAGTACCTCATAGAACTGTGAAGGATACTTTAGAAGAGAGTGGTCCTTGTCCTCAAGGAGTTTAGAATCTCAGAGAAGTGGCCCAGAGGTAGAAATATGGAGTAATACAATTCAAGTGCAGGAGATGTCCCAAAAGAACATCTGGTAGACAGAAAAGGCAGTGAAGACTTTATGATGTAAAGAGGGATGGTGATCTAGACTTCCAAAGATGGACAGGAGTTGGTAATGTAAATACAGGAACAAAAGTGTCCAAGCTGAAAATGTGAGCAGAGACCCTGAAAATGATTATGTATATGGTGAGTCTTACTAATGGAACTTCTATTATTCTAGAGTGGCAAGTTTGTTCATTTATTCAATGAGCATTTGTTGAATGCTCATTTTCTTTCTATCAGGCACTGAGCAGAGTGATAAGGAAACAAAGATAACTAAGACAAAATTACAGTGCTCTAAGAATTATAAACCAGCTAGAGTTCATGAAACATGGTCATAAAAGAAAAGGGTGCTAGAAAATTATGTTGCCTATTTTTCTACTGGGTCATATGTCCTTTTGGAGGGGGATTCTTTATATATTCTTGACACTAGCCATTTTTCATGCTATGCATTGCAAATATCTTTTTCACGTTTGTAGCTTATTGTTTCCTATTTTTCTTCTTCTTCTTCTTCTTAGAGGAAACAGAAGGGTGGAGAGGGGCAGAAGGAGAGGGAGAAAGGGAATCTTAAGCAGGCTCCACACCCAGCATGGAGCCTCACTCGGGGCTCAATCTCCTGACCCTGAGATCATGTCTTGAGACAAAATCAATTGTCAGCCCCTTAACCGACTGAGCCACCGAGGTAGCCCGTTTCCTATTCTTTAAGTTGTGTGTGTGTGTGTTTAAAGATTTTATTTATTTTTTTGACAGAGAGAAAGAGATCACAAGTAGGCATAGAGGCAGGCAGAGAGAGAGAGAGAGAGGGAAGCAGGCTCCCTGCAGAGCAGAGAGCTCAATGCTGGGCTTGATCCCAGGACCCTGAGATTATGACCTGAGCCAAAGGCAGGTGCCATCCAGGTGCCCCTAAGTTGTGTTTTTAATGAAAAAAGGATCTTATTAAAGTAATTGAGTAAATAATTATCTTTTTTTATGGTCAGGATTTTTTTTTTGGTATCATAGTTAAGAAATCCTTCCCTACCTTAAGGTCAGAAAAGGGTATTCATTGGAATTTTTTCTGTAAACTGTAAAGTTATTAAAGTCTGCATGCATTTAAAGTTGATTTTTTTTTTACATGGTGTGAAACAGCAATCTATTTTCTCTTTTGCCTTCTATATGAAGAGTTCATATTTTCAACTCCACTTGCTAAATAACCATGCCCTTCTCCAGGGACCTGACACATCATCTTTGCCATTTTTGAAGTTCCCTTAAATTAATGAGTCTCCTTTGGAGCTCATTTTCTCTCTTCTGTGGGTCAAGATGTGTATTCTTGCACCAATTCCTGAGTATGGCTCTCTTCACTACCATAGCTTTGTAACGAGTCTTCATATACTGAAGAGAAGTCCCTCCTTTTTCTTCTCCCTCAGAAATGTCTTGGCCATTCTTGACTCTTTGCTTTTCTATTTAAATTTTAGAATAAACTTGTTAAGTTCCACAATACATGAATGGGAATTTTACAGAAGAATTGATGTGTCTGGCTAATTAACATGAAAAACAGCTCAGCTTCATTAGTAATCAAGGGAATATACCTCAAAACCACAAGGAGGTAGCATTTGAAGCTACCGACAAAAATTCAGAAGTTTAACCATACTAAGTTTTGGAAAGGATATGATCAACAGAATATCTTCTATACTGCCATTTGGGAGTGTACACTGGTACAAACACTTTGGAAAATATGATGGAATTATGTAAATGTTTAACATTTGCATATATCCTTTTACCTCTCTAGATCCGGTGTCCAGCCTTCTCCACCCTGCTCTGTATTCTTAGAAGCTGACCTTGGTAAACTTCGTCAGTGGGTTCTCCTGCATTCTGGCTTCTCATTGGGTTCAGCCAATGAGAGATCATGGCAAAATGCTGGAGAGAAGGGTAGAGAGTGAGGTCAGGGTTTTTAGTGAGATCAGCTCCCTCTCTGCCAAGCTGTTGTTTCGTTGAAAAAAATTAAAGACCTCTGTTGGGTAATCCTCTCCTACAGCTGCAGCTGCCCCTTGAGGCTCAAATAATCTCCCCCTCCCCAGTGCCTCTCCAGAGATAGAGATGGTTATGGCTCCCTGCCCTTGCTCGTCCTAGTGTACTTCATCATCCTGTAATAGGTCTTTTCTTAAACTTTCCTCAATTACACAATTTGATCTTGTTCCTGACAGGATCCTTATTGGTACACCTAAAACTCAACAATTTCACTCTCAGAGACTGGAGCAGGAACGCTTTCCAGGAGACATGTTCAAGAATGTCTGCAATACACTTTGCACACTTTGGTAATTAAAAAAAAAAAAAAAGTAACAATCCTAAAGCCAATTGTGATATATTTGTCATATAAAGTATCATACAAAAGTGAAAATTAATTAACTGTAATTACATGCAATAACACAAATGCATCTTAGTAACCAAATGTTAAGAAAAAAAAAACAAAACCAAAACTGAAGCTAGCCATAGAAGGCTATATATATCATGATAACCTTTTTTATAAAATTAAAGTTTATTTATATGTTTGTTTGTTTTTAATTAGGCTCCATGCCCAGCACGGAGCCCATCCTGGGGCTTGAACTCACAATCCTGAGATCAAGACCAGAGCTGAGATCAAGAGCTGCATGCCCAATGGATTGAGCCACCCAGGAACCCCAAAGATTTATTATTTATATGTACATATATGTGGTAAAACTTTTAAAAAGTAAGGCATGAAAAACACCAAAATTAGAACAATGGTTACCTCTGAGAGGGAAGAAGAAGGGGTCAGGGTAGCAAGGAGCACATGGTAAATTATTGGCAATATTTTATTATTCTATGCTATGAATTGGACAGTGGACCCTGGGTTAAAATTAATTAATAAAGTGGTTAAATAAAAACAAATGTATATTTACTTACTTTTAAAAATGAGTAGCAGGTTTAGAAAATCTGGAATTCCAGGCTAAGATTTAAAGTTCATTCTCTGGGCAGAAAAATGACATAATTATACATTTAAGTTAACCTGCCAGAAGTGGACAAAAGCAGAAATCCACAAGTTAAGGATCCTTTGCCAAAACTCAAGTGTGAACTGAGAGTTCTGGCCCTAGAGTTATGGCTGGGGCATGGGAAGAGAACAGGGAGGAAAGAGAGGCAGGGCTAAGAACCAATAGTATGTTTGATGGAAACACAGAGGCAGAACCAGGAGAGGGCTGAAATATGGGCCAAGAGTGAATAATCCAGGAGAGATTTTTTTTTTTAAAGATTTTATTTATTTATCTGACAGACAGAGATCACAAGCAGGCAGAGAGGCAGGCAGAGAGAGAGGAGGAAGCAGGCTCCCCGCTGAGCAAAGAGCCCCACGCGGGGCCCGATCCCAGGACCCCGGGACCGTGACGGGAGTCGAAAGCAGAGGCTTTAACCTACTGAGTCACGCAGGCGCCCCGGGATAGATTTTTCTAAAACAGAATCTTTAAACTTTAAATATTGTCTTTTAAGGAGATATGAAGAATCTTAAACCATTTGATACTGCCTCTGTAGTAGCTAAATGAATACTGAACTCCTCCCTGTGTTCGGCTCTTTTCCATTCTATTTACTGGAAACTGAGCCCAAGAGCAAAGTCGCGGCACTCCAAATCGCTGCTGGGTTTGAGGTCCCTCTGCAAGACGAGTTACATCTATCCATCTGATAGAGAATATCCGAGTTTCTTTGTTTCCTTTTTTGTATAGTTGTTTCTAGAAAAGTGGGACAAGTATCATTAAATGACATAAAGAGATATCCTGGCTAAAAAGGTTAAAGAAACCCTATTCCAAATAATAGTGTAAGTTATCACCGTTTGAATATTAAATTTAAATTTTAAATTCAGAGTACTTTGATAACCAACATTTCCCTTAAATATCTAAATGGCCCCTGATCTTTTGCATCCAATAAAAATAACAAATCTTATTAGTGAATTCGATCCTGTGGGTTGAGTTGTTAATCCCAGTACTCTATTTATACAATTATTTTTCAAGTTTATTTCCTATTTTTATCTTGTCCTTCAACTGCAGGATAGTTCAGGGTTACCTATTTTTAGTGAGTCAAGCACCACACCGCGGAATCGCTTTAACACTTCACTCCATAACCCCGGCCGTCCTGGACTGCACCTCCCCGCATTGTAGGCCGCCTGAACTTTTGTTATCTGTGTCTTCCACTTTAGAGGGTGAGTCCAAAGTTTCCTATTCACCTATCCTAAGGAATATCCATGTCGTTGCAAGAAGGAGAAAAAAAAAAAAACAAAACAGGCAATAAAATATTTTGACCAACCCTGTATCTTGGAAGAGACCATCCCTATATCTTGTGTCAGAAATAAGGTCATGAATACAGATGTTGAAGGTAGCGTGAATAATTTTTAGTAACTCTGGGACTTTGGGCTTATTCCTTGCCCAGTCTTGATTTGGGGGAATCCTAATTAGTGAGAATCGTGTTGTTTTATTTTTTAAGAAAAGAAAATCAGAGAAATAAGCTTGACTTCTTGAAGATGCTTTGACAGCTTTCTTTTCTTTTTAAAATCCTTGTCTAGATGAGCTGTCTGTGGAACAAGCTGACATTCATTTAAATAGGAATTTAAAATCTGCCTCAAACATCTTTTGATATCTGAGTAGGGGCCAAATTGTCACGTGCATTTAAGGGATATCTGGCTAATAGTTTTGCAGATCATCCAAGTCAGCTCACTTCTAGAAGGCTGAGCAGAGGGATGAGAAGAAGAAGAAGAAAAGAATATGTAATTCTGTCATGGTGTCGTGGAGTGAGCGCACAGTGGTTGGGTGAACGGGAATGTATGTTTCCTCCTCCTCCATCAGGCTGTCAATGCCATCTGTTGCAGAATGTGAGGAACAACTAAGTTCCTCTTCAACAAACACTGGCAGTTGGTCTTTTCATTTCTTCCTGAAGTACTTGTCTTGATCAGCACGAAGGTCTCTGGAGCATCATGAAGAGTTTTGCTTTAAGGAATGATGCAACATGAAATTAGGAATGCTTTCTTAAAACTCTAAGTGGTCATGAAGAAATGAGAAGAATAATGGGAAAATACATTATTTCAAGGGCATCTGTTCAACACAATGTTCCTGATGTAAAATTCTGATGTAAAAAACTTGAAAGGGTATGATTTACCCTAGAAATATCAAAGATGTTGAGACTCAGTCACCAGGGTGTGGAATATCAAAGTGAAGTGTGGTTTCACTTGGTTGCAATAGAAGAAAATGAAACATGAATGCTTGTTTAGAGAAATGTTACATCTGTGTTCTATTATTGACACTATATTGCCCTTAGCACTTAATGTAAGTATAAAGTTATAAAGTTGTTCAATTAGTTATTTAATGACTATTTCCCTCCTACTAACCTTTCTCTCCATGAAGACAGAGCTAATCTATTTATTTAATTCCTTCCTCTGTAGTCCACAATGCAGAATATTACCAACAGCAGCTATCATTAATTTATTCTTTCCCTATGCTCTTCTAAATGCTTTATCGATATTAGTCACTTAACCTATAACAGTATGTATTGCTTATTACCTCCATCTTACAAATGAGAAAACTAAGGAACAAATTCTCCAAGATAACATATCTAATAAATAGAAAACCAGAACACGAACCTAGGTACTATGAGTCCAGAATCCTCGTTCTTCCTTACTGCCTGTTGTATTAAGCATGAGATACAAATATTTATTGAAAGAATGAATGAGAAATTCAATAAACTACTTTTTTTTAGTTTGCCTAAGTGAGAAATAGATAGTTTTATATTTTCTTGTACTCTCTCATTAGAAATATTGATCCATCTCCCTACGAGTGTTGTATGTAAACAGTGGTAGCCAATAGGATTGACAGCACTGTACCATGACAATGGCCAGATTCAATCTTGATACAAACATTGCAGAATTTCCTCAAATTCAAAAGAGACATCAAGGAAATTTTGGTTAGTCAGATTAAATTTGCTCAAAGTTGTCCTGATTTCCATTTAAACATATTCTGCCATAAATACACATATGTACATTAAGAACGCACAGAATCTCTCAAAGCACTTGTAAAAATGGCTTACAAACTTAGAAGTTCCTTTAAGTGAATTCACTTATTAAATTTGAAAACATTCATTACGTGCCCACTCTGTAAAGTGCATTTGCTTCTAACCATTTCCCCACTTCTCTCCAAGGCCTTTATTATTCCTTCTATAGAGTAGAACAACTGAATGGCCACTTTCTCCAAATTTGTATTCACTGTGTATCTTAAGCTTGGCTTGACTATTGCTTGTCTTCATTTTAATAGGTTTCTACAAAGGGATAAATTTCACTGTTTCACAAGTAATAGAATTCTTTAAGAATCATAAGGAATAACATATATGTGTATTAATAAATATATTTGTTTCAAAATTCTACTTCATGATAAGATTGCATAACATTTTGGGAGGAGAGATTTTATTGCTTTTGCTAAAATCGATTTCATTAAGGAGAGCAAAGGAAACTGAGTAAGGCAGTGAGGTCTGTGTTCTGGGCCAGAACACCAGAGAACTGGGTCCCTGTCTCCTCAATGCCATTATTTCACTGAGAGGGCCTATCCACGCCACTTAACTTCTCAGAGCCTCTGTTTCTTCATTAGTAATACTGAGGTTCTATTGAATGATCCTTGTCTCTTCTAGAAAACATATATTTTAATGAATTATCATACAAGTACTATGAATTTAATAGTAGTATGTTTCAAAGTAGCCATTTTTTTTTTTTTGTGGGGGGTACCTGTCCTTTCTTGAAATCTAGATTCTATCTAAGTGATATTGTTTCTGTATGAAGAAATAGAATGAGCTATGGTGAAGTGACTTGTGTAAATGATCTCATTCGGAAGGCACCGAGGGGACAGAGACTTGTCATTGCCAAGTAAGTCACATTTAAATTCCCTCAAGCCTTGAGAAATAATGTGAGGGAAAGAGCAAAAATAGCACAGTCATTCCTTTGGACCAAGTCGACTCCTAGGCCTCCTGAGAGCACCACAGCTGTGTATTCATCTATATGCAAAGAGAAATAATAAGAGTCATCTATATTTGGCACATGGCGCTTTTCTATATACCAGTGCGCTCATCTATTAATACATTTTATGCTGAGACTTTTGGTAAGGAAAGATACACCATGCACACTGCCTCATGCACAGCTACAGACACATATTGAAGATGCTTTTTTCCCCTGAAATACAGAAAATTGCAAGAGCACACAGCCCCATGAAAACCAACCAGAATGAAACTGGAGGCAGCTGTATCTGATTGAAACCGTGGAGAGAATTGAGATTGACAGAGTTGCAGGGCTAGGAGGTTAATGAGTCCATAGTCCTGCCTCCAGGCAGAGCTGTCCTGAACCATTCCAGGCAAATGACAGCTCAGCCTCTTAGAAAAAAAAAAAAAATCTTCATAACACACTTCAGTAACATATTCCATTGTTTAAATGTCCTTATCCTCATAAAGTTCTGAAAGCAATCTAAGTCCACACTCTTCTCTGCGTAATCTCCATGTTAACAGATATATAGAATAATAAATTGACAGAAACGTCAAAGATGATGAGAGCCTTAGAGAAATGGGTCACGGGATTGGTTATCCTCACCTTTCCAGAGACCTCAGAAGAGAAAATAATTAGCAAGTCTGTGGATTGTGGTTCTAGCTGCAGTAATATTATGGGCCCAACTATTTGTTTTTATAAATGAGACCTACTTACCATAAGTCATTAAATGAAAATTTGCCTTGTACTTTATAGCAAGAACCATAGGTCTAGTAAACACTATCCTGAACTGAAACATGCAATCAAAGAATATGTTCTTATGTAAAACAAAACAAAACAAAACAAAACAAAACAAAAACGAAGGAAGTACAGAGCTACAGAACTGATGTGCAAACAGACCCATACTTCTTTTTTTTTTTCTAATTATTTTTTGTTACAATATTCTGATTTATGGGTACTTTCTTACATATAATAGTAATTAACAGATTAACTGCTTTTTTTTTTTTTTTAACTTCTGGGCATTATGAATGATGAATGTGTTGGCAGCATTATATAGAGGGAAAGAGTAGGGTCAAGACCAGGTTTCAAATCCCTTGTCCGCTACTTACCAACTGCATGGTTTCAAGTAGGCCGCTTGATCTCTGAGCTTTATTGCCCTCACATGTAAGGTGGGACTGATCATACTTATTTCACTCCCGTCTTGGGAAACAGAATGGGATAACACTGGTAAAAACACCTAGGATCCAGTAGGCACTAGAATAAATGTTAGCTGACCATGAATCTGGTCTGTCACACTCTGCTTTTCTTTCCTCTTCCCCATTCTGTTTAAGTTCTGGGAAGTGACTGAGGGACAAACCAGCCTCCTCTGAATGTCACTAGACCATTTCTGCTTCCATTAGGCCTCTCTTCTCTGTTGCTGATCCCCATGTGAACTCATGAGGGCACTTCCCTTAGAGACATAAAGGGGAAGAGCAAGGAGACTTTCTGATGCCAAGTTAAAACGAACGCTGGATTTTAACTTGAATTTTTAAAGGATCTGTGCATGTTACATTTGTGCTAAGAACAAGTAGATGAAATTCAAATTCTAAAACACTTTATTCATTTTTAGAAAGCTGTAATAGAACTGCTTTGTCCAAAGGATAAAAAGACTGATTCAAAGATAGACTACTTTTTAGTTCAAAGGAGCGAGCAATAAAGTAACTATAATTCATTTTGAAGTAGAAATGTTAATATAGACACAATTTGAAAGAGATTTAAATAACATTATCAAAGTAATATGTCCTTATTACATAAAACAGAGATAAATGTAGAGACATTTTATAACATCACTCCTAATTTTATGATCTAGAGAAAACCACTAGCAATATTTGGATCTTCTCTCCTTTTCTACACATATTCTGATGAGCAGGATTGCTTTCAAGTTCAAGTTCTGCCACTTATTAGTTGGACTTTGGTTAAGTTGTTTAGTTTCTCTAAGCATTTGTCACTGCATCTGAAAACCAGCATCAGCTTCAAAGAGTAACTGAGATGACTAATGAGATAATATGTATGAAGCATGTGCACGGTACATAAGAATCCTTCAATTATGTCAGCTAGTGTTATTAGGATTTCTGCTATGCATTATATTTTAAAAGGAAAAATGGCAATTCAAGGAGAGGAAATGAAGGTCACTAATATGCTATTGTGATGTGGCTTCTGGAGTCTGTGTAGTACAGAAAATCCGGTTTCTCACATAATGACATAGCAGACAATTCATTGAATGCTTTACTATGTGGTTCCAGACACGATGACGTCATAGCTCATTTAATCCTCACAATAGTCCTATGAGACAGGTGGTAGTATTATTATTACTATTACTATCCCCATTTTACAGGTGGGCAAACTGAATCAGAGAACAGGTGAAGTAACATGCAAAGTCTCACAGCTAAGTGGCAAAGTTGGCATTTGAATGCAATCAATCTAGTTCCAGAGTTCACTCTTGTAAACAAATACAGAAGAGTTTAATATTGAGCAGGTATTTTTGTAAATATTACAGTTTAAGTCAAACATTCTAAAAAGCACATTTTTTTGCAATTAATTAGAAAAAGACCAGATAGAAAAATACCAAGAAAAGAATTAGATGTCCTATTCTTTTAGATAGTATTTTGCAATGTTCCCAACTGGCTGCTTATGTCCATCCAGCAGAATTACAGGACCTCACATTGGATCCATTTCTTCTGAACTTTGTAGGTAGCTAGAAATGGTTAGGCAGCGAGCAATGTTCTTAGAAAAATAGATTTGTATTACCCTTGGAAACAGACTGTGTTGCAAGAAAGTCTTTGGCATAAAACAAGGCTGAGTATACACAGTTGTCTCTCAGATGGTGTGGATTTGGAAACATAAGTGGACAAGCCAAACCCTCTAAGTCTTCCTTATCCTTTGAATTGAATTCCAGAATGTGTTTTTGATGTCACTATGTAGCACTTCTCTTTATCCTTATTTGTTCCTAAGTAATATTCCATTGCGTGGCTGTAACAATGTCTATTGAATGTAAATAGGTTTCCTCAGTCATTCCAACCTGAGTGAAAACTCCATGCCCTCCAAGTTCATCTACTCATCCCTTTCAGATAGTGGGGCAAAAAGAAAAGAAATGCCACCCAAAGCACAAGTATGGTCAAATGATAAGCAAAACTCCTGTCAACTTTTAGGTAAAACTGATACATACAGATATTGCTGATGAAAGTGGAAACTAGTATATTTGTTAAAAAAAAAAAACAATTTGGCAACTTATGGAGTGTACGGTAAAATGTTCATCCCATTTGGCACAGTTTCCCCTATTCCTGAGAATTTATCTGAAGGCAGTAATTAAAAAGAAAAAAAACCCATAAAAGTAGAGAGAATTCAAATGCAGTGTTAATTATAAATAAAACCTAAGGAGCAAACTGATTGTTCAACAACAGACAAACAGATAAATGGAACATCCACTTGGAATATTTTGTTCCCTCAAATAATTATAAACAGGGACTGTATAATAACACAGGGAAACAAAAAGCTGAAAAGCAGAGCACTAAGTGATCTGTATAGTTTGATTATACCATAGGATGTAAATAAACATGAAGGTAGCAGTGAATAATGGAGGCAATGATGCAAAAATAGAAATAAGGACTGTGCGATTTTTCTTCTTGAATTTAAGTGTTGCTTGAGATTCGCAAAATAATTAACAAATAAGATTGCTGAGATGGATGAAGAGGTTTCTTTGTCATCAGAAGAGCTGGTCAATCAATCGTCTTCCCACAACCAATGACTGAAACCAAATAATCAAACACATCAAAAACTAAACTTCTTGCCTTCAAAGAGAGCTATTATGTTTATAAATTATACATAAGAAATGGCCTGTCTAGCAGAGAAAAGAGATTGAGAACTTCTGGAGTAGGATCTTCAATTGGCAGTAAGATTTCACTTCAAAAAATTATATTCATCTTTCCTTCTTTCCTCTTTCTCCTTCCTTCCTCCCTTCCTTCCCCCTGCCCTGCCCCCACACACACCTTAGCAAACTACAGCAAATATAGATACGGTTCCTTTCCTCCTTCCTTTTGCAAAGGTGCTTCCCATAGGCGCCTGGGTGGCTCAGTGGGTTAACTGTCTGTCTTTGGCTCAGGTCATAATCCCAGGGTCCTATGATCAAGCCCCATCTTGGCCAGGCTCCCTGCTCAGTGGGGAGCCTGCTTCTCCCCCTCCTTCTGCCACTTTCCCTGCTTGTGCTCTCTCTCATTCACTCTCAAATAAATTAAAAAATAAAAAATAAGATAAAACACAAGAGTGCTCCTTTTTTATACCTTTTCATTTTTTTTCCTTTACTTTCTATCTTGATAAGACTATTTTACCATTCATTTCTCTTTGCTATGCATAGTTGATTCTCTAATATCCTTTTATTCACTCTCAATCTGTTTTATGTCTCTTTCAAAGGATACACTGACTGGCTATATTTTCATTGTTGGTAGTGGACAGCTTTAGGTCTTAAATAGCACTATGTTTGGTTAAATAATTTGTCAGAAGAACTAAATGATAATGATCTGTCACTAAGAATATCCAATTATTCCTGTCTTATTTTCTTATTTCAATTTTCTGTTGCAAACAGCGGAAATGCTTTTGATTTCTTTACATTTATTCCACACAAATAGATGCCTTGTGAGGAAATTAAAGGCTCTTTTTTACCTGCTATTAAGATAGTTTCTGTCACTTAGGTTATATAGTTTCTTGCATGGCTGATTAGTATATCTATTTTTCATTCATGTTGGAGTAAACTAGCTAGACATCTACAGATTTAGTCTGTCTGCAGTGATTATGCCCTCATTTTGTGTTGCTAGTGATTTATTTTCTGAGTCATCCACACCAGAAACATTTTTTTTCCCCCAAGAGGATCATTGCCCTAAAGCACTTTTCAACTTCATAAATGTTAGTTTAAATGGGGCTTTTTATTTGTCCGGAGTCTTGATTATAGGCAAGGACACTAATATGACTTTACTTTTTGACTTAGATCTTTTAGCATGTGAAACCACCACGTATTCGTACAGAAAGTTATGCTTCTTAAATGGGAATGTAACACCATAGGGCGATTTCTCTGCTTTCATAGGTGACGTGTCCATGCACTTCTGTTGCTTAAATGAAGCATTGCGGATGATTCCTGGAGCAGTGTCATCATGGAAGACCAGCACTCAGCCTTCTTGGACAGGACTCACTGAGAACCTACTATGTGTTGGGCTCAGTGCGTAGTCCTGGGACACAATGGGACAAGAAACTTCATCCTCTCTTCATCCTGTGCTCTTCACCTGCTAAATGGGAAATATAACTTATCTATAAGGCCCCTTTTAAATATTAAGTCTCTGCTAAATCTAATTGTTTTCACTCCCAGAATCAGGAGACACATTTTAGTACAAACAAAACTTTTTTAAAAGATAAAGATATTTTGAGTGATGCCTGGTTCTGTATTTAGAGTTTGGTAGACAATAACAGGGTAGACACTAACTAGGGGCATCTCTGAATATGACTATAGATATGTGTATTTATATTTTCAAATATTTGTGTATTGCACACAAAAATTTAAATGTGAAGCCTTCCCTGTGCCCTCAGAAACTTGAGCAAGGCAATGAAACATGACCAACACAACAGAATATGACAAAACAAAAGTTAGAGGTTTTGTCATAATGGTAAAATCACAGAAAAATTCAGCATATCTATTGAATATTTCTACTACCATGATAATGAGATAAAAGGACAGTCCTAGAATATTATACACTGATTTCAGAAAATCCAATCTTGAACATTCCAAATGCATGAGAAGTAGGTGTATTTGTACCATGGTACACAAGGAATCATTTGCAGATTTTCTTTAAAAGGAACTCTTTAGGATCCTTCCACTATTACATTTCTAGCATGATCCATGTGCAAAGTTTCCGTTTTTGTCCAGTTTCTCAGTAACAAACCTATTGTGTAAAGCGCAGTCTACTTGCAATCTTCTTATACCATACTAAGCAAGGCTGAGTAACCTCAAGGTCGTTCAGACTGGTTGTTGGCTTCTGTAGGAAGACAGCCCCAAGCTATTTAAGGAATATCTGGCTGCTGGAGAGCTTGGAGCCAAATTTGTGGCTCATCACTAGCAAGAGTATGTTTTTTAGATATTAACCTCACTCCTGGTTCCATTTAACTTTTCTATTCTTAATTTTCCCTTTCCATGTTTAAAAACACTAATTTAGAAAATTTCTGAATCTTTTTTTTAGTCCAAGTCTTTTTACTTATTTTTAATTTTTCTCTAAATCTTTCTATATGAAAAAAAAAAACAACCCAGTAATCTCCCCCAAATTGTTTTTGGTGCATATGTGGATGTAAATAAATAAATAAATAGGGATCAAATAATTTTTGTGATTATTGGGAAATGCAAAAGACCAGAATTATGAAACAGCCCATTGCCTTAATTTTGTTTATGCTGAAATAGAAAATAACCATTAAAAAGTGTCCCTTTTTAACAGACAGTAACTTGTGTTGATAAACACAAAGAGCTAGCATGGAAAAGTGACTTATTTAAACATATGGCTTTATTTGAAGTAGTCCTAATAGTACTTGTTCATAAATTAAGTTTAAACAATATGAATCTGCATAAATAGACTATGACATTTTGACAACTCTACCTTAGTTGGTGTATCAAGGTTGATTTATAGCATGACCCTCATGAAAGCGGCTATGGCATCTCCATTAGCACACACTGAAAGGACAGTGATCAGTGAAACTTCTGTGATTTCCACATGAATCAACAGTGGTGCATTGCTCAATGTAACACTCAAATTACATCATGTTTAATTTATGTGGAAATGTTTGGATCTGCTTAAAATGTCTGTGGTAAATCATTTTGGTATCTTAATTGAATATTTTTCTGTGATAAATTACTCTTAAATACTGAAATAATATTCTGGCATAACTACCAATTTATTTTGAAAGGTTCCAACAACCTCAAATATTATATTATTCTCGTTGTATGATCCAAAATTTGCATCCTTCAGGAATTTATTTTACTGTCCTGTAGCAAATAATTCTAACATTTGTAAGATGCTTATTTCCATCCCATAGTTGGTTATCATTTTTTAAAATCTAAAATAATTTTGATATTTTAATATATTAAATATCACAGTGATTTTTAGTCTCTCCAATATGAAAAATGCTTAGAGTTAAAATCTGACACTTTTCCTCCCAATAATAAGGTACTTAATTTAATATACTAAAGTAATAATGCTCTATTTCTAGACTCGATTACTTTACTATCAAGAATATTTAGGAAAGCAGTTCAATTTCATGATAGAGACTAGTTGAAATGTCACTCTTATGATGAGCACCGGAAAAATTTTATGTGAAGTTGAGAAATAAATATTTTTAGTCATAAAAATATTATCTAAAACCAATAACTTCCCAGGTACAATCTCCACAACTATAAAATCCAAAAACGATAAACTCTTTGGGGCCTAAAAAACTACCTGATGAAACATTTAAGTCAAATAAACTCTATTTTGAAATTTTTATGTCTATTTACTCAGAGCAATAATTCCTGTAATATAATTAAAATAGATACAAATTTATATTATTCCAATAGTTATAAACTTACATTGATCTATGGCCTTTTGTATCATTTTCCAGAAAATGAATCAACAACAAATTAGGAGACTGTGTCTAGTCAGAATTCTTGGTTGCAAATAGCAAAAACAAAGCAATATGATTCAGTAAAAAGGCAACAGGGGGACTGAGTGTGTTTCTTCTGTGTTGCAGCTGAGAGATTAACTGAATTTTATGACTGCCCTCCTCCGCTACACTTTCCTTTGCCTTCAGCTTGAAACTCAGTGGGTCATGATTCTTGACCCAGTATGGTGAGGGATACGAGCCCTTGGTGGCCTTGCTTAAATAAGGCAGCTGTACAGGGACATTTTCTTCCTACCCACAAGAGTAGCAGTAACTCTACTTTCCCTCCAGGGGAATAAGCAAACACAGTAACACAGTGACAACAGTAACCATCTTTTCTCTTTCGATTTTTGTTTTTACTTGCTTACGTAGGGCATGAAGAACCAAATTAATTAGATTCAGCCTTAGCTTCCAGATCAGTGGAACCCCTATTCTCATGGTGCTATTAGAATCCAAAATCAAAAGGACAGAAAGCAAACAAGTGACAAAAGAGAGAGTAAGTATAATCCTAAGAGCCTCCATCACAATTTGAACCCTAGGATTCCAGACTTGTATATTCTGGCCAAGGGGAAAAAGAAGTCCACGTGACAGTCATTTGTTCAGAACACAAACCACACCCTGTAGAACATCAGACTCCCGAGGTGTTGACTCGTGGATAAAACACATCTAAATCTTCAAGGATTCATTTCTTCCGAGTAATGGGGCATGCAATAATACCAATGAATTCCTTGAACATTAACCCTTTGCTTTGTTTCTTTAACAAAATTGTTCCTTTAAACTGAAGCCTTTTGCTTGGAATACCATGGCCTTGTATAAGGCAACCAATTAATCTATGGCTCTAGTAATGACAAAAAAAAATGACCAGGGAAACAAAACAAACCCAAACTAAATAATCAACTGCAATAAGGAAAAACTGCTGTTCCCTACTCTGCATTGTCCAAAAGATAATAGGGTAGTATCTCACACAGACAAACTAACACCAAACACTCCTTTGGTCCACTAGGTATCATGAGTTCATGATCAGTTACCGGTAATAGAAAATGGAGTATTCATCAAGGCTGTAGCCAGATGGCCATTGCTATACATAATATTCATTCCCTCCACAATGGACACCTGGTTCATGAATCCACTGGGCTTGCTGAGAAAGGAGGTTGATACGTATCTACTGAGTGGGTCATCTTATCTACACTACAGCCCTTTTGGTGAACATATAACTTCCCGAGAAATATACTCACATTCTAGGCTCATTCTGAGAGATCAGATCCATTCAGTGTAACCTTTCCCTAAACTCCCTCCACAACCCTCCAATCCTGCTTTTCCAACTACCTTGCCATCCAACTAGTCCATTAGTCATTGAAATGGGTGTAGATTCCTGTTCTGGTTATCTTTGTGGCACAAAAAAATTCACCCAACATAGCAGCTTGGAACAATTATTTCATTGTGATCATGAATTCTGCAGATTAGGAATTCTGTGGGCCATTGGAGATGGCCCTTCCCTGCTCTGTGATGTCTGCTGCCTCAGCGAGGAGTTTTAAAGCCTGGTGATGACTCAGCAGCTATGGGCTAGAGTCCATACCTGGTGCCTAGACTGGACTGACTCAGGGACTAGGACTGGTGACTGGAGCACTCACGTGTGGGCTCTCTTGGTGAACACACAGCACGATGCCACAGGGTAGCAGGATTTCTTTCCCAGTGATCACAGAAAATAATTTAACTGGATGTTTCACTTCTGCATACTAGGATCAGGAAGATCAAAATTCCATTCCTAAAATGACTAGGATTTTAAATTCCTTCACCCTCAAGCAGGCCAGATGAAAGCTGGGTTTTGCCAATTTCACTGAGGTTCTGTGCTACCACTCACTACTGGTAACAACTTCTTTTAATCTGGGGTCCTAGTTGCACAAGAAAAACTGACTCCGGGTCCACTAAGCAGAAAAGACCTCCAGTGGAAGAATACGGGGTGGCTTAGATAGTCCATGGGAGGGCTGAAGAACTAAGCTCAGAAAGTGGGTCTGAATTAGGCACTAGGAAGTACAGAATGTAGGGAAGCTCATATCTCATGATCAGCGTGGAGGGGACATTGCCACAGCAGTGCTGCCATCAGATCCCTGCCGACCCGGTTGATAAGAACAGCTGCTATCACAGTGACTTAACTGCTCTGTTGCCTCCAGAACAGCCCTTACATACCTCTGATTCAGTTACTTTCTCCATATCTGAAATTCCTACACAGACCTTCCTGCCAGTCACACCTAAGTGACACGCCTGCATCACTCTTGGGGTAAGAAGAGGGGATGAATGCTCTTCCAGTTCCTTCGAGGGAAATGGGGGTTTGCCTCACCATGTTTACAAACAGAACTCCTAACCAAATAGGAAAGGGGTTTGGATTGTGGGCAGTCAAAAATAAAGCAAATACCCACTGAACATGATTATCTAATTACTTAATAATTAAAAAGGATGGGTGAACTAACAGTAAAGTAAAATTAATTCAAGCAATTTCTTTTATAATAAGAGTCCCCAAGTCTAGCTTTGATAGTGGCACATAACTGGGTAAATAATTTAACTTCTCTGGTTCTCTTCCTCATACATAATATGAGGTTTTGACCTATGATTGCTAATTTTCATTATAACTAACTTCTTTTTTAAAAAAACTATTGTCAGTATTATTTGCAGAGGCTCATCCACATGGTGGAGCCGTATGCCTAGGACTTGGCAGTATCCATTGCACTAGTTTCATACTATTAAAGAAACTCTTGGTGAAACAAACTGGCTAACTTTTGAAGTTACAATGGATTGTTTTCATGTGTGTGTATGAAAGATTATTGACTGAAGTTGGTTAAATTCAATGGTTATACATCTAATTTTCCATTGCGTATGCAGAAATGTGGGGATTTTTTAGACATAGTGTCATTTTGTTTTCTGAATTCCAACACAGCTTGACTGTCTAGAGATAGCCTATAGCCTGGAGAATGGCAAACTCAGGAAACACCCTTCCCAAGAGAGCGTGGGTTCTTGGTACAGAAATCTTTTCATGAAAGATTTGGTTCCAAGGTTCTCTATGAGGAAATTTGGGGACTTTCCATTTAATTCACCTCATCTGAGTCATTCCTTCAGTGGCCTCAATGTCACCTCTGAGGACGATCCAACTTTTTCAAGACAATACGGAATCTTCTCTCTCCCCTTTGGGGGAAGATCACAAGTATTCTTTGGAGGAAAAGATGACAGCATTCAAGAGTTGTCCGGCTTCCTCTTCTACAGTATATCTATTAAGGAGTTTCTCAAACTTATAAGGAGCCCCCCCTGGATGGATCTTTTGGCAGCCCAAACCAAACCAAACCAAACCAAACCAAACCAAGACCAAATCTTCTGGAAAGATTTCACTTGCAGTGGTTCCCCCAGCCCACCTTTTAGTGAGTGGACAGCATGACACTTTCAACCTAGGTCTAATAAATTCAGAGAAACATGTATGCCTTTTGAACAAAGAGATGATTTGCCAAAATGTTGCATCATAGGCTATGTGGTTTGCTATAGGATGGATCCAAACTTCCCAAGAGTGGTATGACAGAGAAGTCAGACAATTGAATAGGCATTCAGAAATGGCAATTCAACCAGCAACATAAAATTCCCATTCTTAGGAATGTTTGGTTTTATTCACCCAACCTGAGTCATGCCTGTGTTAAAGGAAATTCCCAGTAAGGTCCTGGATGTGACACTGGGTGTGCTCCAATCTCCTCAAGCCAACACCAGACCAAAACAGGATCTCATTCAGCGAAGCTTACAGTAGGACTGGCTCCCACAATCTTGCTGTGGGACTGGCTCTGTGATTACAGGGAAAGTTCACAGAGCAGGAATATGCATCCAGAAGTTGCTTTTGACCAGCTACCCTAAATTCCCATATTGTGGCAGTCAATGGTGGTTGTATTTTTATCATTTATCACATACATACAAACTAAAGATTACTGGTTGGTTGAAGACTTAATATGGATGGATGATGGGTAAATTTCATAAGTGACAGAGTTGTTTGAAACATTTTAGTTTTCTCATAATGCACCAAGATTATTTAAGAAAAAATTACAGCTAAAGAGACCTGGAATAAGGATCTGCTTAATAAGCTGATGGAAGGAAAAATAAAAAAGACGGTAAATGTTCATGCTTGTATGACGTAAAAATTCTTCACAAAGGGCCTGGCATAAAATGATAACAATGAAATAACATATTAGTCAACTTTATGACATGAACATATTATTGTATCTACTTTCTAGGGAGAAAAACTGAGGACAGAAACCAAGGAAGTTGCATTGTCTAAGTACATCTGGCCAGCTAGAGATGGGGTTGAAGTTTTAACTCAAATCTTTACCTTCCACAGCCTATGTGCTTAGCCACACCACTGGCTATGATGGATGCAGGCTGAATAAACACATATTCTTTCCAAAATAAATACATTGAACACATGAATGATAGAACATTTAACTTCTTGGAATATTAGTTTTTAAACCTCTCATTCATTCCTATATAATTTTATTAATTTATTTTACTAGTGTCCCAAATTTAGTTTATCAAATAGAATCAGCTTATCAGTTTATTCTGCCTAAACTTTAAAAAATCTGTTGATTAATATAGACATGACCTGCCTTCTGGTAATTTCTTATCCATGTGTTTACTTGTGATGTATATACTGTCGTCGTCTTAATCTCCAAATTTATGAATATGTAAACAAAAACTAAAGCTCTTGTTTATTTTAAAAGCTCTTATTTTTTTTTTTTTTAAAGCTAAATGAAGTTATTGAGTGCACTGGTGATCTAGATAAATATAATAGATTTGTTGAGGGAATTGTTTCAATGGCCTTTACATATCAGGGGTTAAGTTCAATTTAGCATGGTAAACTTGTTCCAAAAATACATATCCTTTTTTTGGGTCCTATTAATTGCTGAAGGGATATTCTTATATGCTGTAAAAATGACATTTTACATAGTTTCCTTTATCCACTTGTCACTATTTTCTGTTCTTTTTTGGGATTTCTAAGTATTTTTATTTCTCATTATATGTCCCAATCAACCTGTTTTCCTTATAAAGAATTTTCCAGAGAAGTATATAGGAGTCAATAAACAAGCAATAAAATATTTTAGATAACTTTTTTAGATTGTTCAACTGTTATATATGCCATAAAAAAACTGGTTTTTAATGACTGGTAATATTTTATTTTTTTATTTAAATTACTATTTTTGTTTTTTAATTTTTTATGACTGGTAATTAAGTAACATGATTATCTGTATAGGAAATGGCTTATTTTATTCACTTCCAAATTATGGCATTATATAATGTCCATTGGTTTAGGAATGAATACTTACAAACTATGTTGGTTAAAATTTTCTTATCAAATAAGAGAGACTTATTTGAGTCATGAAATCAGGGGCTGGCAAACTTTTGCTGTACATGGCCAGAGAGGAAGTCCTTCAGTCTTTCCCAGCCATATGGTCTCTGTGGCCATCACTCAGACCTGCTATTCGAGCACAAAAGCAGCCACAGACAACAAGAGACAAATAACGTGGTTATTTTCCAAGAAGACTATATGGTCCCTGAATCTTAAATTCCATGTAATGTTTCTGTGTCATGAAAAGTTATTCTTGTGATTTTTTTCAACCCTATAAAAATATGAAAGCATTCTTAGCTGATGGGCCCATGGGCTGTAGTTTGCTGACCCCTCAAGTGAACTGTGAAATCAGATGTAGGGTAAACAACAAAAATCCGCCAATGGAATGATTTCTGAAATGATGATAAAGACAGAAAGATGGTAGCATTTTTTTAAAAAGATTTTATTTATTTATTTGAGAGAGAGAGATAGTGAGAGAGCATGAGAGGGGAGAAGGTTAGAGGGAGAAGCAGACTCCCCATGGAGCTGGGAGCCCGTTGTGGGACTCGATCCCGGAACTCTGGGATTATGACCTGAGCCGAAATCAGTCGACCAGCTAACTGAGCCACCCAGGCACCCGATGGTAGCATTTTAATCATTCTAATTTAGTTCTACTTTTTAATCTCTCCTGGTAATTTTTATCTTCAACAGATAATTTGCTTTTCTTTTGTTACTCCTTCTGCACTTACAATGCATTCCAAATCCAGGATCTTTTGTTCCTGTTAACCAGTCATTTTGCCCTGATCCTGTATTATTCAAACCTTGCTTTGATTTGCTATATCCTTGTTATTTACATCAGAGAAATAAATAACAGATATTATTTATACAGGGAGAGAAATGAAAACAAAGAACATGTTAGCTACTTCTTTATTCTTGCCTCGATGAAGGCATCGTACTCTGTTTTTGTTTAAAGTTTTTATAAATGCAGTATGTGTTCCTCTGTCCTTTAATCAATATAAAATGTTCTTCCCTCACCTTTCCTTTTATTTACAGATTATCTTTAAAATATGGCTATGGTACTCCCCTAATTTTGGCTGTTCCAATAATAATTTAATCTAAAATGGAGATTAATGGCTGTTCATTACATTGGCCCTAATGGAACTGGACAGAATTTGGAAGATCAGAACCAAAAGTACAAGCAGGACTATTAGTTGGGCGAAGACCTGAAATATGAATACAAAAAGATAATTGTCATAAAGATAAGGAGGTGGAGATACAATATTGAACGAGAGTTCAAAGCTTGGCTCTACAGCCAAGGGAAAAATGGATAGGCACATCACCAAAATAAGTGACAAAAGTTCTAGAAGTTCAAACATGTCTTTTCAAAGATGAACTAGACCATTGGACACAGCTAAAGAATACTAATTAGTTGGCAATTTATTACAGATTACGGGGAAAATTTGAAAGCAACACGGTGTTTGAAAGATGTTAGTTTTATCACAAAATTACCATTTTACAAAAAATTGCAAAAGAGAAGAGACCATTAAATATGAGTTAGTTAATGAGCTAATATATAGGTTTCGCAGCTGGTAACAGGGATCCTGAGCCTGAGAGGCCAGGATTCAAAGATATGCGAATGTCAGGCACTGTAGGGAGCAAAGCCCAAGTATACAAAGCAGGATAATCAGAAAAATGGATCAGAGAGGATACTCACACCTTGGAATCTGAGTTATCAAGAATGGACTGAAACTTGCAGCAGAATTACCTGAATTTTGAGTTTCTGTCAACATCGAGAGAACACAGTCGTAGATGAGGTTCTTCAGCTGGGGAATTAGAATTGGCAGGAAAATAAAAGACGGAGAGACAGAGAGCTGTCCTATAAGTAACAGAAGAATGAAGTGACATCATAGTTAGATGATAGAGTATTTTTTATAAAGTGAAACCTAGGTCTTTCGATTTCTTCATTTAAATTATGCCACGATTCAAATTAATTTATGTGTCACCAGAGATTAGTTAATATTTATTTTAGTCATTTCAATTACAAATATGGTCATAGGAAATGCATATTTGATTGTATATGACCTAAAATCTGGTACTCATGCCCTATCTGGAGAAGCCCATTTGGTCACATACTTGTTCTCACATCTTACTGACCTATCACTGAGTCCTACCATAGCCCCTGATCATCTCTCTACTTACCTATTTCTTTCTTTCCCAACTGACTCAGCTTAGCTCAGGTCTTCAGCTTAGTTTATGTGGGTTACTGAAATGTCTTCTCAATTTCTATCTTCATACTTGAGCCATAATGATCTTCACAAAACAAATATTACATCATGCCCCGTCCCATTGTCTTTATTAGCTCTATTACTGCCCACCTGTGCAACTTTGGTAACGTACTTTTAGTCTTTGGGCCTCAGTTTCATTACCTATAAAGTCACCAGCTGTGAACACTAAGTGGGATAAGTTTAGAGCAATATGGCACCCATACAAGCATGAGGAAAGCATTACATATCACTTTTAGAATGACATCCAAATTCCTTGCATGGCATTCAGCTCCTCTCATGATCTGCCCTTGCTTTCCTGACATTAACCCTCATCACTCCACAAACCATTCCTTCCCTTGCACCAGTAACACTCTGTTTTAGCCATACTGGACTACTTACAGCTATCTCCAACCTTTTTTTCATTCTTTCTCTTGGATCAGGGCCGTTGCATATGCAGCTATCCTTCTGTCTGGAAAGTCCCAGCCCGCAGAATTTGCCTGATGAAATTCCATTCTTCTTTGGGACTTAGCTTCGTGGTCATCTCCTTTGCAAAGGCTTTTCCTGAGCTTGGACCAGGTGCTCCTGCCTAGATTCCCTGCAGTTAACTGTGTTTTCACCTTTCACCTTCATAGACTCATTGCAACTGCTTGTTTCTTTGGCTAGCTCCCCTCCTTAGTCCACAAAATTTATGGAGGCAGAATTCTGAGGGCAAAATTCTGAGGGCAGAGCCTGTGACAGTGCCTGGCACATACAACAAATAATTTGTTGCCTTCCTTACTGAATCGGCCACTTATGGTGTAATACGGTTGTTATTTCAAAAGCGAAACAAAGCAACGCAAAACATATTGGTGGCAATTACATAATCATCCTATTTGTTTCCTTCCCAAAATATTCAGACACACTGGAAATACATAAGTAAATGTGGCATTTGGAGTATAAATATGCCTCATTCAAAACGGAAGCTTGAAACCATTATATGCATGTTAAAATGTACTGTAAAAATATGCTTCGTGTTACAAGCTACAAATTATTGCTCCAGGTAAGAAAAAAATATCCAAGTTGCAACGAATTATATCCACGTTTATAATTATTTCTTACTTTTTTTGTCTGTGTGTTTTTTAGTTCGGGCTCCTCTTTTCACTCTCAGATAAACATGATGTTCCCTGAACTTGACTTACTGGACTGTAACCCAGGACTGCCTGAATCGAAGCACACGGGAGAAATACAGATATATTTTTATTCATTATGGCAGATGCTCTTTGAAACTTGACTTGTGAGAACAGAAGTTCAATGAATGTGTTTCACATTTGTTCTTCTGACAGAGGCCAAATGACACAGTGTAAAGATCCTCAACTAAGTGACAAGAGAAAAACTTGTGTCCCGGAGTCCTCTTTGCCACTTACAATAGCCTTGTGACTGTGAGCGTGTCCTCCCACATCTCCTAGGTTTAGAATAGAGAAGAAAGATGTTTTAAGTGGCACAGCATGGGCGGTAGAAAGGATCTGATACATAAGTGCCAGGGAGTCCTGGTTTTGCCCCTACTGCTTGGGTGACCACTAAACCATCTGTTCCCATTTTCTTCTTCCCACCTTCATATACTGCAAGTGCTCAGCAGACAGTGTCACTTTGTTAGCGGATACAAAAACAAAATGTGTGGCTCTCATCTAGAGGAGCTAAGAATTCAATATAAGAGCCCGAACTCCAAACCTCGAATCATACCAGTAGCCACAGAGCTCAGACTTGTGTGTGCATAAGAATCAGCTGGAGATGTCCTTAAAACGTAGGTTGTGACTCAGCAGGTCTGGGGTGGAGCCCCAGATTTTGCATGTCTCAGAAGCTCCCAGGCAGTGGAGACAGCTGACCCCTGGGTGCTGGCTGGAGGAGCAAGTACACCGAGGTAAACAGGCACAAGAAAAGCACAGAAGAAAGGACACTAACTCAACCAGGAAGACCCCACAGAGCAAGTGAGCTGGAGTTGAGGGATGAGTACCAGGAGGTGAAAAGGGAGGTAGTAAATGCATTTGAGTTGAGGGAATTTTTATATAGGACAGGGAAGTGTGGATGGCCACAGGATGGGTGTGGGAAAAAGTGCACTGGGGGAGGCATGTGGTAGGGAGACCCATTTCCGGGAAGCACAATAGTCCATGTGGACAGCGATGAGGCCCTATGTTACTTTAATGTAGTCACCTGATTATTCCTAGTTGAGTTTTGTAAAAGGTGTGTGGTAGAGAGGGCCTCATGAAGGTGGGGCCAGTGAGAACAGAGAAAAGGAGAGAGATTTCTCCCAATATATTTAAAAGGTAAAAAATGACAGGACCAGGTCCCTGACTGGATGTGGTTGAGGGTAAAGGATGAGGCATGAAGGGATGTTTTTGGCTCAGAGGATCAGAAAACAGGGTTGTTTTTAATTCCGGGAATCCACAAGGAGAAGCAGGTTTGGATTTGGTGGAAGAAGTGAAAAATAACAATGAAATGAGTCTTAAGCACAAAATGTAACGACCGAGGGACAGAGAGTCACATCTATTTAGGTCTGAAGATCTACTGTTACTCCCTTTAATTAAGTCCATTGTCCTCGAATATGGAGTATAGTTACTACTTTCTATTATGTAATAAATAAAACAACAATTTTGAGAATTAACATTTTACCCTCATTTCATGAGTCCCCTCAGGGATTTTTCTCTGTTCACTTATAAATTCTCTTTGTGTATTTCTTAAAAGTTGACTGTTTGGACTCTAATTCGTATTAAAATCTTTTTTTTCTGAACACATCTTTTTATCTTGCCCATGGGTGGGTCACATAATACAATTCATTTTCTATGTCTCTTCCTTTTAATTATTGCCAGCATCGTTTCAGCTACTTTTGTTGAAAAGTGATTAGTGACCTTATTTTCTCCTTTGACACCATCTTTTCATTTCTCCTGGGCTATACCTGATCATATTCCAAACTCCTTAAATAAGTCATTCAGAAACAATTTGTCATGAATAAATTATTTTTTGTATTAAATGTTATTGTGAGTCTTAAAGAAAGACTATACAATGAAATGAATTTAGTAAATTTTTGTCTCTATCAGTAGAGCTGAATTTTTTTCGTAACAAGAGTTAAAAATCGTAAATCATCAGGGCCAGAGAGATAATGTAGTAGATAAAGAGGGCTGAGTATAAGAATTCTGGCATTCTGATGCTGTCATAATTCATGTTCAGTACTAAAGATGAAACTTGGCCATGGAAGCATTAGTGATCAGTGGGGAGTGTGGCAAACTAGAGAGCACAGGCCCCACAGGAAGGGAAAGATAACTGCTAGTGACAGGGAATTAATCCATTGGGGAAGGCAGATGGTCTCTTTGAAGATCTGATTTTTCAAGAGAAGTAGAAATCTAGATTTTTAATTAAAAAATACGACTCATAGTTGTTATGGCTATGTGTCCCCTAAAAACATGTTGAAGTCCTAATCCCCAGTACTTTGTATGTGACCTCATTTTTTTTTTTAAACATTTTATATTTACTCATTTGTCACAGAGAGAGAGAGAGAGCGCACAAGTAGGCAGAGTGGCTAGCAGAGGGAGAAGGAGAAGCAGGCTCCCTACTGAGCAGAGAGTCTGATGGGGGATCATGACCTGAGTTGAAGGAAGACGCTTAACTGACTGAGCCACCCAGGTGCCCCCGAAACAGGGTCTTTAGAGATGTAATCAAGTTAAGATGAGATCATCCGGGTGGGTGGGCCCTGATATGGTATGACTGGTATCTTTACAAGAGAGGAGAGAAGCACACAGGGAAAACGTCATGCGAAGGAGGCAGAGATTGCAATGGTACCTCTATAAACCAAAGAATGGCAAGGATTGCCAGCTGTCACTGATGCCACGGAGAGAGGCATGGGGCAGATTCTCCCCCATTTTTATTGAGTTCTTGCCTCCAGAACCTGAGACAGTATATTTCTGCTGTTGCAAACCACACAGTTTGTGGCACTTCATTACAGAAGCCCTAGGAAATTAGTAAGATAGTAAATAAACAAGCCTGTGAGTTTTATATACAGTCTACTGCTGAGCAGTACTAAGTAATTGTGTTTCAGATTTTTAAAAAAACAAGGAATTTGTAAAAAATATTTCTACTTGGCTATACTTTGTTGGAATATGGCAAGTTACTTTGTGTCATTAATAACATTGCCATTTTCATCGACATCCTAATGCAACAGACAACCAGAAGTATTTAAATTTAACCCCTCAATAAATATTAAGCAGTTACCAGGACATGAAATGACAAGTAAAACTGTAAATAGGAACAGCCCTTTCCCTGAAGAAAATGACCACTACAACAGTAGTTACAATACAGGAGCTGTGATGAGAGAGTAGTACAGATTGCTATAGGAAGACAGCAATAGTTCAGGAAAACCATCTGATTGTGATGTGCACAATTTAATTGTGCAGAAGGAGTGAAAAATTAGCTGATCTATCTTACAGCTCAGCATATATATAACAGAGCTGAGGTTCCAACCCAGGACCTCTGACCCAAATAAATCTCTTTTTACCTCACCACATTACTTTCGTTTTCTTAGTCTGCAAAAACAAGGCCACTATTACTCCTTCAAGCTTTCCTGAAGAGTAAATAAGACATTTGAAACACATTGGTCCCCTCCCTGGTCATGGCAGAACTTACTGGTGCCCACCAGATTCTGGTTCTCCTATCTGTCCTGGAACCTTGGAGGACTACATTTCCCAGACTCCTCACACCTGGGTGGAGCCATGTGACTGGTTCTGGCCAGTGGGGCACAGCACCTAGGAGCCAGCATGCCATTTTCCATGCTCTCTTCCCCTGATGCTAGGAGCAGGGGGACCATGTGTTCCAGATGGTGGAACTGCAAATAATGAAGTTTCTGTCAGCCCAGGTCTCTGAGCAACTATCAGAACAGCACCCCTGCCAACCCATGATAGAAATAAATCTTTGTTTTGTTAAACTTCTGGGACTTGAAAGTAAATTTTTTGCAGCAATTTATCTTGGTCCATCCTGACCAGAGCACTGGCTCATAATATATGCTCCACAAATGTTCTTTTCTTTTAATAATAATTTATGTCACAGGGTGATAGAAATAAGATTTATATTTTAAAAAATATCAAAATTTAGGGTATGTATTATGTAGCTGAATTTAATATATTCATATTCCAGATCCTGAGATAAACCCAAAACAGCTTATGTTAGTTAAGAAAGTGTGTCCTAAGACTAGCTGAAATGAGAAATCCATTTGCTGTCAGAAAAAAGTCACCTCTCATTAAAGATCATTTCTCTCATTCCTCCAAACCAAATTATTTAAGTTTAAAAATAGCAAAAGGACCTTATGAAAAAAACATATAAATGCTAAAAATCCCAGCTTGAGGTTTCAGCCACTATTCTTAACATACCTTCAGAGGGTTTTGACTGTCATTACTACAAATAGAAGACTTCCAGGAAGGAATCATTCAACAAAAAGAAGTCTTTTATTTTCTCTACAAATTTGGGACACGAAGAGAAAGATGAGAGTAAATATAATTCCAAGTTTTCTGCTCAAACAAATCTAAATGCTTCTGTCTAGCATTCAACGTCTTGATGATATGTTCTCATTTGCTACTAACCGCATTTCCCACTTTTTTCCCTCTAACATAGAGTCCATTTTAATCAGTCTCCTCAAGATCCACAAACAAGCCATATTCATCCTTTCTTTATGCCTTTTACCCATTTGCCTGAAATGCCCTTCTCTCTTACTTGGAGAATGAGCTCTAGGTCTAGCTCTAGGTCCACTTCCTATGGTTGTATTTTGTCCTCTAAGATTCAGTGCTTTTTGTTGCTGTTGTTGCTTTTACTTTATTTTATCATACACACACACACACACACACACACACACACACACACACTATATATATATATATATAAAATATATATATATAGAGAGAGAGGGAGAGACATAGTTGATATATAATATTATATTAGTTTCAGGTATACTATATAATGATTCAATATATGTATATATTGTGAAATGATGACCACAATAAGTCCAGTTTATATCCATCAATGCTTTCTTTTTTTTTTTTTTATTAAAGATTTTATTTATTTATTTGACACAGAGAGAGAGCGATCACAAGTTGGCAGAGAGGGAGGCAGAGAGAGAGGGGGAAGCAGGCGATGCAGGGCTTGATCCCAGGACCCTGAGATCATGACCTGAGCCAAAGGCAGAGGCCCAACCCACTGAGCCACCCAGGTGCCCCCATCAGTGCTTTCTTATACCTAGTAATCTTCTCTCTTATCTGTACTTTGAGTTCTCTAAAAACAGCAATGATTTTTTTTACACTTCACCTCCATATCCACAAAGCTTCGACACAGTACTGAGCACATCATCAGCAATAAATAAATACTTCCTGGTTAATCGTTTGTGAGTTTGTGTGGGGATGGATGGGTACCACTGGTCAGGAAGAACAGAAAATTGAAGAGATTCCAGAAGGACTCATGACTGAAATAAAAATCAGTGTTTGGGGATGGGAGGTGGGGGACTTGAAAATCATCTTCCATAGTTGAATTCTAAAGCTGAGTATTACCAGTTAGTGACCATTTCACAGGCTTACAACAACTGTCCCACAGGGAATAAAGTAGGCAATGAAACACTTAAAACCTTTGCTGCTTGGGAATACCTCTAGATGGCTGGAGAAAGAGGGCTTAAAAATGATGCTAGATCACATTGAAACATGAAGCATCGCATTGTCGGCTGTTGCCTCTGCTGTGAGAAACAGATACACGATCACTGGATATGTCGTCTGCATTATGTCATCTCACCCAAATTGTCACCTACATTATAGACAAAGCACAAAATGTCTTATGTAACAACACGGAATTTCCATTAGCTAGTAATTGTGTGATACATATTCATGGGAAGTGAGGTATATTAGCACCAGTATATACGAGTATTTAAGATTTTAAGTAATCAAGTAAATTTAAGATTTTAAGTATTAAGATTTAAAATACATATACAAGTATTGGGGAGGTTCTTCTCAGCTGCCGGGTTGTATACTACACTATCCTGTATCTATTGCTATCGTTGTTTGCAGATACATTATGTCAAACTAGGTGTTGAGTTTCTGAAAAGGTGACATTCCTAAAAAGGAAAGGTCACATCATAGCCAGTGCCATGAACTGAGCTGCTTGAATGAGAGTAGAGGAGGGAGGGATTGAGGTAGCTGTTAAATTGAGCTCAACTGATTCATCCAGCAAGTATTTTTTGAATGCTAGGCATTGTTCTAGGCATGGAAGGGCTACAGGTAATCCAGACCGACCTGTCCTCTGCAACCACGGAACTTATATTCCAGATGGGGTGGTAGACAATGAAGAAATGAATAAACGACAGATTCAGACAGTATGATGAAGAAAATACAACAGGATGCTATAACAGAGTAGTGAGGAAAGGGGCGGCTAGAAAACACTGGGGAGATGACATGCAGCAGAGGCCTCAATGACACAAGGTAGTGGCTTTACAGTCATGCAGGGAGAGCCTGTGCCAACAGAGACCTTTAGGCTGGGGTGAGCTACTACGCTTGTGTTTGAGGACAGTAGAAAAGCCAGCATGAAGCATGAAGCATGATGGAAGCATGGCAAAGAAGTGATGTAGGATAAGATGCGACAGGAAAGAACAAGATGGGTCAGATCTCTAGGGCATGGGAAAGAGTTCAGAGTTCAATCTGATTGAAGACTGGACCCCTCACTTCCTGCTTCATCAGTTCTGGTTGTACTGCACATAATCTGTTTGCATTGTCTACCTGTTCCAAGGTTGTAGCTTCAGGTCCATCTTCCCTCCTTTCTCTCCTCCTAACTGCTGTTCTGAGGAATCCACCATCTTTCAAACAGGAAGATGTCATGTCTGAGGGATTATGTGGAGAAAATACATACCTTGTGGCATATTAGCCCTTCCTCAAAAAGTATAATGGTTCCTTATATGTGTCTATTTTGCAACTAATAGAGTCCTAGTTCTAAAACTAAAATCCAAGTATGAGAAGCTTTATTTCCTAACTTACTGTTTTGGTACAAACGCCAACTTATCAATGTGGACCTAGGGCTATCAGTACTTTTAGCTACTCATAAAAATGTTCTAATTTATCTCAAAATTAGAAGAAAAAATGAACTTCTAGGTTAGAGAAAATGAGTAAAATAAATATATTCATCTCTATACCAATGCAGTCATAAAATTTTAAGTATTTTTTTTTAATGGAAGAAGAGGCCCATGAAGGCAAAAGTGCATAGGGCCGATGAAAGCAGTAATATAGCTCTCATTGGTGCTTATATGGTAACAGGGACTGAGGTACTCTCTCTCTTCAATATAATTATTATTCTCATAGGAAAACACTTTATTTTGTTCAATCTAGTTTATTGATTTAGTAAACTGTAAAATATTTGAATAGTAAATCCTTTTTTAAAAAAAAAGATTTTATTTATTTATTTGAGAGAGAGCGAGATCACAGAGGGAAGGGGAGAGGCAGACTGTCCACTGAGCAGAGAGCCAGACATGGGGCTCAGTCTCAGGACCCTGAGATCATGACCTGAGTTAAAGGCAGATGCTCAACTGACTGAGTCACCCAGGGGCCCCGGTAGTAATCCCTTAATAGTGAAAAAATTTTGTGTATCCTGTAGATGTATATTAATTTATAAAAAATATGGCTACTAATGTACTATTATATTGTATGAAATACAACAGTTATAGAAATTGATAAGTTAAAGGCTAGATTACAGATGAAATGATGCTTAAATAATTTTTAAAGTTATTAATGATATATACAATGTTCATTCCTTTTGAAAATAGATTTTATTTATTTATTTTAGAGAGAGAGAGAGAGATTGAGCAGGGGGGAGAACAGAGGGGGAAGGAGAGGAAAGAATCTCACGCAGACCCTGTGCTGAGCTCGGAGCTGATGTGGGGCTCGATCTCATGACCTTGAGATCACAACTTGAGCCAAAACCAAGAGTCAGACGCTTAACTGACTGAGCCACCCAAGTGTCCCTATAAAACATTCATTCTTAATAAAGTTATTGGTAATTGTTTTTAATGAAAACAATATAAGCGAATATGCTTAATTTCTATGAAAGTCTTATTTTTGCATTTAATGATCTGAGAATTAAAGTTTTAGCTTTTTAAACCTGGTTTTAAGGACTAACACAGATGAAAAAGATACTCCACAAAAAATCTATATATTCCAATGGAATGAGTACATGAAGGGAAGCACTTAGGAAAGCTCAGATAATTGTTTTTCAGTTGCATACCAATTATGCAAACATTTTTGTTGAAATTCAGCAACTTGGTATCTTCTTGAGTACCAGGTATTTGTTTTTGAAACCTAATCAGAAGTTGTTGCACTAAAAAAAAAAAAGAAAGAAAGAAAGAAAGAAGTTGTTGCACTGTTACACTTTTAGCAATGTGTTAGAGATCCATTAAAATCATAAAGATTTTTAAATAGTATATTTATTAGTTATTTTTTTTAAATTAAGAAGCTATTATGAGGTACCTAGGTGGCTTAGTGGGTTAAAGCCTCTGCCTTCGGCTTGGGTCCTGGTCCCGGGGTCCTGGGATTAAGCCCCACATCTGGCTGTCTGCTCAGCAGGGAGCCTGCTTCCCTCTCTCTCTCTGCCTGCCTCTCTGCCTACCTATGATCCCTGTCTGTCAAATAAGTAAATAAAATCTTAAAAAAAAAAGAAGAAAAAAAAGAAGCTATTATGATAGCATTTATAGGAGACATATTTACATCTGCTGTTAAAATGCAGTAAAATCACATAAATCACATAACAATGGAAATATCTCTGAAGACTCATTTTTAAAATACTTTTTGTATATTAATAATGAGAAACAGTGAACTACTCATTATTAAAACATCAACTTAATCTTGATGGGATGAATTAAAATACTTCTTTTTTTTGAAAAAATATCTACAAGGTAGCATTCTATTGAGGCCCACTTTTCACTACAGCAAAGTTCAGCATATTTGGAGCACTTATCTAACTTGTAAGAGAAAAATGTGTAACCCAACCATTTTAAGTACCTCAATAAGATAACCAGTGAACTTCTTTGTATGACAAAATGATCATGGTCATTGTCTTCCTTGTTATAAAATACTTAAAGGTTATAATACTTAGAATAATAAATTTTAAAATTCACTTACCAGAACAAGGAAATTGTAACATATTGCAAAATACTGAAAGCAAACTCAGGAGTGATGGAGGAATTCTTAAAGAGCTTTGGATGATAGAATATACCATTGGTATACCTTACGCATATCCTATGATCCATGCCTCCCTGATATATAGAGGCAGTGAGGGTGCCAGTGTAAATATTTATAGTACAGCTTAAATTATTTTCTATTTTTTTAGACAAGAAATAGTTACAAATAGGAGGCTTGATATTTTCACCTAGGAATAATGAATTATTAGACTATGGAAACCACTCTGTTAAATTGTTATTGGGTGTTTCTCATCTTTTTTTTTTTTAATTCTAGTTGTCTTCTCCTAACGTATTTACTATGACATCGATTCCTTTTCATTTTTTTTTGCCATTCAGAATGTTCTTTAAAAATGACAAACAAATAAGCACAGAGATTATAATTTCTAAATAGTTTATGCATTCATACAGATTCTTCTTGGTTTCTCATACCAGTTGAAATTAATAATAGAGATTAATTGAAGAAAAATTCTTTCTGCAATTAAAAAGCAATTTTCCAAAGCCTTTATTATTCAAAAAAACTAGGCTAAATTAGCAAAAAATATTCAGAAAGCTATGAAATATGCATATCCTTAAGACTGAGCAAACAAGTTTTGATCCTGAACAATAAAGATATTTTTTCACTTTTTATTTGCTTCTATAAAAGCACTGCATACTGAAACAGTAGAAATATGTTGTATGCTTATCAACCAAAAATATCAGAAGATAGAATAGTATTTCTGTGGCTTTAGCATTATGAGGGGATAAAGAGGCAAATGTTACTTATGTCAAATTGGAAATTTTTAAAAAGTAAAATGGCATTATCTAACTTACTGACGATAGGAAACCAGAGGTCAAAGAGGGATTAGTATTTCAGAGTCAAAATATTAGAAAAAGAGTATATTAATAGCTGAGATAAAGTCATTCAATTGACTACTTTCATTTCAAAATCTGCTATAGCATCAATTGTTAGTAATTCAATTCACATTGGAATCAAAACTTGGGGTGGAAGAATATTCCTGAATGTTTTAAGAATTTACTAGGAATCCATTATCCATTAGTACTGCCTATTACTTTTATTCAAAATAGTGGGAGAAAGTTTAGGAAAAAAGTCAGTTTTGAAGTAGCATTGTAAAAAAAAAAAAATTTTTTTTGTTTTTTTTTTTTTTTAGTAAATAGCCACAAAAAAAAATTCTATTCAGCTCATCAAATTTGCCTTGGCCTAATCCATATTTACCAACTTACTTCCTCCTAGCTATTTTCATCATTTTCTATCATTAAACTAAGACAGTAGTTCTCAGTCTTGAAACCAGCAGAAATAACCCCCTGAGGGAAGTAATAACTACCTACCTCTTCGACCGCGCCTTCTCTGTCTACTTTGAGGCTTCTTCTTCCTCCTTCTGCATCCAAAATGTTCCTGACTGGGGTTAGTTCAAGTCTTTACTCTTTACTTTTCATATGCTTGCCTCTGATAATCTCATTTACCCTGTGATTTCAATTATTGCCTCCCTGAAGAAGAATTCAAATAGTTGATTCTAGCTGAGACTTTTCAAGCTACAGGCTCACATTCCAACTTTCTGCTCATCACCTACATTTGGATACACTACAAGCAATACAAACGTAGTGTCTACAAAACCAAACGCATGGTCTTCCTACATCATCTGTTTAACTCCTGTTTCTTTTAATGCTTGCTCAACTCCCCTACCTATGACTCAGCTCTGAATCCTGTCTCCCCTCTTACTGTCCCATCCTTACTATTATCACGTGCATTATTTTTGATAACATCTTAATTATTCTCACTTCCAATCGAGAAACAGGTCAACTTGAATCATCATTCTGAAGCATGACTTTAATCATGTTCCATATCTTTAAAATGCTTTGTTTCTGATTACTTTTAGAAGGATGTTCAAATTCCTTAATCTGCTATTCCAGAATTTAATGATGTGTCATACTTCTCTAGATTCATTTCCCATCATCTCATAGCTTTTAGCTTATACACTAAAGTTGAATTTTATTACTTTATGTTTCCCCAGTATAACATTCAATACTTGCTCCTCTACTTTTGCTCATGTATCCTATCATATATCCTATGTATTCATGTATCCTATCCCTGGGTTGAAGTGCGGAACAGCTTTTATTTATTTTTATTGTTTTAAAAGATTTTATTTATTTATTTGACAGAGAGAGGAGATCACAAGCAGGCAGAGAAGCAGGCGGCGGGTGGGGGAAGCAGGTTGCCTGTTGAGCAGAGAGCCCAATGCGGGGCTTGATCCCAGGACCGTGAGATCATGACCTGAGCTGAAGGCAGCTTAACCCACTGAGCCACCCAGATGTCCCGCTGAACTTTTAAATCCTAGTTCAAATTAAATCTTTTCCAAGAATCTTTACCTAATGGCTCCAGCTTAGCTGTGAGCTCTGATTTATTTAGTTTGAGTTACTCCTATGGGCTCCATGATGTAACAGAAGGGGTTTGGGCTTTGAACTTCTCTATATCAAGTTTCCAAAGTCATTCTTTAACTTTGTGACAATAGGAAACTTATTTAAATACTTTAAAGCTTCATTTTAACATCTATAAAATGAGAATACTACAGCTTACCAAGAAGTTCAAAAGAAATCCTGTGTGATATGATTGATGCCATCAAGAGAGAAGCCAGCTGAGTGGCTACTTCTCAGTAGCCTAAGAAGATACAATTTTCATTCATTCAGATATATTAAAAGCGAACTACGGACCAGGCACTTTAATATAGAGAGTGATGAACAAGATAAATATAGCCCCTGCCTCCCTTGGAGCTAACAGTCCTAGAGTCTAAATTTACCACAGCTCTAAGTCTAGTCTTCTACTTCGCAGAAAGACCTCAAATTGACTGGATTAGTAAATATGACTCTTGCTAAAAATATCACTAACACTGATATATAAAATCAGAATAGCAACTTCTTATTTATACTAAAGACATAACTGTCAAACAAATTGACTACTTGACATGGTTTAACCAGGTAGCCACATGGAATCAGAATGAGAAGGGGGAAAGACTCAAATATTTGATGGTTTTGGGTTCTAATAGCTAGATGGGACAATCTCTCTAACAGGAAGATAGACTTTCTTTCTTCATACAGGTATAGAGATGGCACCTGAGATATCAAGTACAATAGAGACCCCAGAACAATACCCTTCTCCTATTTTATTCAGCTTCCTGAAGAATTGCAGACAAGGTTCCCAAATATTCCAGTGGATCTTAAAGGTAGGGATGGAATGCTTGCCACAAATCTCTGCCCAAGGTATGTCTTATGGTAAAGCCGGGGTTAATGAGAGAAAAAGATAGAACTATGAACTAAATTTTGAGCAGGACTTGTGAATCCTCATGTGGCAAAGAGAAATGAGTAGATAAAAAAGAATGAACTCAATTGAGTATCTGTCGTTAAGAAAAATAGCAGTTCAGGTCAAAGACTACATTTCAGTATCAAGCCAAAAGGAATGTCATTATTCCCACACCTATTTCTAAGCTGTCAATTGTACTCCTATAAAATCATGTGCTTGCTAATATATTAACCAAATTTCTTAAAGCCTGAGACAAGGTCTGGTTTGGCTTACTATTAGAACACCATCCCCATTAGACAGTACATTCTGCATCAAGAAAGGAACAAATGACCCATCTTAAATTAACAAAGAGCATACCTATCTAGGCATCATCTTCACAATGGGTAAATCTTCTTCTAAGAGAGACATCTGAGGGTTGGAAGAGGAAATGTGAAGCAGGCACATCAAGCAGGTACATTAAGATGATCTTAAGTGGGACTAGGTTGGAAGAGAAGTTGAAATCTTATCTCTAGTTTCCTCCTATTCCTTTGGTATTCAAGCGTCCAATAAAAGAGATACCTAAGACACAGCAGCTAGACACAAGTAGAAGGGAAAACACAGAATCAAAATAGCCTTAACAAAATGTTTGTCTGGCTTTGTCCATACCCACTTTGCAGGTCATTTAGCCTTTCACAAAACAGTAGACTACACGGTAATCATTATAAACTATTAACTATTGTCATTACATATTCATCTCTCCATCACGAGGTTCATTCCAAAAACATCTGAGGTGGTTTGCATACACACAGCAAGATAACATTAAAAACAACAGCAGCAACCAAAATATACAAAAAGAAGTCAAAGCTACTGCTGAGTATAAAGAAAGAAACATAAACTAAGACCAAATGTAGCATTTGTACACAAAGTGCAAAATATTGTAAATAGACTATAATAGTGACACTGAACTTTCTTACACAAGCATTTGAACTTTGCAGGTATGTTTTAATTTTCTTGGAAAATCCAACTTCCTTAGAACCATGAGCAAAAAGAAAATCCTTAGGGAAATAATTAAGATCAGCATTTCTCAGGTATACTGGTCATATTTCCTCAGGCCAAAATCCATGGTGCATTGCTGGTTTAAAAACTGTTACCTGAGATTTCCGTTCCGGCAGAATGTTCCTTAAGTAAATTTTCATGGACATTTTATCCTGCCACTATCTCCTTCCTGCCTGCCTGCCTGCCTTCCTCTTTCTCTTTTTCTCTCTTTCCCTCTCCCTCTCTCTTTCTTATTTAATCCTGATGTTCATTTAAGACATTCTTTCAAAGGCTAGTCTTTGGCTCTACTGGCACTGTTGTGTAAATAAGAGACACCTAATTTGTTTACATTAAAAAATAACAACAATGAGAAAGGAAATATACCCAGCCACTGAAAGTAATGAAGGTTGAAATAGAAAATAGCTGCACTTTACACTTTCATTTAAAAAGTTGGTGGCAGAATCTCATGAGGCATTTGGAACTCAGGAGAGTAGGAAACTGCACATTTTTGATCTAATAAAGACAGGCATGCACAGGGGTGCTGATAGGGACTCACTAAAAGTAATGCTTTCAGGGCTGGAGAATAAAGCATGCTCCCTAGAGTACTGTTGTGGTTTTCTTTTCCAATTTTTAAAAAATGATATTATACTGAATGTAGTAGCTCACAAAAGTGTCAGACTGATAGCTTTGGAATTCCAAATTTCTTCTCACAAAGCAAGAGCAACACAGGCAGGCATATCACAAATTTGCTAAAATATTTTTAGTAATGGGACTTAATTGGGGCATTATAGGAATTTATAAGATGCCAAAATTTTTACATGAATCAGATTGAACACCTGAAGGCCATGGTAGGAGATGAGTGAATAAATTCATAAGAAGTGCAGGTAGCTTTGCATGTCAACTCCCTTTTCCCTCCTAGGAGCTTCATTTTTAATTAGATGCAAAGATTATTTAAAATGGCCATTTGTGGCAGAAGGCTACTTACCAGAAGATAATGGGATCTCCAATAGATTATGTTTCTATGAAATAGGTCCAGCACTAGCAGGCCACAGCAGCACCGCCTATCTCAGAAAAACTTACACTCAGGGTAGTCTTTAACTTCTAAGAGCCACTGAAAAAACTGTATGGCTCTTAGTTCAGATAGATAATTAAGACCTTTCCACAGTTTAAAAACTGCTTTGCTAGCACTGTTAGCATTACGTTGGGGGGGGGGGCATGGAGATTACAAAAGTCCTATTTTAATAGGTTAAGATTTGATGAAGATGCTTGATCAAATGAAGTATTTTGTCAATTCTAGAGGATAGTGGAAAGGCAGAGCAACTTTTTATGCTCTCCTGAGAGCTAAAATAACAAGGCATGGTAACAGCAGCGGAGAAAGAAGACTTGGTTAATACCCTTTGATGTGGGATGGTTCACCAAGAGAATGTACACTAGCACTGATAGAGAATCAGAGTAGGTAAGTCTTTAAGGGACCAAAAGCTTAGTTTTGAGTCATCTCTAGATGAGGTAACTCCAGAAGTTACTTCTATTTGATATTTGCAAATGACATGATATAAAATCTATTTGCAAATGACATGATATAAAATCCTAAGGAATCCACTAAAAACAATACTTAACTAGTTCCTGCAGGAACCAGGCAGAAGCAAATATAACCTTTTCTAAAGGAATCTACCAAGGCGCCTGGGTGGCTCAGTTGGTTAAGCGTCTGCCTTCGGCTCAGGTCATGATCCTGAGGTCCTGGGATGGAGCACTGCATCTAGCACCCTGCTCAGTGGGGACCCTGCTTCTCCCTCTCCCCCCGTCCTTCTCCTCATGCTCTTTCTATTTCTCTCTTTCTCTCAAATAAATAAATAAAATCTTAAAAAATATTAAAAAAAATGAATGTGGAGCATTGTGGAGGCCGAGAAAAATCAAGGCCATCCCACCTCAGGTTTAGCCTTAGCATAGGTACAGCTATCTTAGCTCTGGCAGCCATGTCAGACCCCTGTGCCCAAGGGCTGAACTTTCCCCTACTTTACTTTAGTTCCAGGAAGCCCCACCCTGCTTTAGTTCCAGAGACCCCCACCCTGCTTTATTAAGCCCCACCCTACTTAAGTTCCAGAGACCTCCACCCTACTTTAGTTCCAGGAAGCCCCACCCTGCTTTAGTAACAGGAACCCATAAATAGACTTGCCTTAACTAAGCTCCGGATCCAAGTCCCTACTCCGCTCTGTCGGGTATACTTGGGCCCAAGCTTAAGCTTCTCAAATAAACCCTCATGTGATTGCATCGGTGTTGGCTCCTTGGTGGTCTCTCGGACGCGAAAACGGGTACAACAGCATCATCCTAGGCCTATAATTATTTCTAAAGTTATTTTGCAAATCAGTATCAGGTAAGCAATAAAAGTAAATAACCAGGTGCACAAAAAGACAGTAAGGCATGAATAAAATATAATAGAAATAGCACTATAGAGAAACAGGGGCTTCATATACAGGGATTATCAAATGCATATTTCAAATAACGCCTATTATTTTCAAGGTATAAGAGACAAGATTGAGAATTGTAGCAGATATTCAGAAATTAAAAATAGGATAACTACAATTATTTATGAATAGATGAGTTCATTAATACCTTGGACTCAACTATCAGGGAAAAAATACCTACAATAAAACATGGGGAAATAAAAAAGTTGGTAATACATAATAAAGGTTAAAAGACAAGGAGGGCACCATGATAAGATTTAATATATGTATAATTAGAATCCCAAAAAGGGAGAAAAGAGAAAAAGGGAAGAAGTACTATTTACACAGAAAATGTCTGGAAACATTTCCAAATTGATAAAAAATATTGTCACAAATTCAAGTCCACTTACAAACTGTAAGAGAAATAAATAAAAGGAAATCCTTGCCTAAGCACATCACAGTGAAATGGCTAAAAACCCAGAATAAAAGAAAACCTTGAGAGTAAGGGGAAGGGTGGATAGAAGTCAAATTACTTTTAAAGTAAATGATAATTTGACTGAGTCAGTTTCTCAATATAAATAATAAAGCTGGAGCAATGGAAGCATACATTCAAAGTGTTGTAAGAAAGTAGTGCCAACCAAGAATTCTATAGCCAATATGACACCCTTTAAATAGGAAAGTGAGCAGAAAAGAACCATAAACAAAATCATATGCTTCTTCATAATAAAAGCACTCAAAAAGTAGGAATGGAAGTTAACTTTTTCAACTGATAAAAGACACTATTTCAACCAACAGCTAACATAGTACTTAAGGCTAAAAGACTGAATATTTCCCCCTAAAGATAATAAACAAGACATGGATATTTGTTCTCACTACTTCTATTCAACATTATACCAAAGGTTCTAGTCAGGGCAATTAGGTAAAAGAAAAAACAAAAGAAGGAGAAGAAGAGAAGGAGGAGGAGGAGGAGGAAGAGAAGGGAGGGGGAGGAGGAAGAAGAGAAGGGGGGTAAGGAGCAAGGGAGAGGAAGGAGGAGGAGAGAAGAAGAGGAAGAGGAGGAAGAAGAAAAGAAAAGAAAAGAAAAGAAAAGAAAAGAAAAGAAAAGAAAAGAAAAAGAAAGACAAAATAAAAGATATCCAGATTGGAAATGAAAGTTAAGTTGTCCCTATTTACAAATAACATGATATAAAATCCTAAGGAATCCACTAAAACAATAATAAAAAACCCCAAAACTATTAGAATAAATGAGTTTCATAGGGTTGCAGGATATAAGATCAATATACAAAAATTAATTTATATAAACTAGGAATGAACAATCAAAAAATGAAATTAAGAAAATAATTCCATTTACATTAGCAACAAAAAGACAAAGTACTTAGTAATAAATTCAAGAAAAGTAGCATAACATTTATAATCTGAAAACTATAAAACATGTTTGAAAGAAACCAAAGACCTAAATGAATGGAAAGATATCCCATGTTCATGGATTGAAAGACCTGGTATTTTTAAGAGGAAAATACTCCCCAAATTGAAGCACAGATTCAGTGTAATCCTTATGAAAACCTCAGCTGGCTCCTTTGCAGAAACTGACAAGTTGTTTTTAAAATTCAAAAAGAAATTCAAGGGACCCAGAATAGCTTAAAAAATCCTTAAAAAGAATAAGCCTGGAGGACTCACAATTCTTAATTTCAAAACTTACTACAAACCTATCATAATGAAAATAGTGTACTAGTGGCATAAGAAAAACATGTAGATCAACATAAAACTGAAATTCCAGAAATAAACTCTCATATTCATGGTCAATTAATTTTTGACAAGGATCTCAAGACAATTCGATGAAAAAAAATTAGTCTTTTCAATAAATGATGTTGGAAACAACTGGATATACAAATGTAAAAGAAAAAGTTGGACTCCTTTCTCATATCATATATAAAAATGTATCATAGACTTAAATATAAAGGCAAAAACTCTATAACTCTTAAAAGAAAATATGAGTATATCTTTGTGACCTTAGTCCTCTTAGATAGGACACCAAAAGCACATGTATCAAATTAAAAACTTTGTGATCCAAAGGTATCATCAAAAAAAGTAAAAAAACCCCACAAAAATGGAAGAAAATATTTGCACATCATAAATATAACAAACTTGTATGTAAAGAATTTTTTAAAGTCAGTAATAAAAAGACAAATAATTCAATTCAAGAGTGGGGAAAGGATCTGACATATCTCCAAAGAAGATATACAAATGGCCGATTAGCACACGAAGCGTTAACATCATTAGCCCTCTGGGAAATGCAAACTCAAAACTATAATGAGATATTACATGGCACCCACTGGAATGGCTATACTGAAAAGACAGATAATAACAAGTGTTAATCAGAATGGGGAGAAACTGGAACCTTTATACATTGCTGGTATGAAAGTAAAATGGTACAGGCACTTTGGGAAATATTCTGGCAGTTCTTTCGGTGATTAGACATGGAGTTATCATATGGCTCTGCAGTTACTAAGAGAAACGAAAAACTTGTATGCAAATGCTCATTGTGGCACTATTCACAATATCCAAAAAGTGAAAAAAAATCCAAATTTCAATCAACTGATTAATGAATAAACAAAATGTACATACATATGATAGAACATTATTCCTCAATAAAAAAGGAACGGAATACTGATACATGCCACATATATGAACTTTGAAAACTTATGCTAAGTGAATGCAACCGGTCATGAAAGACCACATTTTATATGATTCCTTTTATATGAAATGTTCAGAATAAGAAGGTCTATAGAGACAGAAAGTAGATTAGTGATTACCTGGGTTGCATGGGTAAAATGCAGAGTGACTAATGGATATGGTCTCTTTCTGGGATCACAAAAGCATACTAAAGTTGATTGTAATGTTGATTGCAAAAATCTGTGTATACCTTAAAAGCCACTAAATTGTACTTTCAAGTGGTGAATTGTATGGAATGTGAACTATATCCCAATATAGTTGTTATATGTAGAAAAGTAAAAGTAAAACAAAAACATTTTCAGACAAAACAGATAATTACCAGGAGACTCATCAGTGGAAGAAATTATAGATTAAAGTTCAGTGACTTCAGAAAGAATGAAGACCGACAATAAGGTAAATGTATGGAAAAAACAAATGAGTACTGACTGTCAAATGATGCTAATGATACATTATGAAGACACAATACACACGAACATAGGCAGAGATTCGCATACAAAACAGTGGCATAAAAGTTGACAGGAGGGTAAACAGAGATAAGTATTTTAAGATCCTTGCATTGCCTGGAAAGTTGGTGAAATTAAATAAATATACTTTGGTTAATCAAGGATATGTGTTGTAATCTCTGATATAATCACTGAAAGAATAGTAAAAATGTACATTATTTCCAACTTAATAAAGCAGGAAAGAGATGGTATACTCTAGCTGGGTAATTTGAAGACTGTTTAATAAAGGATTTCTTTATAAAGATGTGATAAAGTTTAAACAAAACAAAATACAAACAGAAGATAGTGCAGAACTCTACTGTGTTAAGAACTGTGAAGGGTCTAAGATTTTACTTGACTAAATTACAAGTTGAACAATTATTCTATTGCAGTTTCAAGAACCCTGACAAAGGATGCAAGATTCTGGGTCAGAGACAAGGGCATTTTTAGCCAGAGTATCAGCATTTGTTGGTTCTCCCAGCTTGAAATGTCCATATAGTCCTATGAAGAGGGTTAGGTAATAACTATATAAGCAGTGGATGGCACACAGGAGAGCAACTGTACAAGTTGGCAGATAGGGGAAAAAGAGAATAAGTATCCCAACTTCATATTCTTCCCACTGTTCAATGTCCTGCTGGTGCCTTCCCAGTGAACAAAACCAACTAGAATTCAGACAGCAAGGAAGCTTATGTCATACATAAAACTGACCTTCCTGCAGCCCAAAGCTGGTAGAAAAGGATGGAAAGTGGATCTGGTGGGACAAATGGATAAACAGAGGGGAAAAGATGAATTAATATGAAATAATCCAAAAGAAGGTAAGTAAAAAGGGTTAAAGGAACACAGAAATAGATAAGGAGAAAGTGCTCAATGGGACAGAGATGTAACCCAAAATGTTTAAATGTTTCAATTAAGAGCAGTGATCATGTGATTGGATAAAAACAAAATGAGCAAAAAGCCCTAATCATATGTTATTTACAAAAGACACTTCTAAAGTATGGAGGTTAAAAAAAAACCTGACACAAATTAAGGAAAAAAGAGGTACCATAAAACATCAACCGAACTGTATTAACATCAGACAGAGACTTGAAGGCAGAAAAGTTACTAGAGGTGAAGAAGTCCATCTCAAAATATTAATTACTTTGATTTATCATGAAGACCTAATCATTCTAAATTTGTAAAATATCATACTAAAACTAACCTCTAAAAACACAGCCTTAAAACATAGCAATAATGGAACATACAGAGTAAAAATAAATTTAAAAACTCAGAGTGGGAGACTGTAGTATAACATCTTTCAGAAAATGACAGAACAAACAAAAAATGAGTACAAAACTGAGAATTTAAACAACATGGTTGACAAGTTTGAGCTAACTGACATATATATAATAGTTAATCCAAGGATTGCAAAAAATATCTTCTTTTCAAGCATGCACATAATATTATTAATATTGACCATAGCTGGGCCATAAAGCAAGTTTCAACAAATTTCAAAGGACTGAATTCATTTAGAGTATATTCTGTGACAACAAGATTATTAAGCTATATATTAGAAAAAGAACAAAATAAAAAGATAGCTAGAAAAATCTCTACCACAATAGAAATACAGACATTTTGAAAAGAATAATAATGAAAATACAACTGACTAAATCTTCAGGGATATAGCTATGGTCATACCTAGGAGGAAATATATGTCTGGAAATGAGACTATTAAAAAATATGAAAAGCTAAATATCAATGAGCTATACACATCAATGTCAAAAATTTATATAATCTTTGAGGAAAGAAAAATAAAAACCACTCTCTATCTCTGAGGTGATCATAACTCTCTACACCAATGCCTCATAAGAATATTATGTATGAGAGAGGGGTGCCTGGGTGGCCCAGACGGTTAAACATCTGACATCAGTTCAGGTCATGACCTCGGGGTCTGGGATCGAGCCCTAAGTTGGCACCACACTAAGTGGGGAGTCTGTTTGTCCCTCTCCCGCTGCCCTTCGCCCTGCTCCAGCTCTCTCTTTCTCTCAAATAAATAAAATCTTAAAAAAATATTTTGCGAAAAGACAACTACAGACCAATCTGACTCATGAGCACAGTTGTAAAAACTGTAAACAAAGTATCAGCAAACATCAAAAATATATAAGCAAGAATGAGTAGGGTTTATACTGTGAATATTAGTTTACCATTTAAAAAACATAATTCATTAGTTTAATAGAACCAAGGAGGAAAACTATCAACTCAGTAGATACAGAAAAGTTGTTTAATAATATTTAATATCCACTCTTGATAAAAAATTTTTAGCAAGGAGTGCCTTGCTCGGTCAGTTAAGGGTCTGCCTCTTGATTTCCATTCAGGTCATGATCTTAGCGTTGTGAGATCAAGCCCTGAGTAGGGCTCCACACTCAGCAGGAAGTCTGCTTGAGATTCTCTCTCTCCCTCTCCCCTCCTCCTCTCTCTCGCCCTTCCCCAACTCCCCCAATTTTTTTTTTTAGCAAAAAGCAGTATGAGGGAACCCTCCTCCCTTATCTGATAAAGTATATCTATGACAAAGGTATGACATTATTTTATTTAATATCTACTCCTTTGAGATGAAGTAAAACTCTAATCTGCGCTATCCTCATTCGTATTCAACATTGTATTCAAATTCCTAAGTAGGATGGTAAGTCTAGAAAAATACATAAAAGATATGAAAATTAGAAACATAAAATTGTCATTATGCATGAATAATATATGGCCATCTATATGGAGAACATAAAACATTTCAGTTAAATTTTTAAAATTAATGCATGACAGTAATTATGTGGATAAATATCAATACACAGAAATCAGCTGTTTTCTCATCACAACAAATTATGGAAAATCAAACATTTTTTTAAAAGATTTTATTTATTTATAACAGAGAGAGCAAGAGAGGGAACACAAGCACGGGAGAGCCAGAGAGGGAGGAGCAGGCTCTCCATCAAGCAGGGAGCCCAGTATGGGGCTGGATATCAGGACGCTGGGGTCGTGACCCAAGCTGAAGGTGGATGCTTAACGACTGAGCCACCAGGCACCCCAAAAATCAAATTTTAAAAAGGTATCCAAAGTAGTAAAAATATTACCTAAGAACGTGTCTAACAATATGCACAAAATATCTATGTACAAAACCATAAAACATCATTGCAACAAATTAAAGATATAACTAAATGGAAAGATACAGCAATTTTATGGATTGGGAACTTATTTTTTTTAAATACTATTTCTTTCTAAACTGATGTAAAGATTTATTGCAATCTAATCGAAATCCCAGCAGCTCTTTTAAAACTTCTGAAGCTAATTCTAAAATAAATAAATTGAAGAGCAAAATGAAATGCCTTGTTTTACTGAATATTAAGAATTTTTATAAATCATAATAATTAAGGCAATGTGATTTTGGTATAAATACTGATAAATAAACCAACAGAATAGAAGAGAGGGCCCAGAAAAAGTCCATAGACAGGTGTACAATTAATTATAACAAAAGAGGCACTGAAAAATTGTGAGGAAAGGAAAATCCTTTTAATGAATGAAGCTGTAAAATTACCTGTTTATAATGGAAAAAAATAATCTTTATACTCTCATGCCTTCACATTTTCATACCCTAGGATAAAAATATTCATCATTTTGGATCACAAATTTAATTGTGGAAAGCAAAACAATAAATCTCTGGAATATATATATATATATAAATATATATATATATTTATATATATATATAAATTTTCTAACAAGCTATAAACAATCATAAAAAATAAATTTGGTTATTTAATACTTAAGAACTTCTACTATTTATCAAAAGATACCATTAAGAGTTATAAGATGTTAAGACACAGAATGGAGGAGTACACTTTCAAAACATAACTAACAAAGAGCTGCTAACAATATACAAAGAACACTTATAAAAGAATAAGAAAAAGATGACATAAAAATGGGCAGATACTTGAATTGGTACTTATCAAAAGAGGACGTTCAAATGGCAATCACTTAAAAAAGCTCTCAACTTCATTATTCATCAAGAAAGGTCAAGTTCCACCCCGAGATATGGCTAAATACTCAACCAGAATGTCTACTGTGAAAATTTGAATACTATTCCAATCCTCAAGGATGTGAAGAACTGAGGAAACTTATGCTGCTGGTTGTGAATTGGTACAATTCTGAAAAATCGGCAGTATCTACTCAAGCTGAACATACACATAGCATGACCTCACAATGCCCCTCATATATACCATCCAGAAATGTATACACATGTGCATCAAGAGACATGTACAAAATGTTCATTGCAGCAGCATTAACAATAGTCAGAAGCTGGAATTCATCCAGATGCTTATCAGCCATAGAATGAATAAATAAACTGTGCTATTTACATACAATAGAAGAATGAAAGAGGTACAGCTACTTGAAAAAGAATATTGTAAATAATACCTTAAGGGAACCAAGTCTAGCACAAATGGGTCATACCATATGATTCCATTTATGTAAAGGTCAAAACCAGACAACCTACTTTATTGTGCTCTGGGGTGGATACTTGTGGTTAAACTATGAGTTGATTACCATGAAAATCCGGATTGGAGGGAGAAGCTTTTAGAGGACTGACTGCAATTCACCTGACATTGGTGTTTGCCTTGTGATAAGTCATCATATAATTTTGTCTGTGAACTTCTTTTCTGTATGTATGTTATCTTGCCCAACATAAAGGGTTAAGAAATTTGATTTGATGAATAAGGGAAAGGAGAGAGTAAAGCAGGGAGAACACCTCTTCCTTGAAGGGTTGAAAGGCTAGGACACCTAGCGAGAGACAGGAAAGGGAAGTGCAAAGGGGCAGACAACGCTCACATTGGGGAGGGGCCAAGAGACAAACTGCTTCCTTTGCAGTTTCACAGATTCAAGTCAAAAAGGACAACAGCCACTCAGGGGAGGATCCAGTCTTTGGTACCAAGATACCTGCCTCGGTGTTTCAGACCAACATATCTGCCTCATTGTTTCAGAAATCTTTGTCAGTTATGGGAAGGAAAAATCTCCCTTTATAACTTCCTTTTTGGTGAAAAACTGTCACTGTATTCTTTTAGACTGTACTAGGTCTGATAGTATTCTGCTTTTATATTGCATAGTTCTTTATTTAGAATCACTTTTTGTAAACCTTTTAGATAGAAAAACTGGTTCTTTTGTTGGCTTGCTTCGAAAATGAGAATGAGCTAATTCTAATAATTCTTGGTATAGAGCCTCAAGGTATCTAGATGTAAATTCAATATTTAGCTCCCGTCTGCAAGACACAACTATTTAGGTCCCATTCCTCAGAGACTTGTTCTTTTTGCTTTTGCCCCTGATGACTATGGGTATTATAATTTTTGCCACGGGGTTTAGAAAAGGAGCATAAAGGCTGCAAATGGATACTCCCTGGATAGTCACTAAAAGAAAATGTCTGGAGAGGGGAGACGAGATTGAGATCTCATTCCAACAAATGAATACTCGGTCTTGAGGTTAAACATTCATACTGGGAAGTGGAGCAGGACACACTATTGGGAAATAGTACTTCCAGTGATTCTGGTGATATAAACACTTTTCACCTATCCTTTTCTCTGACAAAAAAGCCTGTTCTCTCTCTGTGTGTGTGTGTGTGTGAGAGAGAGAGAGAGAGAGAGAGAGTTGCTGGGAGCATGGTGGGAACAAACTTTAACGACTGATTCATCCTCTTGTTAGATGCTCAGAGTATTCCATTTTATTTTATTTTTTTATTTTTAGTTTTTCACATTTTTAGAAAAGATTTTATTTATTTATTTAAGAGAGAGAGAGCAAGAGTGAGAGCAAGAGACAGGAGCAGAGACAGGGGGAGAGGGGAGCAGAACCCCCCACTGAGCAGGGAGCCCAATGTGGGGCTCGATCCCAGCATCCTGGGATCATGACCTGAGCCGAAGGCAGACACTTAACTGACGGAGCCACACAAGTCTCCCCAGAGTGTACCATTCTAAAGGAGAAATGGGTGCCTCCAAGACTTTTGGGACAATATAGGGATAAGAAGAAAGAAAAAAGAGGAAGAAGAAAAAAAAAAGAGGAGGAGGAGGAAGAAGGAAGAGGAGGGAAGGAAGAGTTGTTTCTTTATATGTTTAGTTCAAGTTATCTGCAAATACATAACCTCTTTTTTATTTTGCTGGAATGACCTCAATATATCTGTATGCTTTTATATGAAACTATCTTAAAACCTGCATGTAGAATTTAGACCCTATTTAGGGACCTGGAGGTGAGCGAGGGCTTTGCCTGGCACACAGCATCAAAACACGTTAACTTTCACCATGATGAGTACTATTATTTTATCCAGCCCGAGAACTACCATTTTGTCCTTCCATGGCTATGGCACTGTAGAAAGTCTCCTGGAGACCACACCCACTGTGTGACCCGAACTGATACTGCTCTTTATTGGGTCTTAATTTTGACAACAGTAAAATGAAGAACTTGGATTCTATAAGCTATTTGACCCAAAGATTTTCCTTCTGTGGTGTACTCCCAGTTTCCGTAGAAGCTAGGAGTTAGTGACCCCTGGTTGTTAGAAGGCTGGTGCTGTGGTGTATGTGTGTATGTATGGAAAAAAGGGTTTTGCCTACTTCTTCAGGTGGAAGTGTTTGCCTTACCCTGGGCCGGAGTTGTGGAGGTTAAGAAAACCTGGTGAAACAGATGCCAGGGACACGTGTTACCTAATTTGGTCAAAGAACGAAGAGTGTGTAAAACATTTGGAAATCCTCTACAGTGCACTGGGATGAGGGAACTTATGGGAAGAGCAGAAACACAGTAGCCCCCAGAATTTCAGAGTGGGATAGTTGCACCTCAGAGCGTAGGCATAATGTAATTACGGTAATCCACCCTTAACTGCAGAAATGTATTTCAAGATTCCCCAGTGGATACCTGAAACCATTAGCTAGTATCAGACTGAACTACCTATACTGATTATGTATCTATCTTATAAACTATATTATATATACCATGTTTTATGCTCTACATGGCTACCTGATACATTTTAATTTATAAATTAGGCACAGTAAGAGATTAACAATCATAACTAATAAATAGAACAATTTTAACAATATACTGTACTAAAGGTTATATAAATGTGGTTTCTCTCAAAATATCGTATCGAACTTACTCACCCTTCTTGTGATGATGTGAGATGACAAAATGCCTACCTGATGAGATGAAGTGAGGAGAATGAGGTGTGCCTTGAGAAGAAGCTACTGACTTTCTGCCTGTATCTCAAAAGGAAGGTCATCTATTCCAGGAGGTTGACCACAGGTAACTGAAATGGAGGAAAGCAAAATCACAGAAGGGGGCTACTACTTCAAATAGTCTGGGTTTTTAAGAAAGGATCTTCTGAATTGGAAGCTTAACTGCACTGATTTCTAGGGCTCTGCCAGGCAGGCTATTGAACCCCATTTTCCTTATCTGTAAAATGGGGTAAACATTGAGATTTGTGAGGCTGTTGCGAGGGTGGAATAGGACAAGGCAGACTGGGGATTCATTACATGAGGGCTGCTCTTACTAAAAGAAAATATTTTTTTTGAACTCCCAAGACACCTTCAGGATTATTCACGCCTTACTAAGAATTCTGAAACATCTCAGTAGCATCCTATACTGCATGGATTGCACTCCCTGCTCCCTTACCCCCCACCCCCCAAGTCCCCGTCTAAGGCTGCAGGAGTGGAAGGAAGAGGCACGTGGGGGAAGACTGGGGCAAACCTAGCCCCATGGCCCCTGGCCTCCGGGCACGGTGGGGCCTGTCATGGCGGCCCAGCCACAGCTTAGGTGATCTAAGAGCCAGAAAAGAAGGGTCTGGGGGGTCAGGGCCTCCCAGACCCCAGCCCCGCCTGCGCTCCGCTAGGCAAACCCCTCGGGAGCGCCGGCTCACATGGGTCCCCGCCTCCAGCGGTGCGGGCCCGCCCTGACCCTGGGCTCAGCCCTCGCGCTCGGGTGCCCACCTGGGTAGGTGGCGGCCCGGGCCTCGAGTGCCGGCCACCGAGGGCCGAACCCCGGCCACACTGGACCTTCGCCAGCTCCCCGGCGCGTCCCGGGCGGGGTGCGAGGCCCGCCCGGCGCTCGGCGCCCTCCCCGCCCCCTCCGCGCCTCGCCCCGCCGCCCGCGGCCCCCACCCACCGGCCGCTCCTCCCCTCTCCCCACCCTCCTCTTCCGCCCCCTCCCCTCCCCCGCCGCCTCTCCGACTGCTCGGCCGCGCGTCTGAGCCGCCCGGGCCCGGAGCGCAGGCGGCGAGGCCACCGCACCTGCAGCGCGCTCGGGCTGCTAAGCAGGCGCTTCGCCTCCCGCCACCCGGCCTCCCTCTCCCCGCCGCGCCGGGTCTCCCGTGACACCCGAGACCCCCCGGCCAACGACAATGACCACTTCCCTGCAAGATGGGCAGAGCGCCGCGGATAGGGCGGCTGCCCAGGACTCGCCGCTGGCTGCCCAGGTGTGCGGCGCTGCCCAGGGGAGGGGCGACGCCCGCGACCTGGCGCCTGCCCCCTGGTTGCACACGCGGGCGCTCCTGCCCCCTCCGGACGGGACCCGCGGCTGTGCTGCAGACAGGTAGGCAGCCCTCGGAGGGCGCGGGGGAGTGTCCTGGGTTGGCAGCCGGCGAGGGGCTGAGGAGGCGGTCCTAGGGGGTGAGCCATGTGCCCAGAGCTGGGCCAAGTTTGTGAAAGTCTCTGAAGACAATTCCCTTTGAGCTGGCTCCTACCGGCTCAGCAGGACATTGCGATCTCCCAGCGCCTTATAAATAGCATCACCGTTTCATTGAGAGCTCCTGGTCGCTCTCACCTCTGCCCATCCGTGCGAACTAGGAGGCCAGGCGGACCAGCCCGTTCCTCTCTTCGTGGCCCTGCACTATAAAAACCCCCAAAACCAAACCAAAACAGAAAAAACCCTAATCCTTTTTATTTTATATATTTTAAAAAATCATAGCATAAATGAGTTCACCTCCCACATAGAGTCTTACAGCGACCCTGGAGAGGCAAAGCAAGGATTGACATTTGAGCAGTCTTGCTGTTCAGGAAAGAATAGAGGCTTTAAAAGGTTTCTCAATCTCCATAGCATTCAGCGCTAAGTGCCTTTAGAGTTCACAATTTTGCACATACTTTAGGAAAGAAAAAGACTGCAACAATACAAAAATCTGTAGTCCTTTATATTCATACATTGAAATGGTACTTTTTTTTCCTCCAGATTTTCCAAAGTGCTTCAACTTCACTGAAGTTAAAATTACTCTGCAGTGGACTAGAGTACATTTTATACTAGCAAGTTCTATTCACTTACCTCTTCAAAAACACTGCCTTGCGGTTTAGTATCTATAAGCACTTGAAAAATCAACAGACTGTGTGTGGGCAACATTGTGAATGAAATTTGAAGTGAGATGAACCACAGCTATAATTAATAAACCATAACTTCCAAAAGTGATTAGTAAAATAGCATAGGGATGAATTCACTAAATGTTTGTAGACTTTGTCAATTTAATGGATCCATAAAAATGCCTAACTTCTCAGGATGGTTTTTGTGTCAATAATCATATAGTCTGTACTTCAGCTTAGGAAAATTATAAAAAATGCTGGAAATGGAGTTTCTATACCTAGTGATTTTTTTAAAGGTCCCCCCTGAAAAAAGATTGAAATACTATGGGAAATTGGTTTATATCAATTAACAAATTTTATTTTGACCCACAGAAAGTACATCACAGACCTTTGCTGTGTACTTTATATTAGTGTTGTCACACAGTGGTACATGTTGGCCCTTAACTTCTTAATCCTGTCAGCAATTATATTTTACATTCCGCTTTATGTAAATTACCTCCTATGTTCTCTTGGTGTAGGAGAAAAAAGAAAGATCTTGATGTTCTGGAAATGCCATCTATTCCAAACCCTTTTCCTGAGCTATGCTGTTCTCCATTTACATCTGTGTTGTCAGCAGGCCTGTTTCCCAAAGCAAATTCAAGGAAAAAGCAGGTATGCATTTTAAAATTTTCTAATTTTAGGAGTTCTAAATCCACACAGTTTTTAAAGATATTCCGTACTTTATAATGTTAACAAAGGAGTGGTATGGCCTATTTTAAATAACAATTGGCCAGCAAAGTTTTTGGCATCATTTCCCTTTGAGCCCCCAGTTATCATAGCTGTAAAATGGGAAGGTTAAAACTTATGCCAGGCTTTTGGGATGGGTTAAATGGGAGAATATATATAAAGGACAGAGTCTGGAAGCTATTATTATTTACAGGGTAGGTGGGAGAGTTATATGTGATAATAGATTATCAATCTTAGTCAGAAATTGGAGGAGGGTATTGGTGAGAAGGGATTAGCTGATTTCTTTAATACCTTCTTTAATCTTCCACGTTTTTAAAACCACGTCAACCTCACTTACTAAAGGAAATGGTATAGTGATTCTGAGGCAAAAGGTAATTGGAGTTGAGAATGCAACATGGCTTCTGCAGAAATGTGTTTCAAGATTCCCCAGTGGATACCTGAAACCATTAGCTAGTATCAGACTGAACCACCTATACTGATTATGTATCTATCTTATAAACTATATTATATATACCATGTTTTATGCTCTACATGGCTAGTAAATTCCTCAGTTTGGAGGCTTCTGGCAACAGAAGGCAGATGACTCCTTAGTGATGATTAGAACATGAACTTTACTTTCATGATTTTGCATTCTTTTTCCATTTCTAGTTTGAGACTGATGGAGGCAAATTAGATTTCAGGGACCCAGCAACTATGGGGAGATCCATCATGATTATACATTTTGAAAAAAAAAGTAATGTATCCTAGAATAATCCCATCTCTTAATATATTCCCTCCCAATTTTGAATCAGCAAAACAAGGAGCAGTTTCACTAGGCAAAATGTACCTTGTTCTTGCAAGGATGGAAGCAATGATTTTAAACAGTCAGATACTTGCAATGAAGAGAGGAGTAATAAGTGGAGAGAAGCCCATAGATCATTTCCCCACATCTATTGTTCTCTTTCCTTTTTTCTGCCTTTTGCTACCTATGATGAGTTCAATAATATATGTTTTAGGAATGAAGGAAATACCCTAGGAAATAGATGGGTTCTTGATAACATAAAGCAATAATAAAGACAGAAGAGAAGCATTCCATGTACTGTTGGGTTTTGATAGAAGTCTGGTATAACAAGGCATATATATATATATATGTATATATATATATATATATATATATATATATATATGCATATATATATATATATAATTTGAGGGGGACGGTTTGAAGTTTAATTGGTGCATGTGCTTTTTGGAAAAGGACTGGAGAAAGTGGGAGTAAATATTCCCGGAGCAGAGGTATGTTCTCAATTAGAGACTTTGATGGGGGAGGCAAGTCCTTAAGTGGGCGGGACTGTGACTTTGGATAAGGAGATGAACAAGGAGGAGATTCTTGAGAGCTTTATTATCAGGATGAGTTTTAAAGTCAGAGCCCAAGCAAAAAGCAGCCTTGCTGAAATGTCTGGGCCTTTTAAGAGCTTGGCTTTTGGGTAAGGATATAAGATGGAAATGTGGGTGATGGATTTGATTGTGTATCATGATGGCGGAAAAATTGATGATTGCCCGTGGGATCCGGCATGGGAAAAGGAAAGGTCTGATGATAGCATAGTAGTTAGCTGGGGGAATGTAATAGATTATTTCCCTATTTATGGAGGGCCTGCTGTATTCCTTGCACCATCCTAGGTTCTGGGGCACTGAGCTAAGCAAAAATGCCATACCTTGATGGGGCTTTGATTTAGAGTTGGGGTATGAGTTAGGAGGTGAATAGAGGAAGGGGGAGTGGAAGAGGAGAGGTCTGGGCTTACTCTCACTTTAATTTCTAGGTTGAACACTGGGAAAATGCCTGTGTCTAAGAGATGTCAGAGGGGCAAGGTTTGTTTTGAATAGAGAGAAAATATGTTAATAGAGGGAGAAAAAAAGAAAGGATGGGTGTGGGTCAGGGTCAAGTCAGGGTGTGCCCTAAGGGTGTGTAGTCATCATGCTAGAGTAAGACATCATGTATTGGGGAATGATAGCATTTCTTCGCAGGTTTAGCAAATTGGCAAAATGGGAAAAGGGTGCTGTGTTACTCTTGACTCCGCTGGTTTCCTGCTCTGGCCTTGTGTCCTATTTCCACAGTGACCTTCTCAGAGAGCACTACGCCCACACAGACAGCAGTGCTGTTTCATGAGCTGAGAGTTCTGGCCAGCCTACTGGAGACCAGTCCCAGAGGGGTGTTCCCACCCGGGAAGGGCCCTTCACGCTGATCTCTTCCTTTGCCCAAGGGTTGGGATTTCTGTGAAGAGAAGGATGTCCCAAAGTTGGGGAAGAGGAAGGTTCCTTTTTACATTCTTTTATGTTTCCACCTACACTTTGCATTTAGAACAGATCCTTTGTTTTTATTCCTTTATATATGCTCAGTTCTTTGGACTGAGTGATGCTTTGGGAACAGCTGACTCTGTCAGTGATTTCCCAGGCGCAGTATCTTTGTGACACAGATGACCCTTTTACAAGATGGTATTTCTGGCCCGATTATCTCTGACCTTCACTTGAGATGATGTAAATGACTGGATGTGATAGGTTTCTATTGACCATTATTTATGGTTGACACATTACAGGAGCTAATGTCTCTTTTCTTTATAGTCTCTCTTTCATTTGTTTTGTTTAACCATTCCAGTCATTTTAGCAATTCTTTTCTCCCTGTAGAAAAAGTGAAGAATTGCACTTGTTATTTACGAATAATTGACCAGAAAGTTTGAAAGAATCCAGACTAGACATGTTAAATTTCATGTGGCCTTTCAAAGCCACAGTCAAAAATCATTTTATAGGCCATACATTTTTTTTTTTTTAACAATTTGAGACACCTACATAATGCATGAGTGGTAAAGTGCACTGAAGCCACAAATAGGATATACTTTATCTCTGAAAATAAAATGTCTAAAAGTATATAATATTTACTATAGGCTTCCAGTGTTTTTATTTTAAAATAAGAGCTGAGTGATATAGAATATAGATTCTTTATTCTCTCTCCTTGTTATAATAATGGCCAGATATATTTCCTAGACATATTTCCCTATGCTTACCAATAAAGTAGATTTATAGCAGATTCCTTTATATGCATGGTCCAGAAAAATTACTTGCAACTTAGACTTTATATTGAACGTGACATATGAATTTAGATCTCTCTCTCTTTTTTTCTATTTCTGATTGAAATTTACCAGGAAATCATCCCTTAGCACCTACTATTTGAAGAAAGGGAAAGAATAAAAGATCCTTAGCCCTTGCAAAAGAATCAGTTCTTGTCTTGTGTTTGTCTACCCTCAGGTAATTTTTGTGCTTGGACTCAGCTTGTGCTGAGGTCTGGTTAATTGCTTCCCAGTACTTGGTAGTGAAACTTATTCAAAATCAAGTATCTGAAGATTTTAAAGATAAAAAGATACCCTTGAAAAACTGTGTTGTGGAATATTTGAGCTGGAAGAGAACTTTGAATTCATCTACTGAATGCTGCTTTACAGATGAGTAAACTGAGGCTAAAAAATGCTATGTGGCTGATGATGGCACAGGGAGGACCTGGAATCTGCATTTCTTGAGGCTTTAAAGAGTCTTTTTAAGGAAGTTCCAATTACAACAAAAGTTGAAAACCAAGAGCAGCACAAGGAATAAACATGCCAGTATTGTTAGTTACAACTGCTCATAATAGTAGAACATGGGTGATGGTACCATTAGTTAATACTCATTTAAGGACCTAGATTCTTTTTTATTTTTCTTCTTCTTCTTCAACTGTAGCTATCTCTTTGTATTTTTTATCTTCTAGCTTTCTTCTCCATCCTCTCCCTAAAACTGATATGAAAAATTTATCAAATAATTGGCTTATCACCAAGTAGGATTTACTAGTATTTCTAATAACCAGCTTTTGTGTGCAGTTTATAGTCCACAGTTAGAAGAACGCCAAGAAGAGGTCTCTTATCCACATTTTGTAATTTTTTTGTAAAGGGCAAAAGCCAGAAATGATTTGGCCGTACTCTTACAATTTAAATAAAGGGAGATCAAAAAGAGTATCACGTCTGAATGTGCTTTGCCCCTTACCACACTGTTTCTGATGTATTGTGCATTGAATTAAGCCTTTTTGTACATCTCAGAAAAACAAAAATATCTTTCAAATAATTAAGAAATTACTTTTCCATGTGCTCTGCCTTTGATTTCTTTTTTCTCTCACGTATCAGGAACTATCAAAAGACAAGTTCATCTCTTCCCAAATTAACGGGCCTCTGATGTCATTCCTTTGTGATGCTAGTAATTAACCCAGTTCGCATAGTCCTGTAGGAATCTTACATGGCTGCTACATTAACCGATCTCTCCTACACTCATTTCTCCAATATTCACAGAAGTATAAAGCAATAAATTATAGTCTCGTATTTCCATTTTCCAGGTTCAGTAATTAGCAAGATTTTGTTTCATTTACTTCATGTATTCTTTTCTGAAATTTTTATTGTCTTTGTTGAAATATTTTAAAATAAATCCTGAACATCCTCTCATTGTATCCCCACCTAGTTTTGTATGCGTCTCTGAAAAATATATTTTCTTCTATGACCAAAATGCCATTATTGTCTAACAAAAATAACAATAATTCCTTGGTATCATAACCACATTGTTTCAGTTGGAGTGATATACGAAATCCTCAAATTATGAACTGGTTATATTTCAGAAGTCCTTAAATTAGCTCTTTAGAAATTTAAATTCATTTTCAGATGGAAACAGCATCATAAGTTGCATTTAGGCTTCCCCAGGCCATTTTACAAAATCCCATTTAATGTGGAATGAAATGCAAATATCTTATATATGCAGAAAAAAATAAATAGAAACAATACTTGCTCCTATTAGGGTTTCAAACAAATACGTCTTTCCAGCCACAATTTGCTACTTCTGAATGTTGGCACTTGATGAATATCATTTTTCTTGGGAAGAATTTGAAAGTACACAGATCTTTGTAGCAATATTGAAGCAGGCTTTAGAGGAGTACTTTTTAAAGGGTAAGCACTGGACCACCTTTCTAAGAATCAGCAGGGCTGCTTGTTAAAAATGTTGATACTCAGGCCTCTTTCAAAACCCCCTCAACAACAGTGTCCTGATGAAGGGCATAGGAATTAGACTTATTATTATTTTTTTTTCTCTTTGACTTCTGTGGAAAATCAGGGGTATTCATATTCCCAGTTGCTTTTAGACTCTGGGGCAATCTGACCTTTCAAAATGGTGGACAATATCATTTAGTTGAGAAAAGGTAGAAATACTACAAATGGACTTTAGTTAGTATTTTATCCAGGTATTGATTGTTTGGAGGAAACAGAGCCTCACATGAGCTAGCCTGAAAGGTTATATTATAGTATCCGAAGGCCAAGAGTTCACTGATCTCATGAGAGGTTGGAATCGGGGAGTAGAAAGTCAGCCAAGACCAAGGGAGCCACTTTCTCCATTCTTCACCAGCACAGCACATAATCTCTGCTTCTCCTTCTTTTTTTTTTTTTTTTTTTTTTAAAGATTTATTTATTCATTTGACGGACAGAGATCACAAGTAGGCAGAGAGGCAGGCAGAGAGAGAGAGAGGAGGAAGCAGGCTTCCCTCTGAGCAGAGAGCCCGATGCGGGGCTCAATCCCAGGACCCTGGGATCATGACCTGAGCCAAAGGCAGAGGCTTTAACCCACTGAGCCACCCAGGCGCCCCTCTGCTTCTCCTTCTATGTCCATTTCATTCTCAAATTTGTCTTCAGTCTTGCTTGTCTTGATTGCCTCTCCGTGTACCTGGTGTCTGACGGCCACCCCATTGGAATAAATCATTCCTCCTACTCGTGGTTCAGCACTTGGTAAGTGACTGGAGTCTGCATCTGGAGAGAGCTTGTAGCTTGGCGTGTCCAGCTCTTATTCGGTCAGCTGTAGCCGAAGGGGCACAGGGCCTGGACCGCTGCTCAGTCAAGTTTGTGAGAACAAATTCTGTGAGCAGGAAGTCCAGCTTCAATGGGTATGGCATATGAGGGTAGGAAGAAACAATGGATGATTAGTGCCCCAGGAGAGAAAGATCTCAAACAAACAACAGTGGACACAAAATCAAAGCCTTATTGCATACCTGTGATATATGGTGATCTACCAGTTAGTTTGGCTGAGTGGCCTAGACAGTTCACAGTGTCTGCTTCCTTTGCTTCGATTCACTTAATTCAAATGAAGCATATTTACTTGACAGTGGTTTCAGTGAATGCCACCCTTCAAAGATGGGTATCTTTTTTGGCCATTGTCTTGAGTTTGCAACTTAGTGATGTCCCTTAGCCTCTGATGACAGGAGCTACTAACTCAGGATTCTCTCTACTTCATGCTAGTTACTTTCATTTGTAACAGAAGACAGCTGTCTCTTCCTATTTTAAAACTTAAATGTCCCAGCAGATCTGCTTGTCAAGGTTTTATTTCCAGTTTGAAGGTTGCCTCTAATTCTTGGTTAATTTGCAGGGTACATTTGCAATCCAACCTTTATCTGCAATATGGGTTTTATTTTTCACTTGTCTTGAAAGCTCAGCTTTTGACTTGTTTTTCCCTAGGGGCATATATTATGTTCTTTCAACAGAAGGAAAATTGAAGCCGTTCATGGTTCAATATAAATGTGGATCTTAATTAATATAAAAAAGCTTTCTGTAGTCTTATAGATGTTGCTTTTGAACATGTCAACTTATATAGGATAGTAAGAAATTCCATTCTGTAAGAATACACTGATATGTATTTAAGCGGGGGTAGGCAGCCTGGGACATTGTCCTTTTGGCACTCTAGATAAGGGATAAGCTCAATGAAGAACCTAGGAAAAGGCCACAAGTCTTTGCCAAGGCAAGGGAGCTGAAGAGAGCCTTTCAGAATCAATTTAGGAGAGAAATGGGAAACCCAATATGGGGAGAGCATCCTTTATTTCTTGTCCTTCCCTTTGGTTCCGCTCATTTAGCCTTTTTCAAAGCCACAGAGAAAATAAACACAAATGAGAGCATTAATATTCTTTTTTTTTTTTTAAGGTTTTATTTTTAAGTAATCTCTACATCTAACGTTTGGCTCGAACTCACAACCTCAAGATCAAGAGTCTCATGTTGTACTAACTGAGCCAGACAGGTTCTCCAGGAGGATTAATATTCTTAACTACTTCACCAATTCCAAAAGATCATTTATAAGTAGACTCTTTATTCACAGACCTTGTCCATAGATGTAATGTCACATGTGGTGGTTAGGTTGTTAGGGAGTCGGTAAAAGTTTTCTAATCTGTAATATTTCCAAAGAATGGTACATTTACAACATCCTGGACACCATGTTTAATATTGTTTCTATGGAGAGATAAGAGTCAGTATGATGGGATTAAAAATATTGGACTGGGAATCTGCAAGCCTAGTTTTTAATAATATCCTGCTGCTGCTGAGTGGTGTGATAGCCTTTCACCCACACTTTCTATGCCCTGAGAGTGCTATCATTTCATTCTGTTCTTAGAGTGAGCGATTCTGGTGGCTTTTGAAGTACTAATGAGTCCATGTAGCAGCTACAGGACTTTAGGAGACTTGTTTGGTCCCACTGGCCCCAGAAGTTTCCTCCTTACCCTTTTTTCTGATCCTCCCACATGGTCACCACAGCTCCTGTGATAAAGGCACATTTGGGTGTCATGGGACAAGGAACACAGGAGCCACCTTTATGGAGATGATAGGGGCAGTAGGGGCTAGTTAAACTAGAAATTGCGCATCACAGTCAAGGTCCAAATAGTAGAGTCGGAAAAGGTGTCATATGGAGAGGGGCCAGGTTAGGTAGTAAAATTCTGTTTAAGCTTAGAAATACGGATGTGACATTTGGTGTGAGATATTTGAGGCTGGTGTAGATCCAATGCACTTGGGTCTGCTTGGCTTAAGGTGTGAGGTGGTTATAACCTTTAAAGTCCTTCTCCAAATTCCTCTTGCTCCACCCTCGAATAATCCATTTGGTTGCTGAAGCCAAAAAACAAGAAGACCTCTTTCTGGTCTTTTGTCAAGTACTGCCACACCTTTCCTGGCAATATTCTTGAATCCATAAATGTCTTTCCATCTTCCCTGCTACCATCCCAGCTTCAGCCACTGCCTACTCCCATACAAGAGGCATGAAAGGCTTTCTTTTGTGTTAGCCTATTTTGGTCCATTCTCCATATATTTGTTAGAAGAGAACTCTTGGAAAGTTAGATCATATCATGTCACTGCCTGGTTGAAAACTTTTTGATAGATTAGCATGAAGTTCAACTTTGTACTTTGGCTTACAGGATTCTGCATGATTTGGCTTTCTGCCTACCTTAGAAACTTCTGTATTCTACTTTTTGTTGATTATATTCCAGCTACAGTGGTGGGACAGTCCTACCCGTTTGCGAACTTGGCATCTTTTATTCTACCTCAGAGCCTTTGCCTTGACTTTTTTCTCTGCTTGGAACCTCTTTTCCTTGCTCTTTATGTAACTGACTCCTCTATATTCTTTAGGTAGGTCTCAGTGTAAGATGACTTATCTAGGAGGCTTTTTGATTAGACTACCTAAAGTATATCACACTCCTCCACACCTGTTTGTCTTGTTTCCCCTCAATCCAACTTTTCCATGCATTTCCTTGGCTGTACTTCACATAATATGAATTGTTGGCATTTATCTACTTGGTCTAATCATTTATTGTTTTTCCCCCCCAAATAGAGTGTCTTGTGTTCCTTATTCTTAGGTTCTTTCATGAAAAGAATGAATGAGTAAGTAGATTATTGATAATAAATAGTACAAAGAAATTTTAACAAATTGCATTTTGACATTCTAATCATTATCAATCATCTTGATCAAATTAAAAGATATTTTAAAATCTATTAACAGTTTTTTTTTTTTAAAGATTTTATTTATTTATTAGAGAGATAGAGAACCCAAATAAGCAGAGCAACAGGCAGAGGGAGAGGGAGAAGCAGGCTCTTCGCTGAGCAAGGAGCCCGATGCAGGGCTTGATTCCAGGACCCTGGGCAAACGCTTAACCAACTGAGCCACCCAGGCACCCCAACAGTTTTTATTAACAAAAATAAAATTACACGCTAGGATCCTAGACCAATAGGATTTTTAACAGTATATATCTTTTGCTTTTATTACACACATAGGACATTTTGGTCATGGATAAGAAAATTAATGGATATATTTTTGATTCTGTACATTATTCTTATTTAATGAGATTATAAGTAAAAAGTATTTAGTGGACTGCTGTAGTTCCTTCCAGCTTACTATGTGTATTTAAAAAATCCCATGTTAGAAAAAATTAAGTGGAAATATCAACTGGGCTCATAATAACAAGTCTTTCAGAGCAAGGGGTAGTAGGTGTTAGCAAATGTTTTAATTATTAGCTATTAATATCATTGGGGAATAACTTGGGCCGGTGCTCATGGTATAGAAATGCAGAGACATAGACCTCTTGAATATATAAAACTTTCCAAGGGATGTGCAGACTCACAGGTTTAAGAGAATCGGTTTTCAGATCCTCATGTTCCACATGTACTTTTTCCTAAGACTTACCTTTCTGAGAACCCACCTGTGTTGGTAATAACGTTCTCACCTGGTGCATTCCCCTGGGGCGTGTAAACCTCCAGGGTGTCACACACAAGAGAGCTTGCTTTAATGATTAATCAAAGCACCACAGATCGGAAGGGGTTTCTGTTAAGGAGAGACACGATGAGGAAGAAGAATTTTGCTTAGTATTGAAATATTCTGAATTCAGATATATGATTGTGTGATGGGATTGATAAAAATGTTCACTTTCTGTTTTTTTCAGTTTTTAATTATTGACTTTAATTTCTCTCTCTCTTGACTCTTGGCAGAGAATACCTAACCTTTGAGGGAAAGTTTCCTAAGAACAAAGTAAATAGCTCATTAGTGTGAAATACTGAAAAGGTATTTTGTCATGTATTTAAGTGTTTCTGCTATTTTTCAATACTTGGGATGAACCAATAGCTGAAAGAAAATGTGCCTGTGAACACCTGGTGTGCTGTAGGTTCATGCTGCAGGTGAGGCTCCCTGGGAAACAGAATTGGAGCGCAAGTTTGCCTGCAGGGAGTGTCCTGGAGAGAGCTCTTGAAAACTGACCCTTGGGGGCATCTGTGTGGCTCGGGGTCGGTTGAGCAGCTGCCTTTGGCTCAGGTGGTGATCCAGGAGTCCTGGGAGTGAGTCCCCTTGCCCCCATCAGGCTCACTGTTCAGCAGACAGCCTGCTACTCTTTCCCCCTCTGCCTCTGTCCCTGCTTTCTGCTTGTGCGTGCTCTCTCTCTCTCAAATAAATAAATAAAATCTAAAAGAAAGAAAGAAAGAAAGAAAAAGAAAGAAAGAAAGAAAGAAAGAAAGAAAGAAAGAAAGAAAGAAAGAAAGAAAGGAGAAAAGAAAACTGCTCATGGGAATGGACTGAGGGAGAAGCTGGGCTCCAAGGCAGCCACAGCAGAGGTCTCAGTCAATCCCATAGGTGCTCTGGAGCTGGGTGGGCCTTACAGAATTCTTCAAAATTGGAACAGAGGGGCTGCACTTCCCAGGAAAGGCACGACTATGCAGCTGTCTTCAGCTGAGCGTAATGGCAGGAAGGGAGGACTTAGCTTGGTGGCTGCTGTTAGTGGGTGGGAGGATGAGGGCTTTAGCCTCAAAGTGGCAGGTCTGGGCAGGGTCCATAGCATGATTAGATAAACTCAAGGATATCTTGTACATGATTTCCTTGTAGTTATTTGTGTGTGTTTAAAACCTATTTTGTAAAATCACACCAAATCATATGAAGTATGTATTCTAATAGACCAATCAATTTTATCATAAAATACTTCAGTATTTTCTACATTCTGTTAATAACAAATAAACTATTAGATTTTTTTAGTATATATAGATCATAAGCTTTCATTAAAAACATAAGAAATTTTTATCTTAATGAATACTGTAATTAATGGAGCTACTTTTAATTTTATACTTGGTTTTTATTTAATTATATCCAAAGGCTGAAAATCAAGGCAGGAATTACCCTTACACAATTACCAAAGGAATTCCATGTCCTTCCTACCACTTCATCATCCTCCTTCTCAGAGCTCTTAGTTCCTTTTTTTTTTTTTTTTCTAAGATTTTATTTATTTATTTGACAGATGGAAGTCTCAAGTAGGCAGAGAGGCAGACGGGGAGGTGGGTGGGGGGGGACAGGCTCCCCGCCGAGCAGAGTCCAATGTGGGGCTCAATCCCAGGACCCTGGGATCATGACCTGAGCTTAAGGCAGAGGCTTAACCCATGAGCCACCCAGGTGCCCCTCAGAGCTCTTAGTTCTATATTATTTTAATTTTGACTGTTTTCAGCTATTTCTCTTATAAGATATAATCTGTAACTAATTTTCAGTGTTTTTTAATACGTTTTTTCTCAGAATGCGTACCTTTAATTGAATTGAAAAGTGAAGTTGGACCTTATCTTATAGAATATAAGTCTAATTTGGCTGACTGATTTGAGAGTGAGGACTAACTTTTCTAATTATATGGTTGACATTTTCCTTAGATTGAATAAACTAAATTTATAGCTCTAAACTTTTGATGAAAATGTATTTAAAGTGCATTATAAGACAATGGCATTTTATTTAAAAAATTGGGAAGAAGTCATGCAAAAGCCTTACTTTTATGTTGGTATGGCCAAGATGTGATAAAATTAACACTTTACCCCCCCCCCCAGTTTTTCTGAGTGTATTAGTTTGAACAAACTGATTTAAGTGAGAGAATAACATGTTGTTAATGGCAAAGCCTCATTGATAAACTATCCAGAAACTGAGGAAGGGAATCACTCTTGATTGGTAACAAATCTTTTTCAACTCAGATGGTTTGTCTTATATACTACTCAATCTCCAGCAGATCGAGCAATGCCTGGCACTTAATAGACCCTCAGTAAATTTTGCTGAATCAAAAAATAAATTAATGGCGATGCCTGGGTGGCTCAGTTGGTTGAACGTCTGTCTTCGGCTAAGGTCATGATCCCAAGGTCCTGGGATTGGGTTCCTTGCTCAGTGGGGAGCCTGCTTCTCCCTCTACCTGCTGCTCCTCCTGCTTGTTCTCTCTCTCTCTCTGACAAATAAATAAATAAAATATTTTGAAAAATAAATAACTTCATTAGTGAATGGATTAATGAGCAGGGGAGGAGCAGAGGAAGTAGTTATTATTAAGTGAGAGAATGAGGGAATATTTGGGAATGTACTGATAATTTAATATAAAAGATAAAGAGTTTGCATGAAAACTTAGAAAAGTGAACTTTGGTTTCGTTACTGGGAGGGATCTGATATTGTTAGACTTTAAAAATATCCGAGTCAGGATAAACGTTTGAGTATTGATTTACCACTATTAGCACATTCTAAATTTGGATTACCCTTACTCAGAATAAGTTCTGTTCTTTGTCTCTTCGGTCCCCTTGTGGGCGTTTTCAGTCTTACCAGCCTGTGTGTGTCAGTTAAAAACCACATATACTTTATGGGGCTGAGTCCAATAAAAGCTTTTCAATCAGCCCACATTCATAGTGGAAGATCACTTTCATTTTTGGGAAGGGTGACATATACGTGTGAAGCCCAGGATTCGGATGAAAGGAGTACTTTGGTATTATTTAACTGTGTATTGGCAAGACTTGAGCCAGTATCTGGCTTCTCTTTAGAGACATTTTGCATTATATTACAGTACTCTTACTGTGCTGTGCCAGGGAAATTAAGATCAGCTGGAACACTCTGTAGGTCATTGGCTTGGAATCTCAGGGCACTGAGAACTTGATGTTTTGTTTTAATGACCTCATTTAGGCTGAACCTGCCTTTGTCCCAAAGGCATAAGAGCCTCTTTACAAAACCATGTCTGCACCTTGGGAAATATATGGGAAAGTTTTAGAGAAAAGTGACTAAATATTTGGAGGCATTGGGTCAACCTCCACTTAGAGTACTTATTAAATGATAGCTTGTTAGTTAAGAAAGATGAAGAGGGTGTATAATTCAGGTCCCTTGAACATCGTTGTAGTCATCAGATTCCATGATGTCTGAAATGTACTTTGAAGGTTGAAGGAGATACTTTTAAGAAGAATGAAAGGAAAATGTAGGTCATGTAGGTCATGTAGCAGTTCATGGGACTTGGGTTCTGGCAGATGCTTTCTACAGATTGCCAGAGGATGTCACTTTTGTGGAATGAAGGACCTCCTCCATATTTCTCAAAGCGGGAGTAAATGATGCATGTATGCATACGGGGTGTGTGAGGATGGTGGGAGGGCCATATGGAAGTCGCACAGTAAACATGGAACACCTTTCTGGAACAATCATTTTAATTGAAAATAGGGGGACATATTTTTATATTAAAACAAACACTCCTGTTTTTATGAGCAGAATGCACAATCTACATGGATTTTTAAGAACAAATTTAATACCTTAACATCATTGCCAATCCGGAGATGGCAGTAGCCATGTAAGTTACTTTCGTTTGCATTTTCATTTGTTCTGGTGGAAAAATTCAAAAAACACTAGTGTTGTTTTCAATGTTATGGGACGTGGCTTTTTGTAATCCTTGGAGGATTGGTTATCAATCCTCTTCTCCTTCCCCACTTTTCTCTAACCAAAATTCTTTCTCTCCAAAGCTTCTCTGATTTTGTTGATACCTATATCATTTAATATTGAGGTTATTGTGTTATTAACCATTTGAGGAGTTTTTTCCACTCTGCTTTCCTGCAGCTTAGCAGGAAGTGACTCTCACCAAAGTCTCTGAAGACCATCTTATTCAGAAGACCTTCTGTGATTATTTTGATACCTAAGCAGTTTGGGTCATTCTTAACTATTCTTCCCTTCTTAAAACACTTTCTTAACTTCTGTCTCTTACAGGTATCTGTTGTCGGATCTCAGTGTTCGTTTCCTTAGGGTTTTATCCTAGAACTTTTTGTTTTCATATTAGTCTCCTTTTATAGCTTGGGTGATCTCATCTACTCCCATGGCCTCAGCAGCAATATACATAGAAGTCTTGACCAGTTATCCTGGGTTGCCTGCTAGATATCTTCATTTACACTATTCACTGACACCTCAAACTCTACATATTCCAAACTGAATTAATAATTTTCCTTTTCAGCTTATTCCTTCTATGTCTCCTGTTATTGGGAGTGATATACTCTACCCATACTAGAAATCAGAAGTCTTAGTTCTTCTTAGTCTCCTTCCTATTCCCCTCTCTCTTCATCTGATTGGTTACACAGTCCTCTTGGAAAAACAGCTCTTGACTTCTTCCATTCTGCATTAGGTGTCCTGCTTTGAGATAATCTACCAGGTCAGTTCTGTTGTGTTATCAGTCTGTTTATTTATCAGTATTCTGCTCTCCAGGAAGCTCTCTAGAGGTAGCAACGAGCCAAGTCTGCCTTGGACATCAATGCATTTCCAGACATTAGCGTTGTGCCTGGCACATTGTAGGTTGTCTGTAAATACACATCCTAGGTCATTTGTAAATACTTGCTGAATGAACAGATGGTTCAGATAGTGGCACTTTTACCCAAAGTAGGATTCATTTCTAAAATATCTGATAGATGGCCATCCAGATAGTCTCCTTGAGCATTTTCAATGATAATGAGTTTATTTTGCTTGTGATCAATAAAATCCCTATATAGATGCCTTCTTATGAACTGCATGAAAACCAAGATTATGTATAATTTGATAGAATAAAATTTAATTGCTTTTTTTTTTTGTGGAATTTTACCTTTCCTTATTTAAATCTTAACTCTGATCCACTATCCCAGCATGTCAGGATATTATTGAATTGTATTCCTTTATTATAGTAATTGTACCTCTCAACTTTGTTTCATATGCACATAGGAATAGATGACATTAATGTCTTCATTCAAAAAAGGAAGACAAAACTTGCCCTGTTAGCCTGCCCTCACGGATGAATCTAGTGGATTAGTCAACACTAAGTTTTCTCAACATGTTGCTAATCCATTCAACCAATATTTATTGAGTATCTTCTTTGTACTAGATGTTGTGTTCACATTTGTCCCTTGAACAATGTGGGTTTGAACTATGTGGGTCCACTTATTCAAGGATTTCTTTTGATAATACAGTAAGCGTATTTTCTCTGACTTAATGATTTTCTTAATAATATTTTCTTTTCTCTAGCTTACTTTATCGTGATAATACAGTATATAATACATGTAACATCTAAAATAAGTGTTCATTGACTATTAATATTACTATCAATGTTCATTGATTATTAATGTTAATGTTAATCCTCTGGTTAACAGTAGGCTACTAGTAATTAAGTTTTTGAGGAGTCAAAAGTCATATATGGATTTTAAACTGTTTGGGGTGTTGGTATCCCTAACACTGCATTATTCAAGGGTCAACTGTGTAATTACATTATCATACTGGTCTTGCTCCATCTTGCCTATCAGCAGCATTATGAGGCATTTCTAGTTATTCTTTAGATATCAAGATATCTTCAGTTCTAGATACTCCGCTGACCTGTTGATGTAGAGGCTTACGTAAATAGTAGTACCTTAGCGACTATTACTATTATCAGTAATGGTTATTCAGTTCTTACAATGCACCAGGTACTGTGCTAAGAAGATAGTAAATTTTATAAGATCCCCTTTTCCCAATACATCAAAGACCTAGACATTACCGTCACATCCATCTTAAAGTGGAGGACATTTAGGTTTAAGAAATATTGTATTTTGGGAGGTGCCTAGGAGGCTCAGTGGGTTGGGTCTCTGCCTTGGGCTCAGGTCATGGTCTCGGGGTCCTGGGATCGAGCCCTGCGTCGGACTCTCTGCTCAGCATGGGACCTGCTTCCCTGTCTCTCTCTGTCTGCTTCTCTGCCTACTTGTGATCTCCCTCTCTCTGTCAAATAAATAAATAAAATCTTTAAAAAAAAAAAAGAAATATTGTATTTTTTTAATCAAAATTACATAGTTGGGAAGTGACAGAGGCAGGATCTAAACAGAGACTATAAAAAGATTTATAGACTCTTATTTACCCGTTCTTCCTTCCTTCCTCCCTTCTTTCCTTTTTTCTTTTTTCTTTTTTTGACTTTCAAAAACAGTTTGAATACAAAAAAAGAAAGTTTTTAATAGATTAGGCCCATACTATGAGTAGTATTAAAGGGTATAGTTCTAGAGGTAGACATTACTGAGACATCACTCTTTTTTTTTTTTTTTTTTAAGATTTTATTTATTTATTTGTCAGAGAGAGAGAGAGTGAGCGTAAGCGGTGGGGGCTGAAGACAGAGGGACAAGCAGACTCCCTGCTGAACAGGGAGCCCGACGTGGGACATGATGTCCTGAGCCAAAGGCAGGTGCTTAGGCACCCATGCTTCCTGCTGAGATATTATTCTTATGTGGCATAACCAATGTGCCTGATGGAACAGAACCAATTTTAGATTATTCCAAAGGTTCATTTCAGTCAACACCAGCTTGGAGTTGATTAGCTTATTTTTAGATTTTATATAAAATTATAGTAATCACAAACAATGTAAATATAAAAATGGTTTTTTCCTTCTTAGAGAAAAGCGCTTCATCAAAACTAGGCGGACTGTATTGTGGATTGTGGAGGTCTGCACTGGTAGAGCAGTCTGATTTCTTTTCTCTTACACTGGTTTCTAAGGGCACATATATCCTTCCTTTGTATGAGTAAGGATATAATCTGCAGGGTGCTTTCAAACATGTTATAATCTTTATCCTTTTAATGTACGGCTGTTGTCAGTATATGCGTTAGTTTTATTCAGTTTTATAGATGGAAAGAGATAGGGTCAAAGATAAGAGTTAAATCATACTGTATTGCATGACAGAGCTGGGGCTTGAATCCAGATTTTCAGATTTCAGTTCTAGCTCTTGAGTACCTAACACAAAATTGATGGGTAGCATTCTGTTTTAAAACTGCATATAAAATACCTCCTTTGTGTTTTCAATGATGAGAGATTCTGTGCAGTGAAACATGGTCTGTGAGAATAGTAAAGAGTTGTCTTTTCAACTGTATGAGAAACCCAACTTTAATATATTCTGGTCTTCTTTTACCTCTAGTGTTTTTCTTGTGGTATTGGTATATTGCTTTCAGGAAATATCAGAAGTCCCTTTTATTATTGTTTCAGGAAATGTTAGAAATCCTTATTATTATTTTTTAATTTGTAGGATTTTGAATGATTTTTTTTGAAACTACCAGGGAAACTGGATCATTCTCAAATCGAGATGTATTCTGACCGAAAGAGTTCAGCTGTACTCTGGGGTGTTAAATTAATTTTCATTTACAGACACTTGCCTGGGATTTAATTGAGATTTAAGTTAGTAAAAACCCTGCCTGTGGCCTAGAGAACAATTGGACAAAGTAGATGAAGTAGAGAGGAAAGTATTTTCTCAAATCTTCTTCCCCCCTTGGACAGAACCCAGGTCACCTGCAGAGACAGGGAAGCAGACCTGTACTGCCACTACACACTCACCCTTACCAAGTCGGGCACACATCATCAGAGTCAATGGAAGTCTATAAATATCAGTGCAGAGATTAATGGTTTATAAAGTATAGGATTTAAAAAATGACTCAAGTGTTTAGAGATTGAATTAAATTCCATTTAATAAAAAGAAGTTAGTAATCCTTCACATAGCAATATGATTACCCTTTAACCTTAGGAAAAAAAAATTTTTTATATATATAAAATGCTTTAGGGTGGCAATTCTCAGACTTCAGTGGGCATGACACATACCTAGAAATCTTTGATGTAAGTGCAGGTTCCTGAGCCTCATCCCTGGGAAGTCTGTTTCTGTAGGTCTGGATTGGGTCTGGATTTAGCTTTTGCTTGAATTTTAATTTGAGTGAATCTTAAAAATAGAGTATTTCTAATTCAAAAAGATATAAGCCCTTTATGTTTATTGTAACATTATTTATGATAGCTGAGATATAGAAGTAACCTGAATGTCGATCAATAGATGAATAGAAAAAGAAAATGTGAGATATATATATATATATATATATATATATATATATAAATAAATTACATGGCTATAAAAGAGGATGAAATCTTACTATTAGTAACACATGGATAGAGCTAGAGGGTATTATGCTGAGTGAAATAAGTCAGACTGCGAAAAACAATTACCATGAGATTTTACTCATATGTAGGATCTAAAAAACAAAACAAATGAATAAACAAACAAAAAGCAGAATCAGAACTATTAACACAGAACAAATGGTTGCCAGAGGAAAAGAGGGTGCCATGCACAGCATTTATGTATAAAGATGTCAAGTCACTATGTTATCACCTGAGACGAATGCAACATTGTATGTCAACTATACTAAAAAAAATTTTTTTTTTTAAAAAAGGTTTATTTGTTATTTAATAAAGAACATCCATGGCTGGGGCGCCTGGGTGGCGAGTGGGTTAAGCCTCTGCCTTCGGCTCAGGTCATGATCTCGGTCCTGGGATCGAGCCCCGCATCGGGCTCTCTGCTCAGCAGTGAGCCTGCTTCCCCCTCTCTCTGCCTGCCTCTCTGCCTACTTGTGATCTCTCTCTCTGTCAGGAAGATAAGTAAAATCTTAAAAAAAAACCAAAAAAACAAAAAAACAAAAACGTCCATGGCAATGGGAATTGTCAGGGCTATGAGTGCAAAAGTGGTTGTTGAAGTAGACCACACTCGGGGGCGCTCTTGAAATATGTTTGAAATATGTCTGTGGTTAGTTCCAAATACAGACAGCAGAGGGGGCATGCTTTAGATGACCCAAAGAACCCGTGACCTGATTGTTTTAGTATACAGTATTCTAGATTGCATTGTTAATTTATTTTCATTTAGACTATTAGAGAAGTATCATTTGTTGAAACAAGCGATCTATTTTAGAAGGGACTGTATGATTTGAAGTTTTTATAAGTTAATTATTTGTAGAAAAATATTTTAATTATGTATTTAAATAATTCTGGTTTCTTTTCACACTTTCATATTATGATATGAACAGTGGCTCTAGATAGTTTCTCTTATAGGTTGAGTTTTTATTTTTAGTTGTAAGAATTAAGGGTCTGATATGCTAAAGATTTAGTTGATGGTAAAACTAGAATTGACAGATGTCTCCTGCAGATTGTTTTTTGAATAAAGTTCTGTAATATTTTGCCTGAGAATTGAAGATATATGTCATTCAGTCCATATTATATCATTAAAAATTGGAAATGAGTCCCATATCCTAGAACTTTTTTTTTCTTATTTTTCTTTCCAGACTTTGTGCACATATACATGCTTTTGTTTATAATTTGGTGTTCTTTTTTATATGGCATTTTTCCATACTTGCCTTTACCAATTAATGCTCTATGAGTAACAATAGAATAATCAACTTGAATTAGGTTAAGCAGAAATGGAATGCCTCCTCTGCCTTTACTTGTGTCAAATTGTGACCTGTTTTTTGAAGGCAGAGACTGTTCTTTTTTATCTCTGCAGTTTCTACTGTGAAACATTGGACAAAATAAGGAGTGTCACCACTGGTATCAATTCCTAGATAGAGGCTATGATGGATTAAAGATGGGTGTAGTTTCCTTGCTATGCCTCACATTCCTCTCTTGTCCTTCAGAATCTTGGAGGGATAAAATCTTTGACTTATAATATAATGGAGGTGACACTGTGACAGATCCTGGTCTAAGACTTTAACGGACTGGAAGCTTCCATTTCCTGTTTCCTGGAATGCTGTCTTGGGAAACCCGAGCTTTCTTATGTGAGCCTTGTATGACTTTTTGAGACCTCCAGAGAGGCCACGTGGAGTCTCTGACCAGTAACTTCAGTTAAGCCCATCTATTTAGCCATCCCTGCCAAGATGCTGGACATAAGAGTGAGGCAATCTTGGATCCTCCAGACTCGTCCGTCCACCAGCTGAATACCTTGATACCATGTAGAACTGAAGAATTACTTAGCTAATCAGCCCTCCCGATCCACAAGAGCATGAGAGACAATAAAAGCATTGCTGTTTTAAATCACTGTGTTTTGGGGCAACTTGTGATGCAGCAATAGGGTAACCAGAACAAAGGCAGAGCTCCTGAGAGAATAGTTGGTGGCAACTGGAAGGAGCTGTGGAGAATATCTTATTTACCATTCCCCATTGTAGGGAAAGACTGCATTCTAAAGAGAGGAAGTGACGTTTTCACTTCAGGGTCATCCAGACAGACAGTTATGGTTACAGCCAGTATTCTAATCTTTGTTGCTCTTGCCTCTGGAGGACTCCATAAGACCATTAATTTCGTACTTCAGAACTGATAAGTAAAGACCTATAGCTACAGCCTTGAGGTCATCTAAAGAACTACTACCATGACAGAAAGAATTTTTGCAAACTCAAAAAGAACCTGACCCCAAAACAGTATTTGTTCCAGAAATACTCAGCCCAACTATTTTTTATTACTTAGCTGCTATAATAAAAAGATACATTCCAGTATAAGTGTATGTTTTACTTAATATTCAAATACATTAAATAACAGAAAAATAAACATGCACACAAATGATGGATGCTCACTTCCTATACATGCAATTTCAACATTCATGCAATTTGTAATTCAAAAATGCATTGGTAACTTCAGAAACTTCTAATGCATTTTTCCATAGGATCAATGATTTTAAAAATTTATTTTAATATATAATGTGCCTAATGTTTAAATAATCACCTTATTTATCAGTTTTCTATGGGAAAATGCTTTCCAAATACCAGCTTGGTATCTATGAACCCATCAGTCCAACCACCCCCTTTATATGTCTTTGGCAGAAGAGCTGGGTTCTACTCTTTCTATGAGCAGTTGGAGTGAGCAATTACCTTGCTCTTAGCACCTACTGGTGGCACATATCTCCTTATGACTATGGATGAAGGAGAGAAGGTTCTGGGGCTTCCATGCAGTTGGAGATTGTGCTCTGCTTTGTGATGAGAAGAAGGAGAGTATGGTTCAGGACTTATTGTTGGTTAAATTTCTTAGTTGAGGTCAGCTCCTTGTAGTTTTCCCTCCCCTCTTTCTTCCAAGTATCCTAGAGATTGGTATATACTTGCTTTCATTTTCATCCTTCCCAATAGCTTCCTCCTTTCAAGGTATTAATTCTTAAACTCACTAGACAGCAAAATGAAATCTTTCTATTTTTCTATATATCCCTATTTCTAAAGAAGAAACAGTGATTTTTCTCTAATTTTCTTTCTTCCTTTTTCTTTTGTTTTTTTTTTTTTTTAGAGAGAGAGATCACACATGCACACAGGGTGGGGTGGGGAGGTGAGGTAGAGAGGGAGAGGGAGAGTGAGAATCCCAAACAGGCTGCACGTCCAGTGCAGAGTCTGACATGGTGCTCGATCCCACGACCCTGAGACCATGACCCAAGCCAAAACCAAGAGTCAGATGCTCAACCGACTGAGCTACCCAGGTGCCCCTATTTAATTTTCTTTTATTTCATTTTCTTTTCTTTTCCTTTCTCTTCTCTTGTCATCTCTTCCTACTCTTCCCTCCCTCCCTCCCTTCCTTCCTTTCTTCTTCCCTCCTTTTGTCCTTTCTTCTTTCTATCTACACCCACGCTTCTATCCTTCCTCTCTACCCATTGTCTTATTTCTCTTAAAATCAACCTATGTTTTTCTATGCCTTGACAATTGTTAGTATAGTTAATTAAATCCTTAAGTTTATTTTTATATTCAGGGGAAGTGAGTGGCACCTTTACTGCTTATGTAGCTAAAACAAGTTATGGGTACTTCCAGATTGTAAACCCTTGGTAGGAAGGACTATAGGTAATTTTTCTCTATAATCCCTTTTCATTAGTATCTTGAAATACTTAGCAATATTTATTGTGTAAATAAATAAAAAACTGAATATCAGTTATGACCTCCTTCTCTGATTATGTATCAGTGCCATGAAAGAGGGTGAAATGCATTGATGGAGATTATTTTAAAAATCTGTGAATGTGTGTATGCTGTCTGCATTTCTAGCCTGTGTGTTTAATACAAATATGTGATATTTTAGTGTCAAATTTTGCTTTAGACTTTCTCTTGTACCTGTATTTTTCACTTGCACTGATGTGTTCTGGCAATAGTGTTTGGCTTTCTTGTTATGACACCATCAAATAGTGCAACTGTATAAAGCCATAGATGTGGTGTAGTTAACTCATTAATAATAAGGGAAATACCTGACATTACTTCTGTTCCTTAGTAAGATTAAGTAAATGAAGGTTTGGAGTGTATTTCGAGGATTAAAGACTAGATCTAGGAAACATTTTTTTTTCAGCAATGTTTTTGATGATGAGTGAACTCTAGTTCTTTACTCAAGCAGAATAATTTGCACTGTGACAGTTCCAGCTTTCCTCAGGATAAGACATGAATTGTGCTGGAAAGTTCAAGGTAATTTTTGTGTTTTATGTTTCCTTGAGCCTGATTTGAAAGTGTAAAAATAAGATGCCAAAAAGTCCCAACTTGAAGAACATATTATTCCACCAAATGTTATCTTTGTGTATTTATCAGTTTTTTGCTCTAACCATTCTAAACTATTTGCTATTTTTATCTTCTTAGACCAAATGTACTTTAAATAATTCTTTTAAGTAATCCAGAAGGAAAATATGCAATGAGAGAATTCCAAATAGTAATTTTAAGAGAAACTTAGAATAATGTGCAAGGCAACTTTTTATTAAGGATCTCAGTTAATTCTCAGTCCTTCTTTTTCTCCCCCCCACCACCTTAAAGAAAGCTAGTGTTTATTCATTTGAGAGATATTAATTACCGTCTTTATATTTGGGTTTAGGATTCTTCAGACTTTTGTTGGGGCACAAATTTATTAGAAATTCAATGTTTCGAAAGATGAAACAATGCTATTTGCTTTACTAAAACTTACTAATGTTACAGATTTTATCATAAGTGTTATTGTGTCCTTCTATTACAGTTTAACCACTCATGTTTGGGAAAAAATTATTTGTCATTGTGGATGGAGTAGAGTACCTACAGTACACTGCCAGTTGGAGGTTTATATGTGGGTATCGAATATGGAATACAGCTTTTGTTTACATTTTCTACTCAGCTTATTCTTCTTAGACTCATGGTCTTATTCTGTACCATTGTAGTCATCTCTAAATGCTATCAGCTGATCTCTCAGGTCATACCCTTCTTTTCCTGTTGTGTTAGTGCTAGAGCACTCTTTCGAAAAGCCTAAATCCAAGCATGACATTCTTCTATGTTAATTCTTCGATGACTGTCCTCTACTCACAAAATAGAGTGTACACTCTTTACTGTTGCTTTGAGGACTTCAGTGATCTGTCTTCTGACAGCATTGCCCTTGCCTACTGTCTCCTCTCCATATCTTGGAGGGAGGACTCGGGGTTGTAAAGGCCGTTTATACAGACAGGCCATGACCTTTTTTTTGTTTGTTTGTTTAAATATCTAATAACACCTCCTCTGTACATGGCTTATATTTCTAATTTCTGAGTATTTCAGGATTTGCTGGACATACTGGATTGCTTATCATTGTTTCTGCCCTCAGGTTTGACCTCCCTGCATTCTCCTAAGTCATCTACCCCTCTTCCAACCATTTTATGTTTTCATATATTAAAGTTCATGGTTAAATTTGCTTCCTGGTCTCTTTGTAGATGGCCTCAGTGTTTGTGTTTGTTATTCTTGTTTGGGGGGATTTGAAAAGGAAGAAAGAATGCGTTATCTATAGTCTTGAAACTTTAAATACATTGGAAATGCATTAATTAGTCCATTTATTCATTTAATTATAATATTTTAAAAAATGTTTTATTAATTTATTTGTTGAGAGAGAGAGAGCACAAGCAGGGGGAGTAGCAGGCAGAGGGGGAAGCAGGTTCTCTGCTGAGCAAGGAGGCCAATGCAGGACTCGATCTCAGGACCCTGGGATCATGACCTGAACCGAAGGCAGATGCATAACCAACTGAGCCACCCAGGCGCCCCTTAATTTGTAATCTTATTCTCTTGAGTAGATATAACTTGTACTTCACAATATAAAAATACATTAAAATTACTCATTGAGAAGTCTTGCTCCCATTCTTGAATCCATTGGCTCATGATGTCTCCCCCAATTCCTATAGGGATCCACTTTTATCAACGTCTTTTATATATTGCCCTGTATTCATTTATGTAAATATTAATAACTATATATAGTTGGATATGTAGTTATACATTGTTGTGTGTATGTATGTATACACACATATGTCCTATTTACTTTGCTTCTTGGCTTAATTGTTTCTCTTGGCTTAAATGTTTAAAGTATATAAAAGTACTTTAAAGGAACAGACTACTATATAACAAAAAGTGATTTGTATCAATTTATGATTTAGGATTGGTTCTTACACTTCTATGAAACTGAAGACTTATCACCAGGAAATGCAAATAACTGGAAAATAACAGATCAAGGAGGAATATGGAGGCAGAGTTGAGATGCTATGAGAGAAGCAGCATGATGCTGAAAGTGAAAAAGAAAAAGAGAGATTGGAATTTAGGACAACTCTCATAAACTGAGGACTGTTTCCACAGATGGAAAAAAGAGAGGTCGTAGAGCACAGTGCTGAACCACATACAAAGCCCTTACAAAGCAAGCAGAGAAGAGAGTTAGTCTTACCATACGCCTCCCCAAAGATCTGTAGTAACTAGCAAAGTTTGTTTCGGAAAGTTCTGTCACTTCCAAAAGAGTATCCATCTCTGTACGCATCTGGAGAAGTTTGGATAGACTGGAGACTATTATAAGGTTTCTGTGACTTTTGCCTTGTCTATGTACATTCAGCAATGAATATGTATTCAGGGATTCAGAACGAGGATGATGCCTTCAAGGGCATAATTTTCCAAGCACCTATAATTACATACTACAAAAACAATTATACAAAGACTTTGCTGGTTGGACTTGAGTTAATGATGTTGAATAAATTGGGGCGCCTAGGTGGCTCAGGGGTTTGAGCCTCTGCCTTCGGCTCAGGTCATGGTCCCAGGGTCCTGGGATTGAGCCCCGTGTCAGGCTCTTTGGTCGGCAGGGAGCCTGCTTCTCCCTTTCTCTGCCTGTCTCTCTGCCTGTCAAATAAGTAAATAAAATTTAAAAAAAAAAATGATGTTGAATAAATAGTTCCTTCAGGCTTTTTGTATATGTAAATAAGAAAGCTCTACTAAAACACATAATACAAAAAAGTTCAGTGATTTAGAAGAGTGCTACCTGAGTGATCTTATATTTTTAATTGGAAAATAATACAATTTTATTTTATATTTTAAATTTTGAATAAATGCTTACATTTAAATAATGTGTTTAAGTGAACTATTAAATATTATGGAAAACTATGGGGTGTCTGGGTGTCTCAGTCGGTTAAGCCCTCAGGAGCCCACTGGCCCTGCCCAGCAGGGAGCCTGCTTCTCCCTGTCCCTCTGCCCCTCCCATTGCTCTGGCTCCCTCTCTCTAGCATAAATAAATAAAATCTTAAAAAATATTCTTTAAAAAAATAAATATTATGGAAAACTAGAAATTATGTACAAACAAAAGATAGAGCTAAAACCACTGAACAAAAACTAAAAACACAATCCCATTGCTTAGAAATAGCTCTTGCTAATATCTTGGGTACCTCATCTTTTTCTTACTTTTTAATGCATCTGAACATAATCTTAAATTTTTGATCAAATACTGTACATTGATCTAAAATTATAAACTTTTAGCAGTAAGGGTTCCTATTAATTATTTGTTCTCTTGCTTTACATACGTAGAGACCGAGACCCAAGGGAATTAAATTACTTGCCAGCACTGGGCCATAATTCTTTATCAAGTGGAAGAGAGGCGAGAATAGAACTCACATTTTCTAATCTTTCTACAGTGTCACTGCATGCAGGTCCCCTCTTTAATTTCTCAGATTGTTAGCAGGTTGCTATGTACATGAATGCCAGACTGTGAAGACGAAAGGGTCAATGAACACAGTGTGCCTAGCAGCTGCTGCCAGCCACCTGCTTGGATCCCAGGTTGGCGGTGCCCAAGAGGCAGGACCTCCAAGTGAGAGCTGGCTTGTTCAGCATTGGGTCCCAAAGGCCTCACTGAGATCAGTAGCCTCTGAAACAGAGGCTCTGGGCCAAGCTTATCAAGCATGTAGCCCAGTGGCCCAGAATAATAGATACTGCTTTGGAGAAGGCTGTGGGATCAAGAAGTAGTTTCTGAGGATTAGTGAGGAATGATAGGGAATTAAAGTGCCCTGAGGCCTTTGAAAACCTCTGCCCTTCAGACCAATAACAGGGAAGATCGGAGGGTACTAGACCTTCATATATATCCAGATTCTCTGAAAATTAACAAAATCACTGGATAGGTGTTACAGGATCCAGTTGGACCTAGGTAGAATAGCCTTTTCTCTTAACTTCTTTTATTGAAGAATTTTATTGAAGAAGTACTGTTAAGATACCCTGGGCCCAAAGCTCTGCTTGTGGTTATTATTGATGTTGAGCGTGGGGGGGGCAATAATTATTCTATTCTATTTATTTATTTATGTATTTATTTATTATTTTGGTGGGTGGGGAGGGGGTAGAGGTAGCGCAAGAGAGAGAATCTTAAGCAGGCTCCATGCCCAGCATGGAGCAGATCTCATAACCCTGAGATCATGATCTGCACCGAAATCAAGAGTCAGACACTTAACCAACTGGGCTACCCAGGTGCCCCATTCATATATATATGAATATGAAATTTGTTTGTTTTAGTCCTGACGCTTTCCAAGTCTGTCACTCTATAGATCCTCTCAGCAATACTTCATTCAAAACCCTTTACTTTCTGGGGTGGAAGGCACCTCATTGAGATGCGAATGCCAGGATGATCTCCCTGTGCACTTTCTCCATCCCTAGTCGTAGAAAGCCTACATTCTACGCAGAAGACTAGTGGGAAGAGTATTTTTAAGTGCCAATTTATCTCGTTAACCACTGGGTTTGAGAGGAATTCTCAATTAAATACACAGAAATGTCTATGTATTATCTCTGATCAGCTTAATATTAGAACTGAAAACAGTTCCTTAGGGCTGATAGAAATTCATTAGGCCAAATAATTTCACTAGGTTGAAAAACTGCATAATTGGCAATAGGAGTACAGCCAAGTATCGCTATGTCATTACGTACACGACGGAGCTGTTCACCTAATAAATCAAGAGGCAGTTTTGCAAATGTGCATTAGAATAGAACCAGGGCAGCTGTGAATTTAGAGCACTTTTAATAGCAAATAATGGAGTTAATATTTTCTTTTCATGTAGTGATGAAGGTGATAATGTCTTGTTTGTGAAATTTTTAAAAAGTGAAACTACTTCTATAAAGCAGAAAGTAGTTTCAGCCATATGTTCAGATGAAACTGCTGTAAAAGACATGTGTTTAGTCTTCATTCCACACTATGTGGGCCTTCAACAAGGTGCTATGTGCTGTGTATAGAGCGTAAGTTAAATGTCATTTGTACCAGTTTATGATCTTAATAATAGTTTTCTCGCCCCCCCGCCCTCCCACCCAAACTATTGGATTTAGCTTCCTTCGAGTGTGGTTTAAGGTCATGCAATTTATTTATTTTATCCCAGAACTGATAGATCTGAAAAAGTGCAGTCACATTCAGTTCACTGGGAGGTAACATTGTTTCTAATGGTGGTATTAACCGCTCAATAGTTTTGGAACAACTAACTTGTTCTTGGGACATTGCTAACTATCTTTTACGCATTCCCATTGGTGACTGATCTTAATTCCTTGTGACTATCTGATTTTAAGAAAGAGTGAAAAGTTGTTTCAAGCCAGTTCTAGAGAATGACATGCGCACTAGGAAATCTCTGAAGTTAACGAGTCTCTGAGAATTTTGCTGGACTTGAGCACGCTATGTTCCCCAGGAAGAATATAAAATCAGTTGTGGACAGGAACATTGTTAAAATAAGGATATAGGATGTCTAAAAACTTTCTGTGACATTTTCTGTGGAACTGCAAAGTAGAATATTTTAACTGGGATAGTATTTTTTCCAAGGGCACGGTATTATAGCTGTAATTTGAACTAAATACATCCTAGTAGGATAGTTTCATGAAAGCAAAACAACAATAACCACAAATCATTATAAATAGCCCTTGAGTATGGTCTTGTATTCCGGCTCCTGTAAAATGTCTGTAAATGTACACATTGGGTCCGGGAAAGACTCCTAAGTACTTTGAAGTGTTCATTCAACAAACAGAGTGTACTTCTACCCCATCAGTTTTGTCATGCAACATACCTTTAAATGAATGCTACCTAGAAGAAATTTTTGGAGTGATTTCTGTGAATTGTGAATTTTAATAAAGGTGTCTGAGGTTTAAACAGAAACCATCTTTTTCTCAAAATCACTTTCCTGCAGTGTGCTGAATATTCAAAACTCCTGGTTTGACTTTAGAACCATGTGACCTAAAATAGCTTGCAACTCCTCCCATTTATGCCAGAAAACAGTGGTCTCTCATTTGTTAATAAACTGTCAAATGGGTAAATGTGGCTGAAAATAAAAACACCGGTTGGTCGTAAACAGTTGGGGCTGAAGCTCCACATGATGAGATCTACCTGAATAACTTCTGAGACCGTCACTTTGGAAGGCTCTCCGCCATTTGCTCCATCTGTATATTCTGGTGTCTTTGTTAAACCTGGGTCGTTATCACATCGTCACTCCTCATCAATATTTGAACGTGTGGTCAGAAAATACATATTCTCCCACAATCACAGTGAAGAATACTGTTCTCTCTCCACCTACATAAAGCTCTGTAATGATGTCCACATTTGCTTTCTCAAAGTTTCTGCTGTGACCACTGGCAGAAACAGCATAGCAGACCAGATGGTCTGTTGATTTGAGTAGAAAAATTCGTTGGCCTTTATTTAATTCAGTAGTCATACTCAATCTGCTCAGGAGAGTCTAATGAGAGAACATAAGGATGCTGCTGTTAAGATGAGGTAGGTTGGCAACATTTCTGCATTTCTTGCCTGCCCTTGGCTGGGCGTTGTCAGTCGTTTTTCTTGTCTTTATAAAACCAGTAAATGGATCATTTAAATAATAAAAGCATTTTTCCACGTGGCATAATATTTTTTTTTTTAAAGTGGCTCGAGGTTTAACTCATCTTACTGGTAGAGAATTTGTGAAGTTTGGAAGCAGATTTATCTTTGCAATTGACGAGAAGCTGACCATCTCATTTGGCTGAAGAAATATTTTGGTAACCACTGCGGTTCTAAGGTGGGAGCATCAGAATGAGGAGGAGGGAAGCCCCACACAAATGCTGGGACTGTCTTTGGAACTGGATGTTTCCATCAGAAGTAGCTGTGACAAACAGCATTCGGGAAGACTGTTGGAGCACTCACCTCCTTCTGATGCTATCTACAGTGGTTCCACGTCACTCCCCGCTAATGCCGTGCTTTCACTTCTGTGAGAAAATTTTTATGTCAGGGTCAGTTTTCTTTATAATGGTTCAGATATCTTGAATGAAAATTTACTTTGGAAGATCATTTCAAATATCAGTTTCTGGTCGGTCATGTTAGCAGACTTTGAATTAAGGAAAATAAAAATGAGTCAGGATTTTTGCCTCGAAGTATTTATTAGATTTTCAACTCATTGACTGTCCAACAGAATCCCTCCCTCGTTCATTCCTTTCTTTTATTGTCAGCAAAGTTTTCTGTTCGTCTGTGGCATGAGAGTTGGTAATATAAACAACATTACATTATTGTGTCAATTCCAGTATTAAAAATAGCTCATCTGTAAAAATATTGGAGTTAGCATGTTTGGGGAACACAGTGCTCCAGTAAATGGATTTTTTTTTTTTTTAACACTAAAAGACAACTTTTTTTTTTTTTAAATGGAGAAAACTGTCTTTAACTGAGTAGTGAACCTGAGAGAACGAATGCCCAGCATCATGCCTAAACAGAAAAGGTGTTCACCTGTAATTAACTAGAGAAGGAGGCTCCGTTTTTAAGGATGTCTTCCTTTAACCCTCAGTCTTTTTTAATAATTTGGCCAGATATAACACTCTAGGTTCAAAATAATTTTGCTCTCAGAGCTTGAAAGATAGTAATCCACTGTCACTCAGCATCTAGTTTTGAAGATAAAAAGCTTGTTGCTGAACTGATTCCTATTTATTTGTAAGTAAGACTTTTTGTTTTGATTTGTTTATTATTATTATTTTTTAATTTTCTCTCTGGAAGCTTTGCAGTTTTTCTTTTACTGTTGGGATTATGATATTTCACTAAAATATGTTAAAAATTCTCATAAAAATACACTGTTTGGCTCTGTACTTGATAGGCTCATTTAATCTCAAGCCTACAGTCTTTTATTCAGCTAAGAGAACATTATGTGTTTCATTATTTTCTCTCTTCTGTTTTCCCCTTCTGGGTCCAAATTTTGCCAAGCATTATGTCAGCCTTGTGGTTTTGAGCGAGTTAACCTCTAACATCTTTGATCATCAATTGCATTATTATAAAGTGGAAATTATAATCCCCAGGAGGCCCATACCCAATATGGTAATTATTCTTTCTCCTTCAGATGGCTTGCTCCCCTAAGCTTATCGTTTTGATCAAGGCACTTGAATCTAAATATAGACTTCTGGCTCTAAAAGTGATGTCTGGGCTGTTTTTAGCATGAAGGTTATTGAACATGACTCTGGTCTTCCTCAAGGTAGCATTGGCTCATTTCTGAATTTCTGCTCATTTCTTTGAATACTGTAGCACATGTTATATGGCAAAGACAGAGGTCAGCACAAAGAGAAGAGTCAAAGTATAAATGGGAATGGGAGCTAGAATGTTAAATACAAAGCGACACTTAGAGTCTATTAGAAGGTAGAAGTCTGTAGAAGCAAAACAGGGGACCTGCAGTGTTTCCGTATGAGTTCATCTGATGAATGGCCGCCAGATAAGTCTTCCCAAAAGAACAGCTCTGGTCATGTCACACTCCTTAAAAACCTTCACTGGATTCTATTGCCTATAAAATTAATGTCAGACTCTGACACTTAATATTCAAGTTGTCCAAAAGAGTGGTTCCAGGGAAACTTTCCAATCATATATCCTGCTATTCTCTCTGTTTTCAGTCTAATCAAAATTTATTTCTCTGTTTCCCAGATCTAGCCCATGCTGTTACGCTGTTCTGTTGAGTGGGGTTCTCCCTGCCACCTGTTCTTCCCAGCAAAGTCCTTCTCTTTAATGTCCATCTCCACAGCCTCTTCCTTTATGAGCCTCCTCCAACCTCCGTAACTCTGTTTCTCTGTGTGGCCCAGTGCACGTGATTCGTGCATTCCCGACACACTGCACTGATTTTGGGGGGGCTGGGAGGGGCTATGTCATACTCACCTGTGATCTGCGAAGCTCTAACAGTGCTTCATTCGTAGTTTGACTCCATAAGTATGGTTGGATGAGTGAGCTAATGGGGAGGTGTTGCTGTCCTGGCATACCGTCGTGATCCGCATGCAGCAAAGTAAATGTGGAGGGCTTTGTTTATCTTAGTGGAGCTAATGACCAAATTGTGCTCGGTTGACTATCTGGATTAGAAGTTTTTATATTATCTCTATAACCACTTTTTGATGTTTATCCACAGCTGGAAGCACTTTGCTAATGGAACAGGAATACTGTCAGGTATTTCGGACATACTTAGCTTTTAGTCCTGTATTTAAAGAGTTTCTATGAAGAAAAATGAAAGTCAAATACAATATAGCTGTGACTGAAAATATTGTGCATTTTAATGAAATTTCTTATACCACCGAACTTCTTTTGCCTGTGGGAACGGTTTGAGAAGAAACTGACTTGTTACTTGGGATCAAGGGTAATAAATCTGCGGAGAGTTAAGGTCTCTTTCAAAATGCCTTCTCTCTTCTGCTTCTTTCCCACTGATGAAATTGAAGATAGCGGAATATCATGTTCTTTAAGTTGTAGTTTTCCCTATAAACTATAAGGAAATGTGTAACTTTTATACAGGTATTAGCAGTTTCTTGATAAATATGAGGAAGAGGAACAGGCAAGACATTATATGGCAGTTTGTTAGGCATGATTTATATCTGGGAGAAGATCAGCTTTAATTTTGTGTCTTCAGTCATCAGGGTGACATTGATTTGTGGCAAAGACAATGTATTCCTTTGTATTTGTGCAGTAATGATAAGAGAAAAATACTTAAGTCTCCTGAAAAGAACTTTTAAATTGTAGGGATTTAATCCTTGTCATCTCTCTTTGTCTAAAAAGACAAATCTTTTTGTTTCTTTCAGGAAGTGAGTGTTTTCAAGTTTGTTTTAATGTTTTTCTCCTTTATAAATGGAAAAATACTTGAAGTCCATTTTTAAAAAATGCATTTTGCAGATAAGGCTAGATGCTCTGAGTTGGTAGAAGACAAGGGATGAAAACTCAAGTCTTCTAACATAATACCAATAATATTAACAACATATAAATGATACTAGCAGCCAGTATGTATAATTCATATTATTTCCATGTACTATCACTATAAGGAGACCGAGCATGGGAAGTTAAGTGCCTTACTTCAGTTCACACCATCATTAAGAGGGTTCAGATACAGGTTATCTCAATATAACCCAAAGATGTAGTCATCTGTGGTTTCATCTTTCATTGTTGATTAATTGATTGAAGATCTAAATGACTTTATTAAACAATTCATGAATCAGGCAGCATCACATCTAGTAAGTAGAGGTGGTTTCACTCTTTTTTTTTTTTTTAAAGATTTTATTTATTTATTTGACAGACAGAGATCACAAGTAGGCAGAGAGGCAGGCAGAGAGAAAGGGAAGCAGGCTCCCTGTTGAGCTCCCTGTTGGTCTCGATCCCAGGACCCTTGAGACCATGACCTCAGCCGAAGGCAGAGGCTTAACCCACTGAGCCACCCAAGCACCCCTGGTTTCACTCTTTCAACAAAGCTTTTGAGTAGATACAAATTCTCTAAGAAAATAAGGATTAATTTTAAACCTGACATCACAACATTAGTATTAGTGTTGGTCTCCTAAATCTTATTTCATTTCATTGCAGAGCATATCTATGTCACAATCACAAAGATAAAATAAAACTTCTTATTGGGCCAAATAAAAATTTCCTATTTAAAATAAAAAGATGATGGAAATTGAATTTGGGTTAAACCTTTTGTAGTTTATAAATTGAGTTAAATATAATCCATTCTAAACTCTGGATGTTAACACAGAATTTGATTTAATGCCGAAGTGCAAATGAGGTCAACTAATTTTGTTAGATTCACAGGAAGACAAAACAAGCATGATTTTCAGCACCAGTAAAGGAGACACCCTAAAATAAGAAAAACTACTTCATTAAGCTTATCTAGAATGTTTTTATGATTAGAAGATCCATGAAGAAATTATTTCAACTTTAATGTAAAAATGAGTACAGTGTTTTACAACTGCAAATCGTTTATTGTATACATTTTCACTCTTTTCCCACCTATTTTATGTTACTTATTTTTCCTTTTCTTCCTTCTTTTGGACTAATCAAGTATTTTTAAATCATTTAGCTTTTTCACTCTATTATCCTATAGTTTTATACTATTTTACTATTCCTTGGTACTGTCCTTGACTTTATAACATGGTTCTTTGACTTTACCCAAGGGATCCTGTCACCACAACTCAGATCACTTAGTTCTGTTATTGTCCTTTCATCCTTTGTGCGAATGTCATCTTATATTTTAATCATACACATATTTTAAATTTCATAAGATGTTGATAGTTCATGGATATGTTCATTCAAAATTCATTTTGAGTTACCAATATATTTACTTCTTCCATTCCTCTTTCTTATATTCTGCAATTAAAAAAAAATCTGGAATCAATTTCTTTTTGCCTGAAAAATTCCCTTTAACATTTATTTTAATTCTGCCAGTCACAAATTATCTCTGATTTTCTTTGCCCAGAAATGTCTTTATTTTGAAAGGTATTTTTATTGCATATTAACTTCTGCCATTATTTTCTATTAACATTTCATAGATGTCTTTTCATTGTCTTCTGACTCTTATCATTTTTGTTAAGAAATTAACTGCTAGTCTTGTCATTGGATTTTCAAAGATTCTGTCCCCCCAACCCCCCGCCCCCAGACTGCTTTTAAGATTTTCCCTTATCTTTTCTTGAGCATAATTATTGTTTTCAGATATTTATCTGCTTAACATGCATAGTGCTTCTTAATTCTTTGACTTGATGGCTTTCCTCAGTTTTGGAGTGTCTTGAATAAGTAAAGAAAGTTCTTCAAATATTATTTTTCTGGTTCTTTCTCAGCTGCCATTATGACTTTTTTTTTCTTGCCTTGTGCATATCTTACATATACATGTGTTCTTCTCTTCTACTCTGCTCTTCTTATGTCAGTCTGAATGTTTTTACTGAGATATTCCAGTTCACTAATCTTTTTGGCTATACCCTGCCTGCTATCAAGGCCATTTTGAGTTTTTATTTCCACTTTTGTCCTTTTAATAATATTTTTAAAATATCCGTGCTTCAAAATAATGTTTAAAATGTTTTAAAATATCTATTCATTCATTTTTGTAGATTTGAGCTCTTTTATGAATTCTGCATTTGTCTTCTATGTTCTTGAACACAGTAGTTGAAATTATTTTGAAGTCCGTATCTGCTCACTTCGATATCTAGATCTTTCTCCATGGTCTGTTTCCCTCCTGCCCCACCCTACCTCTGTTACTTCGGATGCCAGTGGATTTCTTATCAAATGTTGGTCATTGTGTATGGATAATTGGAGCAATTCTAGATGAAGTCGCATTCTCCCCGAGGATATTCACTCTGTTCTCTGATCTGATGGATAATCTTTTTTTTTTTTTTAAAGATTTTATTTATTTATTTGACAGAGAGATCACAAGCAGGCAGAGAGGCAGGCAGAGAGAGAGGGGGAAGCAGGCTCCCCGCCAAGCAGAGAGCCCGATGCGGGGCTCGATCCCAGGACTCCGAGATCATGACCTGAGCCGAAGGCAGCGGCTTAACCCACTGAGCCACCCAGAAGCCCCTGATCTGATGGATAATCTTAAGGCATTCATGACAGTAGCTCAGATGACCAAAGATAACTGCTATGAGGAGGAATAGTAGGTGGTATAGTTTAATGATAAAAGATTCAATGGTAGGCAAATTTAGAAAAGAAGGGAGATCTGTCTAAAAAAGAGCAATGAGGAACAAGAAAACTTCTGCCCTCCTGTGGGTCTAGGGCCATTAAGTATGGAGCAGTGATCTTCATTGATAATCAGGATTCAGTTAAAAGGAAGGAGAAGTTGAGAGAAGTGGTTGAATTTTCTGGGATTTTGTTCATGATTGACTGGGAGATCCAGAGGCATAGTAAAGGATTTCAGTTCTTAGGGAAGTGTGGGTGATGAGGTGAGAGGAGGTGATGTACATATCCTAAGCAGAGAATGTGGGACTCAAGAATGGATGATCTAGGGGTTCTGGGCCTGGAGTGACTGACATGAACAGGGAAAGGACCTAAAGAGATTATTTTTGGGGATTCAGATAGATAATCATGGTGAAACTAAGGAGGGACAATCTTTCTATAAGCATTAAAAATTCTGTATTCTCCTCTTAACTATTCCAGTGACCATGGGGAAGGAGAGATGAGTGGTCATGGAGATCAGAAGCTTCCACTTCATTCCTAGAGTGTGTTATAAGAGATAAAAATAAATAGATTGATTTTGAAGATATTTAGAAAGTAAAATTAGCAGGACTTAGTGAAAAATTGGATATAGGATATGAAAAGTGGGGCATGTCAGAATTACTATGAAATTTCTGGCTTATGCACCTGGATGGATGGTGATGCCATTCACTGAGCCAAAGAAAACACTGGAAGAAGACCAGGTTTGGGTGGTAGACAGTGACATCATGAGTTTGATTTGGATTTTTTTGAGTTCAAGGTGCATTTGAGTCATTCAAATGGGGATATCACACAGCCAATTAAATATAGGGGTATACTGCTTCACAGAGATATCTGAGCAAGAGATGTAAGTTAGTGACTATCTACCTATAGTAGTGGTAATTGAAATCTTAGGTTTGAATAAGCTGGCCAAAGTAGAGTCAACAGGGAGAGGAGAGCCAAAACTGTCCACATGATACTGAAGTGTAAATGGAATGTTCCTTAGGGTCAAGGGGATCATTGGGTGGATTGCGACCTTCAGAGTAGAGCCCTTAGATTAGATCTGGAGAAGTTTGTTGGTAAAAGAAAAGATAGATGCTTTAGGTGGAGAGAAACTTCAGCATTCTTTGTTTTCAGATCCAGGGTCTTCAGTATGCTTAAAAGCCAGTTTGAGGAATTTGGTTGAGAAAAGCTTAAATACTGGAAGAGAAAGGAGAATATAAAGTAAGGCTCCTAGGAAGGTGGGAGGGAAAGAGGGATATATTACTTTCCTATTGTTGCTGTGACAAATTACAACAAATTTATTAGTTTAAAACAACACATATTGGGGCACCTGTGTGGCTCAGTGGGTTAAAGCCTCTGCTTTTGCCTCGGGTCATGATCTCAGGGTCCTGGGATCGAGCCCTGCTTTGGGGTCTATGCTCAGTGGAGAGCCTGCTTCCCTTCCTCTCTCTGCCTGCCTCTCTGCCTACTTGTGATCCCTGTCTGTCAAATAAATATTAAATAAAATCTTTAAAAACCAAACCAAACAAAAAACCCCACAAATTTATTCTCTTACAATTTCAGAAATCTAAGCCTAGGTGTCATCAGGGCCTTATTCATTCTGAGGGCTCCATTTTCTTGCCTTTTCTAGTGTCTAGAGGCCACCTGCTTTCTTTGGCTCTCGGCCCTGCCTCATTCTGACCCCTGCTTCTGCATTTTTACCTCTCACTTTCTGCTTCCACCAGTACATAGCCTTCCCTGACTCTGACCCTCCTGCCCACCTCTTGTAAGTACCCTTATGAATACTTTGGGGCCACCTGGATAACTTAGGATAATCTTCCCTTAATCAAGATCTTTAACTTAATCATATCTGCAAAACTCTTACTGTGTGAGATAACATATACACAGCTTCTAGAGATTAGACGTGGACTTTTTTGGTGATGGTAAGGAGCATTACTCAGCACACTACAGGAGACAAAATGATGGTCTTTAGAAGACAGAAGGGAACAGTTTCTAATTTAATTAGAAAGATAGAAGGTAGAACATGCTCCAGATAGAGGTGGTATGTATGTCTGGTAGTAAAAATATATTTTATAGCTGCTATTCACGATTCCCTCTTTAAAATCACACTCGTTTCTTTTACTTGAGGGCAGAGGGCACAGACAGGAGATCTTTACCAGAAGAAAGTACCCCCTAAAAACTAGAGCACTCCTTCATTTAGCTAATAGTTAATAACCCAGTGGGCACAGAGATACAAAGATACCAAAACACAGTGGTTATTATTTTTCTGTAGTTGGAGGTTTCCAAGGTGTGCTGAATGATCATCTGGCCAGAGGAGTTAGTTCAGAAGGAATTCCTGGGTACTAAGTTATACAAGATGGCCTCATAGACAGTTCTAATATTTACTGATTATGTAAGTGATGTGTACTCCTTAAAACATATATTTTACAGAAATGGGTTATATATCGTAAAACGGATTAAATGTCAATATCAGAGAGAACTGCTCAAAAGTGAAGAATACAGTAAAGGTTCTTAAGGAGACATTGTCAATATTTGAGCAGTCAGAGCTCATGGCACACTACTTTTATTAAGTACTTGCCCTTTAGTGAGTAGTCTTACAGCTTTTTATATTTTAATTTTACAGAATAGTAACTAATATAAAATTATAAAAATAAATACATTGAAAATAACCAGTTCATGATTATCTCTCTCCTCAATTTCACTTTGCTCTCAAGATTAGATTGTTAAAAATTTGGTATGAATTTTTCTAGGTCTTTTTCAATGCACTTACCTACACTTAATGTGCCTATATAAAAGTACAAGTATTTTCTTTGTTTTTATACAAATGGGGTGATACTAAGTTCGGTTCTGTAATTTAAAAATTTCAACAGTATGGTTTTGCAGTCTTTTTTGTTAATCCATACCTTAGTGCTATCAACTGCTACCTAGTATTCCATAGTTTGAATGTGATATATTTTAATATGCAACCATTTTCAGTATGTCAGTTCTAATTTTTTTTCTGGTAAACAATAATGCAGTGAGCATTTCTTCAGATGCCTTCATAAATATTTATGCTACTTTTTTGGTAGAGAACAAGGAAAGGAGTAGTTACTTCAAAGGGTTTGACTTCTTTTTTTTTTTAAATTTATTTTTTATTTTTATTTCTTATAAACATATAATATATTTTTATCCCCCGGGGTACAGGTCTGTGAATTGCCAGGTTTACACACTTCACAGCACTCACCCCAGCACATACCCTCCCCAATGTCCATAACCCACCCCCTTCTCCCAACCCCCCTCCCCCCAGCAACCCTCAGTTTGTTTTGTGGGACTACGAGTCATTTATGGTTTGTCTCCCTCCCAATCCCATCTTGTTTCATTTATTCTTCTCCTACCCCCTTAACCCCCCATGTTGCATCTCCACTTCCTCATATCAGGGAGATCATATGATAGTTGTCTTTCTCCAATTGACTTACTTCGCTAAGCCTGATACCCTCTAGTTCCATCCACGTCGTCTCAAATGGCAAGATTTCATTTCTTTGGATGGCTGCATAGTATTCCATTGTGTATATACACCACATCTTCTTTATCCATTCATCTGTTGATGGACATCTAGGTTCTTTCCATAGTTTGGCTATTGTAGACATTGCTGCTATAAACATTCAGGTGCACATGCCCCTTCGGATCACTACGTTTGTATCTTTAGGGTAAATACCCAGTAGTGCAATTGCTGGGTCTTAGAGTAGTTCTATTTTCAACATTTTGAGGAACCTCCATGCTGTTTTCCAGAGTGGTTGCACCAGCTTGCATTCCCACCAACAGTGTAGGAGGGTTCCCCTTTCTCTGCATCCTCGCCAGCATCTGTCATTTCCTGACTTGTTAATTTTAGCCATTCTGACTGGTGTGAGGTGATATCTCATTGTGGTTTTGATTTGTATTTCCCAAAGGGTGTGGCTTCTTAAGAACTTTTTTTTTTTTTTGAGATTTTATTTATTTATTTGAGAGAGAGAGAGCACACAAGAGAGAGCATGAACAGGAGGAAGGGCAGAGGGAGCAGGAGAAGCAGACTCCCTGCTGAGCAGGGAGCCCAGTTCAGGGCCTAGTGAGGGGCTCGGTGCGGGGCTTGATCCCAGAACTCTGGGATGATGATCTGAGCCTGAGGCAGATGCCTAACTGTCTGAGCCATGTAGGCACCCCTGGCTTCTTTAGGTTTTTATAGATGCTGCTGAATTTCCTTCCTTAAAGTTTGTTGCCTTTTGTTCTACTGTTATCAGTGCTTGAGAGTATCACTCTTTTTCCAACACTGGTGCCAGCACTTGACATTATCCATCTTAAATTTTTGTCCAATTCTGAAAAAAAAATGCCTTATTTTAATGCATGTCTCACTTATTACTAGGAATATCTTTCCAAGTTTTTATATTCCGTGGTATAATATGTTTATGTGTTTGTGAATTGTATGCTCATTTCTGCCCTTTGTTCATTTTGAGGAGAGGGTATTTTTTTTTTCTATTGACTTTTGGAAACTCTTTATATATTCTGGATATTCATCCTCTCTTACTCTCAATCTGGGCCTTGCACTTGAGTTTTATGTAGGAGTCTTTTATACTATAGACATTACAAATATTTATGAGTTAAATGTGTTGATTTTATTTATGGCCTGTAGGGCTTACTTAGTAAGGCTTTTCCCACCACAAGATTGTTAAACCATTTTTTTTTGGGGGGGGGTTATTTCTTCCAGCCCGTTTATAAATTAGTTAATTTTTAGAAATTTCTCTTTACCGTTCGAATTTTAGAGTCCATTTAAGTATATGATGTTAGGTAGAGAATCTGTATCCTTAGTTTACTCAGATGGCTGCAGTCAGCGTATTTTGATTATCTCATCCTTTCTCCATTGCTTTTTACATACACACATGGGTATTTCAGTACTTTTTTAAAAAAAAGTGGGTGACTGTAGATTTATATTAAGTATATCAGGTATGGAGAGACACTCCTCACTGATCTTATTCTTCTAACTTTCTTGGCTATGATTTCACATTTTCTTTACTCTGCAACAGTTAATAGCACAGAAATGATCTGTTCATGAAAGCTTACACAGAATTTATCTGTGAAACGAGCTATCTGGAACTGGGCCACCTTTTTGGGTGGTAGCTCCTTGACAGTTTTCTTTTATGGTAATTGATGTCTTTGAATTTTCTGTTGGTTTTCTTTTTTTTTTTTTGATTCGCTATATATAATTATATTGTCCTAAAGAATAAATCATTTCAGCCAAGTTTTATTTGCATAAAATTGGAGGAAGTAGTTTCTTAATATTCTTTTAATTGTTTCTTCATTTCTTTGGTATTATTTTTTCTTTTGTGTATTGGTACTTTGTTTATTATCTCCTAGATTTGTTTCCCCAACTATCTATTTTATTTTTGTCCCCAGAGAACAGATATTATTTATCAGTTCTACCCTTTTGCTTTTTTCCAAATTTTAATTTCTACTTCTGCCTTTGTTAGTTTATTCCTTCTGCTTTCTTCAGGTTTAATTTCGTGATATTTTCTAATTTTTGGATGCTAATGAATTTGTTTCCATTCTTATTTATTAATAGATATGTTGCTTAAGGTGGTGAATTATAGTATGAGAACTGTTTAAGCAGTATAAGATGTGATTTATAGTGTTTTCATTATTACCGTTATATAATCTGCAATTTCAACTCCTGTTTTTTCTTTGTTGGAAGAGATATGTGAAGAGTCTTAAAATTTTTAGATGCTTCCTAACCCCAGAGTTAGTAGTAATTTTCATTTTGTTGTATTGTGATCAGACACTGTTGTTTGTACTCTTTCCAGTATTAGAATTTTGGGCAGTTTTATCTGTGACCTAGAACGTGACCAGATTTTTCTTGTTTAAATCACTTAAAAAGAAGTTATAATCTTTGATATAACCTGAGAATTCAATATATAGCAGTTAAATATTTTATTAATCATATTAGCTTATTTATATTTTTTATATTTATAGGTATTTTTTAGTCTGCTTCTTCTTTGGGGTTCCTGGCTGGTTCATTTGGCTGAGCCTGTGATTCTTGGTCTCAGGGTCATGAGTTCAAACCCCATGTTGAGTGTGGAGCCTACTTAAAAAAACAAAACAAAACAAAAACTGCTTGTTCTGCATGGTTTGAGAGAGTTGGTTAATAATGTTTCTGATTTTTCTTGTATCTCCTATAATATATGCATTACACATGTGTATTATATGACACCTAGATATTCATAGTCAACACATTTTTATTGTGATTTATATCACTCAGCATTATAAAGTTTTCTTCATTGCTTGTTTATTGCTCTTCTGCCCTGAGTTCAGTCTTACCTGAATTGACCAGTGCATCTTTCCTTCCTTCCCTCCCTGTCTGCTTCTCTGTCCTTTCTCCACCGTCCTTCCCTCCTTTTTACCCCCTTCTCACCACCCATCCTTTTGTTTTCAAACTTTCTCACTTAGTTACAGTGATCTCTTTCCCACAGAATAAACTGGCATCTGCTTTATAATTCAAATGTGGAGATTTTTTTTTTCCTTTCAGTAAGTAAGTTTGGTTCTCTTAAATACTGAGAGAACATGAAAGTTTGGTATGAATACTATTCTTTTATTTCATATTATATTTCTTATAGGTTTTGGAAATAATTCACAATGTGTTCTGCCTTTTTAGCATTGTGTTCTTTTAATTAGAAAGTCTTATGTTTTGTTGTCATGACTGCAATGATACAAAAAAACTTTAATCCTCTTGTTTATTTAAAGATTATTTATTAATCTCCTCTAAGGAGCAATAATAAAATTAATATTTTTCCTCTTGATTCTCCCTTCTCTACTAGCTGATTTTAGCATTATAAAATAATTTACTTGAATTCTTTTGCGATTTATCAATTTTGAATAATATCTTTTGATCTGAGTAACGTTCCATGTTTTTCCTCCTTCAACTTTCATCTTTTTTTGGTATGTTTTATCATTTATGCACTGTTAAAGCTTATACTACTTATATTTTATTATAGCAACACAATGACATAGTGTGTTAGTCCCATAAGTAGTGTTGGTATTCATTATAGTCCTTTTACTCTGATTTTTCTTAGCCATCTATTGGATGACTACAGTTTATCTTCTAGTAAATTCCTCAAGAGGATCCCATGGGAACAAGATTTTATGTGTTTGCATATGTTCAAAACTTTTGAACTTTGGCTGTTGCCTTTATAATTGAGTTTGGCTAGATTTTAAAATCTCATTTATATTTCTTTCCTCAAGAATTTCATGGGCATTACTCTACGCAGTGTTGTAACCAGCGGCAGTGAGGTCCTCCTAAATATGTGGTTGGGTGGTGTTGTAGGGAAATACTGCAACTGGTGGATTCACCCCTTAAAGCTGCTGGAGCTTTTTTGTCTCGACACCCAAGAATTCTTTTTTTTTTTTAATTTATTTTTTTGAGAGAGAGAGAGAGAGAGAGCATGAGAGGGAGGAGGGACAGAAGAGGAAGCAGACTCCCTGCTGAGCAGGGAGCCTGATGCAGGACTTGATCCTGGGACTCCAGGATCATGACCTGAGCCAAAGATAGTGGCTCAACCAACTGAACCACCCAGGGGCGCAGTGCCCAAGAAACCTTTAAATTTGAAGACCAGTAACTTAACTGAGGTAACTTAGTATTGACTCCTGAAATGAATTTCTCTGAGAAAGCATGCCTTTTCTTTCTTTCTTTTTGTTTAAAAGAATTTATTTATTTGACAGGGAATGAGAGAAGGAGAGAGAACATGAGCAGGGGGAGCAGCAGAGGGAGAGGTGGAAGCAGGGAGAAGGGATGCGGGACTCGATTGCAGGAACCTGAGATCATGACCTGAGCCAAAGGCAGAGGCTTAACCCACTGAGCTACCCAGGCACCCCGAAAGCATGCCTTTTCAATAGATATTTTATTGCAAAAATTTATCTTTTTTTTTTTAAAGATTTTATTTATTTTTGTGAGAGAGAGAGAGAGAGAGTGAGTGTACAAGCGGGGGTGGGGGAGAGAGGCAGAGGGAGAAGCAGATACCCCACTGAGCAGGGAGCCCAACATAGGGCTAGATCCCGGGATTCTGGGATCATGACCTGAGCTGAAAGCCACCCAGGTGCCTCTCAAAATTTTTCTTATATTTTTATCTTAATACATGTATTCTTTTCCATTATTTTGATTTTTGTCTATGGAGATTCCAGTTACAGGTGTAGAGATCTTCTTAACTTTGTCTCTATTTTTAATGCTTAAATTTAAAACAATTTTTCTTCTCTCTTTGGCTGCTTTTCTTGTATCTGTCATTTGTTTACCTTAACTCTGATTTCAAGTGATTTCAATACAGCAATTAAATCTCTTGAGCTCTGCCAGCTGTTTCATCTCTTACTGTCTTCTTGTTTCTTCCATATTGCTTTTTAATTTTCTGGGTGAACATACATGATTTTGCTTCATTAATTCTCTTTTATTATTGGTTTAATGTATGGTCTTATATTTTATCCAGTCTTGGCAGAACTTTTCTTCCAAGTAGTCATCTCCTGCCATTTGTTTCTCCTGTTACTTTATTCCTTTTTTTCCGTTGTTAGTATGTTTGTATGGATTCATTGATGGTTCCATTTTACTATTCATCTTCAAGGGGGGGAAGTTTCTTTGAATGTATTTATGAGAGTTTCATGAGGAAGAAAGCCAAGTTCCAAGTACTAAATTAAGAAGCCTTTTCATTTTTGTGTTTGAATTTTTTTTTTCAGTCTTTGATTCTTCTGTGTTAATGGAAATGGGAAAGTGTGAAGTTTTCTTAATATAATGGCTTCCTACTGCTACAGGGGTATCATGTTCTCTGCAAAGATGGATTTCTGACTTCTTTGGGTTTTTATTTTTTCTCAGCCTTTTAATTTAATTTAATTTTTTTTTTTTTTTTTTTTTTTTACTTTTTAAGCATTTTATTTGTTTATTTGAGAGGGAGAGAGGGAAAGAACACAAGGGTCTGAGGGAGAAGCAGACTCCCCATTGAGCAGGGAGCCTGATGTGGGGCTCAATCCCAAGACCCTGTGATCTTGACTTGAGCTGAAGGCGGATGTATAACCGACTGAGCTACCAGGCACCCCTTCTCTGCCTTAAAAAAAAAAAAAATCTTTATTTATTTGTTTTTTAAGTGATCTCTACACCCAACGTGGGGCTCAAACTCACAACCCCAAGTCAAGAGTTGCATACCTACCAGTTGAACCAGTCAGGTGCCCCTGGTTTTTATTCTTTTTTTTTTAAGGATATTTGCACTTACATTCTTGGAGGATATTAATGAGAAATGAGATTATATTTTGTTACCAGTCTGATTCTGAAGTGTTAGGAATTTTATCTTTTTTCTTTGAAGTTGTCCCATTTGCCACTATTTGTCTAGCATGATTCCTTTTTCATTCAAATTACTTAGCCTTCTGTCAGTCTTTTTAGTTTAATGGTTTGTAACCTACATTGGCTCAGGGATCTCCTCTTTCTCTTCTGCCTTTTCTTATTTCTTTTACTTTATTTTTTTACTCTCTCTGTGACTCATATTTTATGTGTTGATATTTCTGGATTGTTCCTCCATTTTTTTTTTCCTTTCTTTTTTCTTCATTTCCTTGACCTTTACATTATGGGAGACCTTCTCTCATCTTTATCTTCCATGCCACTTATTAGCTTTTAGTTTTATTATAATAATATTATATTTCCAAACATTTCTAGTATCAAAGAATGGTCTGTGGTTCTTTGATCACTCCTGTTACACAGCGTTCTATTTTATCAGTGCTGGAGCGCCTTGAATCTTCACCTGATCTCAGGAGTCCAATAAACATTTTAATATTCTGTCTTCTGAATTATCTCTGATATATTGGCAGGGGTTTTTTTTGGTTCATATTTATATCTTTTGTCCTGTTGTTTGTTTTCTTCAAATGTTTAGTAATCCTTGGTTGTCTATTTCTTTATGTAGAAGTACTTATTTAGATTTGGTTCCCCTTTTTTTGGTCTTTCTGGGGAAATTTTGGGTTGCCTCAGCTTTGGCATTCCTTTACTCTTAAGAAATGGTATTTATAATGAGCTTCTATTTTTTCAAAAAAATATACTCTAGGGGCACCTGGGTGGCTCAATCATTAAGCATCTGCCTTCAGCTCAGGTCATGATCCCAGGGTCCTGAGATTGAGCCCCATATCAGATTCCCTGCTCCCCAGGAAGGCTGCTTCTCCCTCTCCCACTTCCCCCTGCTTGTGTTCCTGCTCTTGATGTCTCTCTCTCTGTCAAATAAATAAATAAAATCTTAAAAAAAAAATATACATATATGTATTCTAAATATTTTATATATATTCTATATAGATATATAGAATATATAGATATATATTTATAGATATATATTTATAGAATATATATCTATATATAGAATATATATTTATATATTCTATATATATTCTCTCTGTATATATTCTATATATATTCTAAACTTACTTTCTTTTAATCTACTTACAACATCATTTCTCTTAACATAAATTCCTACTATAATTGCAAGTATTCTTATCAGTCTAATCCCAATGACATTCTAGCATCTAGAAATTATTTTAGTGCATGGTCAACTGAAATACATTCCTTATATCCCAGCACAGTTAAAAAAAGAGAAAGGATTTCTTCTTTCTTACAGGAAGTTACTCCCCCCCCCAACCCCCGCTCCTCTTTCTTCTTCTTCTTGTCAGTTTAAGGTTACAGGAGCATGAAGAAAGGTAGGTGCTTGTTTTCTGTCTGTTCTCTTCATCTTATCTCTCCAAAATTTCAGAGACTATTTTTCCTAAGAAAACCTTAAAGTATATGAAATATGAAGAGTGAAGGCAAGATGTTTATCTTTTTACAGCCTATACTTCTAGAACTTATGTTGTAAGCTCATATCTAGGAAATAATTAATTACTTCTGTATGTGTTTGGCTACTTGACCCTGCTGTCTCTATTTCCTTGTTATCTTTGAAATCTTGACTTCTTTCTAATTGGTAATTTCCATTTCTCTCTCAGACTCATTTAGGTCCTTCCAACTGTTTTCCTTCCTTTTAGTTACCATTCTCAGAAGCGACACACTTCATCTTCCACACTGAGATAAAATTCACTTCTTCTCAAATATGGTTCCTTTTAAGGATGAGAGTCAAACTGCTCAGTGTGACATAGAATGACCATTCTCGTCTGGCTCTTCCCTCCATGTTTTCCCAGATTCATCTTTATGTTTTCTTTACCTGGAAATACCTGCATTCTTTTTTTTAAATTAATTTATTTATTTTAGAGAAAGAGCGAGCAAGAGAGAGAGAGAGCATGTACGCAACAGGGGAGAGAGGGGCAAAGGGAGAGAATCTTAAGCCGACCCTGCTGAGTGCAGAGCCTGATGTGGGGCTCGATCTCACGATCCTCACGACCTTCTAAGTTGAAATCAAGAATAAGATGCAGGCGCACCTGGGTGGCTCAGTTGGTTAAGCAACTGCCTTCGGCTCAGGTTGTGATTCCACAGTCCCAGGATGGAGTCCTACATCGGGTTCCCTGCTCGGCAGGGAGTCTGCTTCTCCCTCTGACCTCTCTCCTCTCATGCTCTCTCTCTTTCTCTCCCAAATAAATAAATAAAATCTTAAAAAAAAAAAAAAGAGTCAGATGAATAACCAACTGATACACCCAGGGGCCCCAGAATTATCTTCATTCTGATCTTTTTTTTTTTACTAAGGAACTTGTTCTCTTTCTCATGGTGAAGTTAGCTCTTCTTCCTCTTTTACCATTCCAGTACTTTATTTATGCTGATTTATAGAACTTAACACTTCGTTGTGATTATTTTTAAGTGTCCATCGGCCCTCTTGTAGATAGTAGTTCTTGGTAGGCAGGTGTAATGCTTCTAGAAAACTATGTCAGGTGTGGAATACATAGTCACTTTAAAATACTTGAATGAACTGTGGATTGGTCATATTTATCATCACTAGGGTGTATAAGTCATTCAGTCATTTCTTTGAAAGAGAAAATTTTCTTTTAGACTTTGAATCCCTGAAAATAAACATAGCCATTCCTGACAGAAGGAAATATCTGTCAGAGTGGAGGCCAAAATAAAGAGGGAGATCCGTTCTGGCTCACCAAGGGAGAAGCCTGATGCCATGTCACATACATAGGGAAGCAAAGCACTTTAGTGTGAACTGGTAGAACTAGAGGTACTGAGCTTATGTCTGAAGATCTGGCCTATTAATTGCTATAATAAAATATTTTAAGTTTTCTGTGAAATCAGTGTTCTTAGGACAACAGTTAAATTTAGTGTTTACATTACTGCTACTAGTAGAACTATGTCAGGTGCAGAAGAATGTCCAAATGCTCTTGTGAAGAAGACTGTGTAGTTTTGTTCAGAATAAATCATAAGGCAAGCAATTGTTAAAACAAGAAAGGAGGCTTGTCTGCTATGTAACCGGAGCGACTAGTCTTTCCACAATGATTGTGAGTGAGCATAATGCCTACTGTGTACAGAAAGCACTCTGCTAGGTATTCTGGGAGCAGGAGAGGAAATAAGAGACTGGGTCCCACCCTTAAGGATTGTACTTTCATTAGGCAGAAAACTAGGGCCTATGGAAAGATTTATTTGTTGCCAAAACAGTGTATTAGTATGTACAGAGCAAGACACGAGCAATAGAAAAGTTTAAATTTTAAAAATGTGCAAAATCAAGAATGGTATAATCTAGATGGAGGAATGACTTCCTTCTTCTCCACCCGTCAGTTCTAAGGTAGACTTGTACCCCTCCCCCACTGCCAAGAAAAGGAGAGATATTTGAAGGAAGCGTGATCAGTGTCACTGTCAGAAGAGGTGTGCCTTGTCTTGGGCCTCAAAAGTTTGGTGGCGTTTGGTGAGTGAACATTAGAAACAAAGAGGTGGACATATGGAATGTGCCTTTGGGATCTATAAGAAGCTTCTGTTGACCTTGAGTAGGGGAAGAGGTTTGAAGGTCTGGCTTGGAACCTAGAGGCTGGTTGGTACCTATGTAACATTGTCTTCTGCCCGGAGCCTACCGGGTATACTATTTTGACTAATTGTTTACATGTCTTCATGGATCAGCTCCTTTGGCAAACAGGAATCAGGAGCTATCAACTTTGAATTCCCTATAGCAAATAGCATAGGACTTGACACATAGTAGGGCCCTCAACGCATACTTATTGAATTAGGAGAACTAACACATTTTTAGGTACTTCAGAAATAGCCCCATATGATGACTTTTTATTCTAACATTATATCAAATTATATAGTATAATGTGGGAGAGAATATTGTAGGGTAGAATAGTGGGGTGTCATGGAAAGGGGCAAATCTGGTTTTCATCAGGGCTCATTGACTTAATGCACTTCATGAACCTGGGCAAGTTCTTTTGCAATATGTATTTATACCTGAGACCATTTCTTAGCTGCCGTTCTTCTGGCCTTTGTTCCCTCATCTACTGAGGAGCGAGTGCCTCCCTCATAGCGTTGTTGTAAGGATTCAGTGAAAACTAGCTCCGTGCCTGGCTCATAGTGGCTGCTCACATAACTACCATTAATAATCATAATAGTGGTTATTTTTTGTTATTCTTAATTCACACTGAAACCTTGATATGCATGTTTTGAGTGGCAAAATGCACTCCTTCAGTCAGAGTATTGAGCAAGGACCAAAATAACTTACGACCGTGTTTTACCAAATATTGGTTTTGGAAATAATGACCTGTGACATGGGTCTAAGGAGACCCATGTCTAAGGAGAATGCATCATAGGCCCCATTCTTCACAGCAGCAGGGTTTTCAGCCCCTGCCTTGGTCCCTTCCAGACCCTATGCAAACTTGATTTCCTTGACCCTCATAGCAGTTCAAAAATTGTTGGCTGTGGCTTTTTATCCTCATTTTGCAGAAGCTGAAGAAATTAAGGATCAGGTGACAAGGTTAGTGAGTGTGAAAGTCATTTATAATAATGGTAAGAAAAAGCATAGGCTAAAGTTAAATGTTGAATCAGTGTCTACAGTAAGTGGGAGGTAAGATAAAGCACAGTCAATATGAACACTTGGAAAGATCACTGAAAAATGAGACTGCCTGTCGTAAGCGTGAATGTCATCTCATTAGTCTTTCAGCCTATTGACTAGGAAAAGTGTATGCAAGTCTCATTTTTCAAAGACAATGACCTTTTTGGCAACACAGAGTCACAAAATGCCACATTTTGCTCTTCATGGTTTTCACTGAAAATTTATAAACTTCAATTTTCAAGTGTTCTGAAGAGATGACCTATCACACTGGTTGTCTGTCAAGTGTTTTTCAAAGCCCTTATAGGGCAGGTATATTGCACTGTAATAAATATAGAGCCTGGACATCATTTTGACTTGAAGGATTCGTTTTTAGTTATAAAAAGCTCTGTAGTGTGAAGTAAAACAGCATCTTTGACTTCCCACTTGCCTAGACCTCAAAATGTGGAATCAGCTTTGGGAACCTCATTTTATCTCCCCATCAGGCATCAAGTTCTGCATAGTCTTTAATCACTTGTCAAAGAAAATGTCATTTCCTCCTTGAAGTGGTATAGTTTCTTCTACTTTGGTGCATTCCTAGTATTTTAAGTTTAATCACTGTTAGACTCAGCCCACTCCTGAGTGTGATTTTTTTTTTTTAATTTAAAAATGAATTCTCTCTATTCTACTTTGAAGCAGTGACCATATCTTAGTCAATGGTATGTTCCTACCACCAAACACACGGCCTCACACATAGTGGGGACTTTGCCTCGTTATTTAGTGAAATGAATTGCTTTGATTATTGTGGAACCCCTTTTTGGAGACCAGAGATAGCACTTCTTTGTAATATCCGAAGACTAAATTGAGAAAAGAAGAAAGAAAAAGCCAAATACTGCAGATAATAACCTTGAAATGACATAGTTACTGTGGGCTTTGTTATTGTTGGTCTGCCAAAAAAGTGACTTAAGTTTAAACCAGAATCTTCCACTTTACAAATGGTAACTCCCATCCCAGTACTTGTAAGATTTTATTGATACTGTTATTTTAAAAGGCCACGATAAACCTAATTGGATAAGGATCAAATGAATGCCCCCAAACTAGATCCATCTGTGACTTTTTATATTAAGTGAACACCCCCCCCCGCCCCCACCCCGCTACCTTTCTGGGGAATCTATGCAGGTTTTGAAATTCCAAGTAGGGAACTCTGTAGAGTTTGTAATGTCTCTTTTCCTTTTGAGGAATATGAGATGATTATGCATATAAAACCTACCCAAAAGTGTTAAGTGTAAAGCAGTTAACTGAACCCTGCTTAGTACCAGTCTAGATAATGAAATGGAAAGTTTGTGTCTGAGTTGCCTAGAATCTTCCATTTTGCCTTGTTACTACAACAACCGCCTTGTAAGCTAGAAATTACAAGACATTTTCTCCTTCTGACTGCAGTGGTTCATTCCCTGTGCTGTGACTGAAGAGCAGAGAAGATGCTTGTGAAGTCATCAGTCCAGCAGGGATCTTATCATCTTAATACCTTAGATTAGTTTTAATATTATGATACTTTTTGTCATGTTGAGTGTTTCTTTTATTCTTTATTTAGAAACACTGAAATTCTGTGATTTTAAAATCAATGATTTTAGTTGTGACTCTCCTCCAAACCCCCCACATTTTTAAAATACAGTTTTCAGTTAGTGTAAGAATAAAGGCAAAATGGTTGTTAAAATTTTGTGTTTGCATTGAGCAGTGATTATTGTCTAAATGCTTTTAATTGAGTGAAAGATGCTGAGTTACAGAATTCTGTGCTTTTTTAAAAGTGATAAACGTTTGAAATTCACATATTGTGGTTTTAATGCGCCCTTTATATTTAACATTATTATTTTTAGGTTGACTATTAAGGAAATAATTAACAGAAATACTTAAGCGTGTAACCTTAAGGATAGCTGAAAAGTCCATAATACAAAAATTTTAGCTGTTTAAGAAATGAAATGCATCGGTGAATATTAAAAACCTTTTATTGTAACACATAAATTAATACTTTGAGACCAATTCTAACCTCAGGATTATTTTTTGTACCTTATATAATATGTTCTAATCGACCCATTTATCGAATTTATGAGTTGCATAAGTAAATTTAGCTCATCTGCATATTTATGTACTTTAAATAGATCCATATAAACAGTTTTTTATCTGCCATATGTTGAAATGTTTTAGTAAACTAAAGACATAGCTGCTTAGTCAACAAAGATGGCATTAAATTGCACTGTTTTGGAAAAAAAAGTTAAGTGAACTAGATGCCTGTTAATCTGGTTCTTTAAATATCATAAACAAAAGTATCAGAATGTGTTTCCAAGGACAAAGGCGGAGTTTTCTCGGCTTTGATTGGTCACTGCCCTGTCCTGTCCCACAGCCATCCTTAATTGGCTTTGGGTAGATTGGAATCACATAAGCAGAGTGACATTTATTACTTTCCTAGTTTCTTTGCACTGAGCCCTGAGATTTCCAAGGAGTAACTGTAAAAGATTTCTTTCATTTCACCCATGATCTATGAGAGGGGTTCCTTCTACGAAGAGCAGGCATGAGTCTGAGTGCGAGAAGAGTCACTCTGCCTACAATAACGCCAATAGTCCTACAGAAAAGGGTATGTGACTTCTTTTGCCTTGTTCTTTCCTTTTTCTTGCTGTTTTTCTTTCTTCCTGTTACTGTGTGTTTATTAATACACTGGAAACTTTAGTTACATATCCTGAGAGAGGCTGTCATTCATTGAGGCTAGAGGCAATTAAAGGGTATATTAGTGAAATTAGACAAAGGGGGGAAATGCCGCGCTAGAATACCTCTGTGGTAAAAAAATCTCCATGTAAAAGCAGCTCGGTCTGGATTTCAGGGCATTATGATTTAGAGAGTATACTGAATCTTTTGCCTTTTTTTTTTCTTCTCCTTCTGTAACTTCAGGCCTCTTTGCCTTCAGTTCAATAGGAAATCTGCTAGCTATTATGTTTTATATTTGTTTACTGAGAAGCAGTTTCTTTGTTTCACTGTAATTCATAATACATCCATCTTCATTGTTGAATGGACTATATCATTGTTTTTTTCTGTTTAAACATATGGCACCAGTTTATTCTCTGGTTTCTACCGATTTCTATTGAGTTGCTGCCTATTTACTTAAGAAAAACTTTCCATTATATTCCCTTGTGAAAGAGCTTTCTGTTAATTATTAATGCAGTCAATCCCGTGTATGAAAATACTGTATCTATTTGTTTTTTGTAAAGTTTATTTCCATGTCATATTTTGTAAGGTAATAATAAATACACCATGCAATGTAGCATGTAAATAAAACTGAATATACTAAACTTTTCTTATAAATACTCCAAATAAGAACAATGTCTTGAAATCCTTAAAGAATCAGCTCTCTAGTATAGAAAAGGAAGGCACCAAAACGCATCTTTGGCAATATACTTTCTGAATGGTTTTGGTGACACTAGAGACTGGAATGTTTATTTCGGTACCTGACTTTTAATAGTTAACTGTTAGTTAACTATTAGTGTATTCCGTAAGTCAAAGGTCATGGTGTGATTTGTTTGAAAATGACAAATGTAACAATAAGGGAGTTTTTGTTTTTTTTTTTTTTTAAAGAAGTATCTCTTTCTTATTGTGTTTAATTTTTAGGTTAGGTTTTCAGTTCATTTCCTTATACAGTCTACCGTTTATTCACTGGGGACATTTTTACTTGGCATTGGAATCGTATATGGTAATTTTGCCAATATTTGTTCTTTATGTTTCTCGATGCCTTTTTCTCATCTTAGGCAAATTTAATTGCAGATATTTTGCTTTGAGCTTGAATCTTTATTTTGATTTAGACTAAGCATTAATAATGACCATAGAGATTCCCTGAGTCCTGGAACGTGAAAAAGTATACTAATCTAGATCAAATGTGTGTTCTTAGGACTGAGTTCTTCTTTATGCAATTAATATTGCGGTTTAGAATAACCAAGAAGCTTTCATCATGTCCTTTGATATGACATGTCAGTTTGGTAGGAAGCATAGCACTGGACTGTTTACTAGCTGTGTGACCTTGGGCAAGTCACTTAAACTCGCTGTCATTACTTCCTTACCTGAAACACAAGAGCTGACAGATTTTCATTAAATGCTTTCTGCAGTATTATTAGTGTCTACAATTCTGTGACTCAACTAATATATTTTGTATTTTCATAGTTAAAATATTGAGACCATTTCTTATTAGAGTATAAAACATTAGAAAGAGATGCTATCGTTTTCAAGGACTTTGAGCACTGGGGCAGGGGCAGCTGGCATGAGTGAAACTCAGCTAGAAAATCCAGCACTGACTGGTAAGTAGCAGAATGAGAATACTCTGGAAAGCTGTGATTATAATTGATGTTAAGTCTGAGCTGCTGATGGTCACATCATTGTGATTTCTCTTGGTCTTTTATAATAAGCTATTTGTCAGGTTTTTATTATAATAATTAATAAGTCAAAATTCCCTGCACCCAGGTCCGTGCTATTGCCTTCCAGTGAGTACACATATTAAATTTCCATATAATTTAGGACATCACCATTTGCTGAAAGTACTTACATGGTTTCTTTCTCCTGGCATTTTAACCCCCAAAGGACACCTTATCTAGGAGACTATTCTGAAAAATCGTAATATCTCTTTTTTTAGGAATTGGGCATGTTTCTGACTAAAAGACTTCCATCTGCTCTGGTCACACCATGGCTTTTTTTTTCTTCCAAGATAGAAAATTATTCCATACTTGTAATTAACTTGTCATTTTCTATATGCACCATAATTTAAGATGATCTGACAAATTAGTACAAGCATTTCTTGGGAGTATTTTGGGGGCAGCTTCTCATTTTCCCAAGAAGGCAGCAGGTGCTTTTCCTTAAGCTTGGCATAAAGTTTGCTCATCTTGAATGAGTGGCTCTTGAAAAATAATTTGCCAGCTGGAATCCTAATCATTTGAAAGGCTGAGGGCATTTCTAAAAATGCTTAATAGCACTAGGGAGTAATTTTCTTATCAGCTTGTGTATCTAATCTAAATGACCATGAGATTCTCCTGAGAGTGACTAGGAACTTTAACTTTAAACATGGCCCCTTAACATAGTATGGGTCTTTTTTGTAGAAGATCAAATATACTTTGATCTTTGAGGAATAGAGACTTTTGGTAGATTCTCTATCGAGTAAAGTTTTAGAAAAAAATTTTTGGTTTCCTCCAATTCTATTAGAGTCTGATTTCCTTGATTCTGGTTAATCATGGTTCCAGCAAAGATTTCATCATCTGTCTCAGAAACAGTACTTCCTCACCAAATGCTCTGAATGAATCTTTTACCTCATAGCATTTTTCTCAGATAACTACTAGATTAGATCTTTTTTTTTTTTTTTAATGAGAGAAGTCTGAGTCTCTTGGGTGTTGAGTGACTTATGCAAGGTCACCCAGAAGGTCATTGGCAACGCTAGAAATAGAATCTAGGTCTTGTGACTTCCAGTGTGTTTCTCCTAGATATGTGTTACCTCCTGAAATTAATATGTTAATGAAATTGCCTTATGGGGTGTATAATTGCCATTCAACTTCTAGTCTGGAATTAGCTTAGGCAAATCCTTTCATCTCCCTCTGCACCTCCACCAACTCCCATATGTTCTAGTGTAGAAAACATTTTATTCAGAAAGCAATTGTAAGCAGCAAAGTGTGTGTGTGTGTGCGTGTGCGTGTGTGTGTGTGTGTGTGTGTGTGTGGAGAGAGAGAGAGAGAGATAGAATTTATACCCAGCGGTCTAGATTGGTACATTACATCAAGAAACTATTTTAAGGTCCCAGAGAATTAACAAAAGATTCAAAGATTGTAAAGTATACATTAAATGTAATATAAAATTCATATTCTTTTTATAGAAAGCCTTCAAGAGCAGAAGGCCAGATGTCCATATTCTGACTCTATGAGTAGGCATGTTTCATGCCTCTATCAGATTTACATTGTTTTGCAAATTATGTTTACAAGCATTTCTGCATTTTTTAATCCAAACTACAATTATGAGAGATATTCATGAGCACACACGATCCTGAAGCATCTTCTGAAATCTCAGAGAGGAAAAAGGATAATTTCTTGAATACATTTTCCTTAAGATTCAAATCCTTTTGAAAATCTGAAATTCATGAGTGTAATATGGAGCAATGCCATTTATCAGAAGAGTCAATGCTCTGTCTATACAAGAGAATAGTTTATGTTATATTCATTTCCTTCCTCATACAGTTAGAATCATTGCTGTGATTTTCTAAAAATAATTTTGTAAAGAATGAAAGAATACAGATTATCATATCACTATTTTGCCCAGAAACTTTTAAATTTATACAAAATCCATCCAAATGGATGTATTGCCTCTGCTTCAGGGCCTGTGCACCCCGTGGCTTCCCCAGCCTCGCGTGAAGCCTCTGCCCAGTCTGTGGCTTTCTTCCTGGCACTCGAAACATCGTTTGATGTTTGTCCCTCTGTACTTCTGTCCCCGGTTCTATGCTCCAGGGCCTGTAGACAGCTCCAGGACTCGGTCTGCTTTTCCTGGAGGCCGTCTATTGTCTGTGCCCCAGCTCAAGCTGTGGTTCCATTCTGAAGCTTTTCAAGACTTTCGCAGCACATCTTTCTTAGTGGTATCTTGATTCCGTGTCCGTGGATGTGCCTTTGTTCCCGATTTCCCAATTCAGTAGGTACTGCCTTGTGACAACAGTTCTTTGATTACCTTTTCTGATACTGAAGACTTCCCTAGTCTTCCATAGTTGTGGATCATAATTATGCTTTCTGATGACTCAGATTTGCCTTTTATGCTTTTCTGTGTGTCTGGTTTTTTGTTTTTGTTTTTGTTTTTGTTTATAAATCTTGTACTATTTCGTTTTCAAAAACCTGTCTTTTTTTATCTTACATCCAGAATTTAAATATTGAAGAGACTCCTTAACTAAAGTGTTTTGTCAGTTACGAGCTGAATTTTTATTTCATGTACCCAGAAAACTGAAATGACAGCACATTAAATCGGAAGATTTATTTTTCTTTCACTTTACAAGACTCCATCCAAAGCTAATATAGCAGCCTGACAATGTCCTGAGGCAACCAAGTTCCTTCTTGCTTTCTGTTGTATCTTCCTTAGTGTGGGTCTCTTTTCCTTTTCTGGAAAGATAAATGCAAATCTCCAGTCATCCTGTTCACATTCCTGGCATACAAAATGGGAAGCACCAAGGGCGTGCTGGCTCGCTCTGTCAGATGTTAACATGGCACCCTGAAGTAACCAGGAACTTTTGCTTACATTTTACTGGCTGGGATTCTGTCATGTGGTCAACCCTAGGGACAGGGGAAGCCAGGAAATGTGGGCCTTGAGCACCATACTCTGCCCTTCTCATCAGAGTCTGGACTCATCAGGAAGGGGGCGGGGAACAGGAGTTCTTGGTGGGTAGCTTGCCGTCCCACTACAAGTGCCTCCAACATATTAGACATTCAGTAAATATTTGTTCCTTGGATTTGTGTTATCCTGTTTCCAGGTACACGTTATGATTATGCTTTTTGGACAAATGTATTCTCTTAACTTGTATGGGGGTAGTAGAAGGTATAGTAAGGAGGGAAAGAATAGATATCCTGAGGAGGGGAGAGGGTAATGGAGACCCACAGAGGGCTGGCTGGCTTGGTTGTGTTGTGGTAATGAGTGTGATTATTGTTGTTTACTTGGAGTTCTCATTCTTGCTAAACCTTGATCTTTCTTCTGTCCTTTTCTTTGTTTACAGGGTTACTTTGCTACATATCCATCTAGGAAAAGTACTACACAGACAAATGAATTTTGTGTTTTCACAAAATGTTTCTTTTCCTTGAGAAGTGAGTTTTTAGGAAGTGTGATGCTTTAGAAATTGTGTGTTTTAGAGCCAGGAAGCCCTGAGTTTGAGCTTAGCTTTGTCATTGAGCAGTGGTGTGACTTTGAGTGCCTCCTTTTAAGTTTTTCTGAAAATCAGTTTCTCTGGCCTGAGGATAATGATGCTTCCTCACAGAACACTTGTGAGGATTAAATAGGATGAGTATGTAGAAGTACTTGACTGATATAGTAGGAGCTCAACAAACACCAGTTCCTTTTCTCCCCCCTCATCTATGAAATGGCATGTTTTACTAGATTCATAAACAGTTTGAAATCTCCCTACTACTACGAATTTAAATATTTTTATGCCCTATCCTATTAAGGTAGTTATCTAAAAATTACCTTGTAACAAATGAATCAAACAAAAAGTAGGTATCCTTGATATAATGCAGCCAGGGAGAGAAAGTGTGCTTTTCATGTGCTGGTAACTCTAGAGGGGCTCTAATTGAATTTAAAAACATTAATCCAACTATTAAATGCTGGTGATTTTTTTTTTTTTTTAATCTGGGAACATGGATTTAACTAAAATAAGATAGGTGAGCTGATTTCTCTTTTCGCCATCCTGGGAAGAATCGGGTACAGTTACGTATTTGAAAGAGGTAAAACTGTGCCTAATATAAAGGCATTGTTTCAGTAGACAAAGGTGACATTACCGGAATGTTAACTAATGATGGCAGGGGCTGTGTCACTCGAGCAGCGCTGGACTCAAGTGCCCAACATAGGGAAGTTTCAGAGTTGGTGTATAGTTACTATTGATACATTTGTCTCCCTGTCGCATTCACTTCATTCTTCCCTGGTCTCTCACTAGTGGTGAAAAGCCTTTTACTCAGGGTCCACCTCAGCTGCCCACCTTCCCTCTTCATGACCTTTATCCAGCTCCAGCTTGCCGCCGGGGACGACTTGGTATACTCGCTGTCCTCGACACACGCCTATAAAATCAAAACAGCTCTAATGTGTTCAGCACTGATGATACATTCCCTTTAGTCCTCATAAGAACCCAAACCCCATTTGGGATGAGGAATGTGAAGCTCAGTGGGGCGGGGGAGGGAGGAGGACGGCGGGGTAGGTTAAGTGTCCTGCCCAAAGCACATGTTTGGTTGGTGACCATGCAGGACTGAGCTCCGGGTCAGCGCCAGCGTGCCTGCAGGAGGCCGCCTCTCCCAGCCGCATGGGTGTGTCTGAGGCAGAGCCTTCTGCCTTCCCCACTCAGCACACCCTGCCCGCTCCTTACTCCTCTCGTGGGACTGGTCGCACCTTTCTCCATCTCTTTCTCCCTCTTGTCATTTTTCCTTGCTGCACACTCAATCTTGCCTCAAAGATGTAGTGACTAAACCATATGTCAGAGTTCCTTAGAGCTCAGTGGGGCTATAGGAGTCTCTTGAGACTTACTAAATGCCTTATTCGCTTTCAAAAACTTGTAGTAAAGATCACTTACAGTAATCGAGTCCTGTGAGTTTGTCCATTCTATAGAATGAGGAATCTAGGACTCATCGCTGGGGACCTGGTGGTTTAGGATCTGATCACAGAGCAGACTCCAAAGTCCACCATCACCATGAGCACCTGGGCTGAACCTCCATGGGAATGGGGGCTGTAACTCTTGTTCTTGTGTTGTTGTTTTGTTTTCTTTAAAGATTTTATTTATTTATTACTTATTTGTCAGAGAAAGAGAGAAGCAGGTGGAGGGAGATGCAGGCTTCCTGCTGAGCAAGGAGCCAGATTCCAGATTCTATCTCGATCAATCCCGGGACCATGAGGTCACGACCTGAGCCGAAGGCAAACAAACGCTTAACCGACTGAGCCACCCAGGCGCCCCAACTCATGTTGTTTTGTAAACCATAATGCCTGGTCTGCATTTGGCAATGAAGGCAGATTAAAAATCCTCAGGCTGATCAACAGTCTCAGACTCTTGCTTGAGGGCAGTCTCAGGGCTGGCTCTCCTGGCTGTGCCCCAGCACCCAAGTCAAATCTGGAAAATAATAATTTCTTTTTGGCAGAAGAAAGAGACAAGACTTTTGGTAATTTCAGATATTAAACCCTCTACAAGGGTAAAGATTTTCTACCCCTGGAGGATATTAAAAATACTTGTTCTTTAGACAGTTCCTGAAAAAGAATTTGAAAATCATTTTTGGCACACATGCCATTGTTGGAAAGTGAGCATAAATGCTTCCTAATCGGCTGTGTGTGTTTGGACATATACATTCAGTTGTGTTTGTAAAAATATCAGGAATTTTATTTTATAGTTTCAGAAGTCAGATTCGTTTGGGTAGTTCTACCAAGATTCAAAGAAATATTTTGACATCACCTTTCAAAAGTGCTAGGGAAAACCTCCATCTTGAGTTCTAGGAAAGATTGTTACTGAGGTGACTTTATATATAGCGTGTGTGTATAATATATATATATATATAAATATATAATAAGGATTTATATATTTATATATTATATATATATATATATAAAAGGATTT